>NC_143016.1:17931395-18282395 GCF_055824585.1 Amblyomma mixtum
CGCTAACGCAGCGAGCCCTACATGTTGCAGGCAGGGAGAGCCGTATGTCTACTCTCGAGATCCGGGCATTTGTTTCAGTATTTCGTTTACCCGACGGACTGAGGCCCGCATTGGCGCACTGCGGAACGAGAGAATGTGGGTATCAACAGAGGGAAAGCAAGACTGCGCGCTCTCCTCTTAAAGTCAGCGGCCTAACATTTCTCAGTGTTTAGCGAGAAAGAGGCGCGACAGAGTAAACAAGCATCTTCCTCAAACACGCCGCTCTAGGTACGAAGCGTCGCAAGAGGCGTTCCGGCCTGCTGCCTCCTCGCATCCCAATGTCACGCTGGGTGAATATCCATGGTTTGTTGTTTGCCCGCACCGAACTCCGCGAGCAGTCAAACTGAAGGCAGACTCGAACAAACGAGAGGTCCTGTTTTTCTCTCTATGCGCTTTTCTTTCTCCCATGTTTAAGGCGATCGGGCTTTCTTTAAGAGTTTTTCGTGTAGAGATTATCGACCGAGAGGCGTCTCCTTCTTCGGTCACCCTTAATCGATCTGCAAAGGAATTCCGCGGGCATCGTAAACAAGCGTCTTGCGCAAACAAGATTCCCCTTCGCGGCTTTCTTCGGAAAAATTTTCGTTTGGCATATTCAGTAAACAGGGTGTGTGTCGATTCTGATCCGCCAAGTCC
Organism: Amblyomma mixtum; assembly: GCF_055824585.1. Taxonomy (NCBI): domain Eukaryota; kingdom Metazoa; phylum Arthropoda; class Arachnida; order Ixodida; family Ixodidae; genus Amblyomma; species Amblyomma mixtum. The sequence goes on from NC_143016.1 coordinate 17,932,068, forward strand.
AAAAACACGAGAGAGTCGCATAGGAGATACGTCAAATTGTAATGCCTCCCTGTCATAGCGACAGATCTTTATTTTTTTTTTGGAGGGGGTAGCGATGTAGCCTCTTATCGTGACATAACTGGTTCGGTGCCACGGGAAAGGAATGTGAAAACTGCAAATAAATTCTCTTGTCACTAAGGCCATGTCCCAAAATACTGCTAGAAATCGGTTGCGTCTGCAAAAAATTTCCGGTTGTGTTTCGACAGAGCGTCGTACGTAGCTTTAGCCTTTGAGGCAATGGATACTGTGCTGGAGCATGCCATCGAAGCCGTTCTGTTGATTTTTTTGTACATTATGTACACAGTTCCATTGATGACGGAGTCGCCGAAAACTCTGAAATTCACCTGGACTGATATTGCAACTTCGATCCCTCGAAGCGCTCACTGACTGTCCGAAGCAACTAGTGCAGATGTGACGGGCAGCTTCAACGTAGAGTCGTGAAGATAGGCGGGCGTCGCAACTGAAAACTCACTCGATCCGAGGACTGTTCACATTATATACAGTCTCGGGGGTAAGCAGTTTATGTAAACCACTCGTGACGCCACTAAAACTGGGATTCCATCGCACTTGGGTCGCGACTGCGCTCGAAAGAAGCGGCCAAAAATTTAGTGCTCTTTGTTAATGGGCATACCTAATTTCCCAAAGGTAGTCATTTATCACAATGAAACGTATCTTATTAGGGAATATAATTACATTATTAGTGCTAATGTGCATAACTTGGTGCTTGGGAAAGAGGTAGGTGTTCTTTCAAACTATTGCACATATTTCGATGGAGTCGGGATGCATAAAAAAAAAAAACTCGTGTTGTGAGATTTAGGCGCGCCTTAAACAACCCCAGACGTTCTAAATTAATGGCGTTCCTCACAGCCTGTGTGTCGCTTCGTCCAAGCAAGCCATCGCCACAGACCGAGCTGCCAGCGCATGATCTTCTTAGACATGAACGTTTGAACACAGCAGGGCCGTGGGGTAGCACAAGGACCTGCGTGTCCCAGAATCCCCTGGGTTTAATGAAACGTTTTACTCCCCCCACCTTCGGGACATTAACATCTGCTATTTCACAGTTTCGGAGTCTGTCCGTGTTCATCACAGAAATAACTTTCGCATGAAGCAAAATTTCGTTCATTCAATTCTTGATTACGAATATGTGTCGATTGCTCTCGTTACTCTTTGCTGAAGTGCGTACTGTAAACGCTTTATTATTACGTATAGTAAACGTTCCCAACACTACACCAACGTGATTGCTAAAAGAAAATGTAAGCGTGTGTGCCGCTCCAGATCCTTGTTTAAACCTCTTAAATTTTCGAAAAAAAAAGGAGTGTTTGAACATAGTTAAACACAGCAGACGTGCGAAAACGTGTGTTTAGCCTGATTGGCTCATGGTTTTACTTTGTTGGGTCATCGGCACGCCTGACGACGATGTTAGACTCAGGTTGAGCTCTGATCGATCTGTTCGCGCCTCAGGTGGCATTTAATGTATACGACGATGTGCAATGCTCAGCGCGAGAGCGTGTTGAAATTTAACGCAGGGCGTGTTCGGCTGGAGCCGATGCGCCGTGACAATCTGTTTCTTTTTCTAGGGTCTGGAGGAGGAGGAGGGGGAAGAGACTTTATTAGACATGTTTTGTCGTCTTTAAGCCACTGTCGCCTCGGGTGGCCTCCATGAAGGGGCGACCTCGAGGATCCAATCTGCGACGTTCGCTTGCATTTCTTTGTTTTCATTTCATATAATCTTTTCCCAGCTGTCAGCTGAGGGATATGGCAGGAGCTTTCTGCGGGGAGTATTTGCCTCGCATCCACATAGAATATGGTCATCATCTGCGTTAAGGTGCTTGTCACAAAGTGGGGAAATAGGATTAACTTCAACTTTTGTAATTAAGGCCAATCGATATGGACTCATAAGACTTTTTGTCTGAGCTCTTCTAAGAGCAGTGGCTTGTGTCCTGGTAAGCTCTGGGTGTGAGCGTTGATAAAGTCGTCTGTGTTCCCTATACATATATTTGTAACCTCGTTGTATGTGTTGGTTGATTACGCCGGCGGCTCATTTGTGCAGACGACGTGGTTGGTTAGCCCTCGGGCTTGTGCGTCCGGCTTCTCGTTTCCTGAGCAGCCGGAATGGGCCGGTACCTATACAAGGTTGATGGTGGAAGGGTGCGTGTAATTTTTCAGTGGGGACCCGGTGAGTTTACCCACTCTGCCCCTCTGATAGCCGGTGATCGCGTATTTTCAGTGCCTAATGACCTTCTCCGTGCGGTGATCCCTAATGACCAGTGCTATGGCTACCGCCTCTGCGTCTTTGATGGAAGGGGCAAGAATTGTCGCCACGTTGATAATTTTGAAATGAGGCGTAATCACACAGACAGTGTACCTGCCAGGGCCTTGCTTGGCCGCGCCAACATACAGGACACAGAGGTCGTCCACATACTCTGTCTATGGCCTCCGCCCGGGCAATTCGTCTTTTATCATGTCGTTCCGGTAGCATGTTTCTGGCTAAAAGTTTGACCTTGAGCTTCAGGTGAGTGCCTTCGGGAAGGACTGTGAGTTTAGTTGCCATGTCAACGGACAGAAGGTCCAGCTAGCCTAGGATATATCGCCCTGCTTCCGTTCTCGAAAGCCTTTCTCTCTGCGCGGCTTTATGAGCCTCAATCAGCTCGTCGAGGGTATTACGCGCCCCAAATTCTAGTAGCTTGTTGTTGCTGGCAAAACCCGGTATGCTCAGTGTCGCCCTGTAAGCACCACGAATGACGTTATCAATTGCCTCCCTGTTCTTTTGCCGAGTAAGGTAATACGGAAATGAGTATGAGATTTTGCTCAAGAGGAATGCTTGCGTGAGCCAACAGAGGTCAGGCTCCTTCATGCCCCCGTGTCTCATAGCGATTCTCTTCATCAGCACCCTCTAATCTGTTTAGATGTCATTTTCAGCTGCTGAATAACCTGCGTATTCTGCGTATTGTTTTGAACCAGTATGCCAAGGACCTTGATAATCTTGACCTTCGGTATGCTGTTGCTGATGAGAGTGGGGTTTATGGTGTCGGCTGATGCACCCACCCTTGGATCCCCGTGTTTGTTACGAATGATGGGTAGCTCGGAGTTGCTCGGTGAGCACGTTATACCTTTATTTTGTGCGTATTCTTGGACTGCGTCAACGGTCTCCTGCAGGGCATCTTGTATGAGGCTGTCCGAGAACTGATGCGTCCAGACAGTGACGTCATCCGCATAAATCGAGTGTTCGATGGTATATATGTCATTTAATTTGGCGGGTAGGACTTTCAAGGCTGCATTAAACAGGAAAGTGGAGATCAGCGCCCCTTGCGGGGTGCCTCTCGTTCGAAGTGCATTTTTGTCGCTTTTTAGGCTGGTCACATGAAGAGCGGCTGTCCTGTCGCATAGAAAGCTTTTGAAACAGTCGTAGGTGCGCCCTCCGGCATTCATTTGGGCTAAACCATTCAAAATGGCCGCGTGCGCTACACTGTCGAAGGCTTTGCTGACATCTAACCCAAGTATGGTACACGTTAATAGTACTGGGCCTGATGTGAGAATATAATTTTGGATCCGCCACATGATGTCTTCGGTAGACAGGCCTGGTCTGAAGCCTATGAATGTGTGTGGAAAGATGTCATTCTCCTCCACATAGGTGCTTAGACTGTTTAGGATCACGTGCTCTATGGCTTTACCTAGGCACGATGTGATCGAGGTGGGCGGAATAGGCAATGTTCACTAATTCGAGCATCAGCTTCTTCCGTGTTTTCTTTTAATAATGGCAAACCATTCCTTTTTAGTAGCTGTGCTTATTAGGCGTGTCAGTGCTCATTTGCCTTTCCTATTCGGATCGACTGGACAGACTCGCAAGGGGCCTTTATGGGGATTCGTTAAGGAAGTTGCCGATACCTTCAGTTTCCTTACTGTGCGCTTTTATTCAGATCCCCTGTATAGCCTCTCCATAAGGCGGATGACTCAGATACTTACTGAGTATTTGTTTTCTGTACTATTGTATCAGCAATATTTTCTGGAATTACTTGAAATCAGTGTTTTAGAACGTGTTAACCGAATGTGCATTTAATCTGCTGCAAAAACGTTCTTCTTTGAACTGAACACTTTGACGCTGCCTCTCAAGGCATGGCTTCACTCTAAGGAGATCTTTGTACTATGGATGGTGAACTGCCGCCAGTACAATACGAAGGAGACCAGTGACCATTATTTTATTTTGTGTAGTGATGCTTTGTTCTTCTGGGACATATTACAGCGAACGCTTAAAGGGCAGCTGCAGCACTTTTGTGGGAATTTCGCGATTTTGAAGGATTCAAATCTATGTAAGCTGTAGGTAAAGCATGCCAAGTGTTTTTGCACTAGCATTTGAAATAGTGACGTAATCGACGATTGAAATTTGCGCTTCTCCTCAATGCACCGGAGGAGTGCAGGGAAACTCAACGTGACGTCACGGAAGGTATGGTTTCAAATTAGCTCTGTCGTCAGCCACCCACTGCCCTGACGCGTTAGACGCTGCCAAACAACTCTAGGCGGAGTTCGCCTTCGGTGGCGTTGGTTGTTTTCCTTCAAAGCAGGCGTCTGTGCGTTGGAAATGTACCGATACCTTCGATGACGTCATCATGCGCCCCCCACTTGGCGTTGTGCGCTGCGGAGAAGCTTGAAGGGCGGCCGGATTTTAATCGGCGATTACTTCACTATTTCAAGTGCTATCCCAAAAAGACTTTGCGTGCTTTACCTCCAAGTTTCAAACATTCGGCCCTCTTAAGCTCGTTGATTTCTAAAACCTATGCAGTTTCCCTTTAAGAAGGACGCTAAAATCACACCCTACAGTATCCGTTTTTTGGTCATGCAGAAAACCAGGGTTTTGCCATGTGCTATATCTATGTTGCTGGGACTACTTAGTCTCTGGAAGAACCGTATGATGGACTGCCACGTCGAATCACCGCGGTCATCGAAATCTTTGTTCCGTGAGCAGTGCGCTTTGCTGCAGGGGGCATATGCTGCCCTGGAAAAGCCGCCTAGCTGGCTGCCCTATCTAGATGCATGTCTATGCCTCCCAAAATTTTTATGTTTGGTATGCGAGGACCTGCGGGAGTATGGTGGGCTCGTGTTACGCAACCTGGTGCTTTGTGCCATGAGCACACTCACATTCTTCGCGGGAATTCTTTCATGCCAAAATAAAAGAAACTGCGGGATAGTCTATTGCTATCGCGCAGCAGTTTTCGAACCTGATCTCTTCGAGCCGTCGTGGGTTCAAGACTGAGTCGTTGTTGTTGTGATTTTTGTAACCTCCTAATGTGGCGCCGCTGTTGCTTGGTAACGGCAGAAGAAGAAAAGATGACAAAGGTGAGCGTATGAGTGCTTTCGCAATAATAACCATTTTTAAGTTAACCACTTGTCCTGTTCGTAGTCTCTGTCGTTCGTTCAATTTTGACAAAGCACTTTCTGATTCCACATGACGTACTAATTATCACCAATTGTCGGTCTTTTGTCCATTAGCGCAGTAGAGACTATGACGATGACTACGACGCAGTTTTTTTCACAACTGACGTCATGCATAAAGCAGGAATTTGTATGGGATATGGACGCCAACGAAGCTGAAGAAGCTTGTATCGGACCAAGGTGTCTTCAAGGCTAAGGTCTCATAAAAACTGGATAAGTAGGAATGGAAGACGGGTTTCACCGGACAACGGAACGAGGACTAGAACAAGGGCAACATGCGCAAAGGCAGTTACAACAGGAATATAAACCTCGGAAGTAGTGAGGCAGTGGAGCAATCTCCCTATATCAAGCATTTCTTTTAACATATAAATTTCATATCCGATTATCAATTTGACCGCGAAAGTTCAGAACATAGAGTAATGAAAGTTTCAGAATTACACAGTACATGATACGGAGTTTTCATGGAAAAATTAAAATATGACGACTGCAGTCATTGATGTAGTTTAACTTTATGTTTAAGAACAACTTGATCAGAAACAGGAGCAGCCTCACTAGAATTCGGCGGGTCTCTTGACGCTGCTCATCGAGCAGTAATTGGTTTCCCACATCAAACGATAATTGGTTTCGCAACTCCGGCGAGTTCCAAATTTACCCGAAAGGAGAGTTTCCGCTTTCGACACGGCCTTCCACGTCCACGCACAAGCGGGAGTGTTTCGCTGAATACACCAAGGGGAAGCCGAACTACGGCGAACCTCCCTCTTTAATCCTGTTACTTCCAAATCTGAACACTGCGAAACTTCGAACTATCATATTGGAAAGTGTATCCAGTCGGCAGACGCCTCAGCTGTCACAGCGGCATGGCACCGGTAGAGAGCCTCTCGAAATCTCTCTCCCATCTTTCCACACCTTGGCCCTGCCCTAAGGGCATGGGCTAAATCCGGACCGGGGCGGACACGTTTCGATGGGGGCGGACACGTTTCGATGGCGGCGAAACGCGAAGAGCTTCCGTGTGCTGAGTGATGTCAGTGCACGTTAGAAGGCTTCCAGGTGATCAAAATTAAGCCGCAATTCTCCACACAGACACGGCTTCCTCTATTCTTCAACTCTCTCCGTCTCTCTTTCACTCATGACGGGTTATGAGCGAGACAGTCTTTCTTTCCCTGAAAAACCATTTTTTCCAATTGGACACATGATTCAGGTGAGCACGTAGGTTTAGACAGTCATCGCGTCTTCTGCTTAACTAATAGCGAATTATATTCCTAGCTGCCTTTTTACTCTTCCAAGCCAAGTGGGTTTAGTTTCCGGCAACACTGAGTGGTTACTGGGAGGTTTAGCCGATCAATAAACTATTCTGTTTCATTGATTTTATAACTGTCGGCAAATATTGTACGCATTGCCATCTTTGTTGTTTTGAGGTGGAAGCAGTTTTTTTATCCTTTGTGCAATTAGAGTCGCATAAGACACTTTTTCAATTTTGGATTTGGATTTAAGGCTTCCTTTATAACGACGGTGGCGGGGATAAAATTTTATTCCGAAAGAGCGGGTAGGCTATATATAGCTGAGTAGTAAACCGTGCCGTCCTCGCTGTCGCGTAGTTTGCCGTAGAGCTCTATGAGAGTACCAGTTGAGAAAATCCGCTTCGAAACTCGGATATTCCGCACGGTCACTTTGTGGCGCCTCCGTAGAGCTCTATGAGAGTACCAGTTGAGAAAATCCGCTTCGAAACTCGGATATTCCGCACGGTCACTTTGTGGCACCTCCTTTAAGCTGCATATCTAGCTATCGTGGCGGCCTGCAGTATTCCTTTATCTACTGGGTTCGTGTTTTGAGCTCACTTGGTCAGTTCGTTTGAATTTCGCAGATGGCGTGACAGGCTCCGAGTTTTGGCCCTATTAGACAAATAGATTTCACGCAGCTCGTATCGACAAAGATACCTGGGAGCTATCGCTACCGCTGTCACTTTTTCACGCCAGGGGAAATCCCGAAGCGGAAGTTTTATTTCTTTTTTATTTTCTCAGTCATTGAAATGCGCTTCTATGAAAGAAATGCACCGTAGAATGAGCTAGGCCTGCCCTTACAAAGATGACGACCCGCAGTATATTAAAATCTTGTGGGACGAAGGTGGTGAACGGGGTGGGTAAGGTTAGCGAGAGGGGAATAAATCTGCCCCGCGTGCCTTCTCGGTGCTGCGCTCTCGACCTTCGCTACGGTTATTAAAGGTCCGCTGCTGCATACCGCGACACTCTGTCACTGTCAAGCCGTACGACAGTTTTCACAACCATCTAGTTCTGAGCCGGTATTACGGAGCCCGCATTAATGAACGCCACGTGCCTAAAAAAAGGGTTGGGAACTAGACTGCTATACTTGTCTTCGCCCTTAAGCTGAAGGCCACCATGAGCTTTGCATACTTCCAAACTGTACGATATGCCTAAAATGTGTAAACTTTATTCATGGCTATACAGTTTTTTAATACTGAAACATATATACAACGATGCGGATGATCGCTGCTTGATTCTGAGTTCGCGACAGGCGTTTATAAACTAGAAAGGACGAGGCAGAGTAAAGCTTGGGGAATTTTTAAACCGTCTATATATACATTATTCTTTTGCTATGTATACATCTATTTACAAAATTTCTCTTAATATAGTTTTACCTCAAGGAAGAAATGGACCGCACGTAGAAGAGGTGAATACAAATGACCTTGCTCCTATTGAATCAGCTGCTCTGAATTTTTTTCGAGTTTCGAGTTTTCTTTATATGCTGTTCTTTTGTACATAAGAAACACTAACCAATGCAGGCGCCTTTAGATATTCACCCCAGATTGGTATCGCTTGTAGGAATTGGTATGGACGGAAAATGACAATTCACAATCATTAACGAACTAGCGCAGCTTCGGAAGCCACACAGCACCATGCATTAAACTCCTAAAATGAAAATTGCCCAGTGCTGGGTCTTTCTGGGAACAACAATGAGCGCACGCGTTCCTTGCACTCGTCGTTTTTCTTTAGCATACGCAACAATTCAGGACAAAACTATTTTTTCTAAGCGAAAGAGTATATAGAGGCAATTTTTTCATATGTTGTGATTTTTTATGGGGTTTAACGTCCCAAAGCGACTAAGGCTATGAGAGACGCCGTAGTGGAGGGCTCCGGAAATTTTGACCACCTGGGGTTCTTTAACGTGCACTGACATCGCACAGTACACGGGCCTCTAGAAATTCTCCTCCAAAGAAATTCTAGCCGCCGCGGCCGGGATCGAACCCGCGTCTTTTGGGCCAGCAGCCGAGCACCATAAGCGCTCAGCCACCGCGGCGGCCATATGTTGTGAGATTTCACTATTACGTTCAATATATCCGCAGATCTCCTGTCGGCAAACTCGCATTTTTTTTGCCATTACCGTTTTAGCTACCGTCAAAAATGTTGCCCATTGGTTTTGTATGGACTCTTAGTTACTCGATGCGAGTGGTGGAAAAACTTTGAAAGATGTTGCGACGTATCGGAAGAATGCACAAATACCTCCAACATTTCCATAACTGTATCTTACAATATTCCCGTACCTAAAAGTCTTGTCCAATAATTCTTGTCCAAAATTCTTGCTCAAGGATTTTGGACATGACCCGCTTACATGAAAGGTGTGACGAGTGGTCACCGGTGTATCACGAAATGATTAACTCAATGATGAATGGTAGCACGAATGCGTTTTGTTGTTAAAAGGTTTCAGTGAGTCTTACATAGCATGATAAATGTGTGGGCAGACTTGAGGACCTCGTAGCGCAGTCCCTTTGTGAGAGGAGTCCAAAGAGAGTTCGCCCTCTGTCCGACCTGTCACACGATAGTGTCTTTGGCTCTGGGATTTCGCATCATGTCAATATGTAAATAGATTTCTTGTATAGTGTACCTCTACCCCTATCTTTTCTCACTGTCCCCTCACCTCTTTCATTTCATTTCTGCACCCTGCTTGCTATCCTTTTATTTCCGCTGCCTCAGCTCAGGTGCTTCCCGTAGCGACGGCAGATGCCGAGGCTAGCAAATAATCCTTTCTTACTTTCATTATTATGGTAATAAAACCACCACCACCACCATCCCTACCACCACCACCGCAGCCACGTTTTGATGGAGGCGGAAAGCAAAAGGAGGCACCCATCCGTCGCCTATAGTCACTACGTCCGCCGAAGCGACCTCGACGACTACTTCAAAAGCAGGTTCCCCCCATATCCTCTCCTCCATGTGCTGTGTTCGAAATCATGCCGGAGCCTTCCACTATGGAGCCTGGTTCTCTCTTTATCACTACCTACTTCATTCCTTTCATTATGGCGTAGTTGGGAGAGAGTTACCGTGCCTTTCGTTTTATCGTGACATTGTACCGCTTAATCTTTTTCGGCGTAGGCTGTCTTATTTTCATTCCTCTGTCGTGTATGGTTGGCGTCGTCAGTGCCCTGGCGTCCGCATTGCGCCTCATGCAGCCTACCTTCGTCGCCGTTTGGTGGAGCGTACTTTTCCCCATCCATGTGCCTTCCTCGCTCAAGCTGTCAGTGCCTCGCGTTGACATTTCCGTCATCATGTGGGGGCTCGCGGTTGAAACAAGACGCTTCCTGGCGCCTGGAAACATCAGTCACGAAATTACTGAGATTTCAAGTCAGCACTGCATCCTGCGTGCCTGCGCAGTAGCCGCCGCAGTTGTGTTAAAGGTGCACTGAAGAGGAATCTGAAACATCTACTTATTGCCCTGTGTGGCCGATTTCCCTAATTAAATCGAATTAACGGCCGGCTCCCGCCTTGATTTCTTGAATTCATCCCGTACGGTGGGCGGAGTCGACCAACGCGTGGAGTGCCTTTAAGCCAGCTCCGTGGAGGCTTTGCTTTCACTTTATTTTGTTTCTTTAGGTTTCAGTGGATAAATATTTTCATTCTCAGATAATATAGCCGCAAAATAAGCCCACAGAAATAAAAATAGGCACGGACTATTTGCTTCTTCGGATTGCTACATATTACTCCGCCGATGGCAGAGCGGAAAGCCGCCACGGGACTGCAGGTGAAAGGCACTCCACGCGTTGGTCGACTCCGCCCATCGTACGGGGAGAATTAAAAAAAAAGAGGCGGGAGCGGGACGTTTATTCGATTTAATTAGGGAAATCGGCCACACAGGGCAATAAATCGAAGTTTCTAAGAACGCTCGGAACGTGTAGATTTAGTTCCCGCGGCAAAAAGGCGAGTTCAGATTCCACTTTAAGCTCTGCCACATGCGAATGTGCCGGAGCGTCGTGCTCGGAACGCTGAGCGAATGCGGGATATTAAGAAAGCATAAAACGAGGCTTTTGCGTGCATTACGAATTAAAGCAAATAATGAAAAGAAGCACGCAAAAAACTTATTTCAGTTCTTATTTGTGGCCTGTACGGCAAGAGAAACGATGACTAATGCAGTATTCAATTTTGACAATTTTGTTGTTCGCAAAAACTTAAGTTCTTTTTAGAAATATTTAAACGGTGCATACTTAAACTCGCTTAAAAACTTCAGGAGCAACGTTTTTTTCATTTGCCTGTTGTTGTTGCGGCTGAAAGGAGGATGAAAAGGAAATTTCACGGGCCTGCCGACTGGCTCGAGCTGAGCCACAACCGCTGCCACGTGCAGATAAAGGAAAGTTGAAAGATATGAAACGAAAGAGTGAAAGAACACACGCGCGTCGCGACAACCGCGTCTGCCGAAGTGAAGACACTGGCTGTAACACATACCCCTAACCTCTCCTTTAGTTTGCCTGCAATGGCCTGTCTTAGGTAGAAGATAGCAATCCGTTAAATTATTCACTGCGCACGAGGGAGCGCTGATAAAAATCACTGGTTTTATTTCCTTTCCTATACGCTCCAACTCGGTTGAGTAGTCAAAAGAAAACAAAAATCACGACAAACCACTAAATCTCCATGAAATTTGCCGAGTAAAAATAAATTACTAAAGAAACAAGCTTTTTTTCCTAACTTCGCGTGTCATATGAGCCACCGTCACCCTTTCGCTGACGGCAAGGACTTGCGAAAGTGAACGCTATCAACACGTTAGCGCTCAAGAGCTAAACGTAGCCTGCGAAAAAAAAAACAAACAGAACAGAGCCACCGTTAAATTACCCAAGCTGACGCTGAAGCTTGCTCTCGCCTCTTTCAGCCAGGACCACCGGGCACGTACGGTAGCGGTCAACAGATGCTTCTTTCGGTCAAACAGAGCTGCAAAAAAGAAGAAAAGCAAGAGTGGCCGAGAAGAAAACGTTAAAGAGCTCAAAAAGTAAAGTAAGCGCTGCGAAACGTGGTCTGGCGCAAGCAAGGTAAGTTTCCGCGCTAACTTCAACCGACACACTGCGTCACGTAGGAAAGCACGTACAGCACTGGCCAGCTAATGGCTGGCCACACGCTAGAACGTGATGACCGCGAAACAGAAAATTGCCGATGATTACGTTACTTCCTAATGCGAAATTTGAGCGCAGCTCATCAGCTCTTTTAGCTTTTCGATAGATTCAGGCAAAGAACTAAACGGCGGCGACGGTAAGCTTCTGCTTCAGCGGCACGCACCTCTGGATTCTGGCGGTGTCTGGGCTGCGCCCCTGCTCTGGCAGCTCGTTTAGCAGCAGCGGCAGACGAAAGACTTCCACCGGTTGCCTTGCTCATGGCTGAGAAAGAACTGACAGAGAATAAACTATTTATATAGGCAGGCGGTTCGCAGTGGCGAACGGCGGCTATGCGTTTCGGTTCGGGCGGCGCACATATCGAGATCCGCCGCCACCGATCCGCCGTTCTGACTGCCGGCGCACAGGGGTGGCATTGGAGGAGGAGCGAAGAGAGCAGCTAAGTTATCGGCAGGTCGCGGGAGGTGGCGCCAGGAGCGTGCGCAACTAGAGCACCGCGCTGCCCCGGCGGCGGAGCTGGTTACGAGGGCAACGGCGACGCCACGAAATCCAGAACGGGAGCCAAAGAGCTGTGCTCTAAGATGCCAGTTACAATTGGGTACGCTGAGAAATTCCATGGCGCAGCAACACGTTTGCAGCACTGATAGATTCGGACAGCACTCAGAGGCTCAGTCAGCTGGACACCGACGAACTGCGATATGGTACTTTGGAGGGCGGTGACTTCAGAGGCTCGAGCCAACCATCATCTGTCAAAGGCTGCGCTATAACCAGGATAGTTTTCAAACCCGCTTTGCGCAGTGGTGAATAATCTGTGGCTGCTCTTTCAGCTTGCCAGAATACGACTTTAGCAGCGTATTTAGTATATAGTTCATAGTCATGAGAGCCATTTCAGGTGAAGTGTAAGCGATTAAAGAAGGAAGACGGGCTAGTTGGTGCTTTTGATTCTCTGGCTGAAAGATGCCTACTAGCTCTAAAAAACACAAGGAACAGCCAAAAGATACCGACGGGACAAACACTAGACATCAATTGAAGTTTATTAGACGCGTAGGTGAAAGATGCAAATGCGCATTCACGCATGCCCGAGAAACACGGAAAAATTTTCCCCGAACACGATAGCAAGCAATAGCTGATGCACAGGAAAAACAAAAACAAAATTCACAACACTTTGAAGCGCGAACTTTTTTCCTAGAAAGCTATTCCTGTTGTGGTGAGGGTTACTGACTCAGAGCTCAAGCACTTGTCTGCGGCTTTTTTAATACAAAAAGCCTAATTATCTCCCTGTCCACCTGCTTGCCGAGCTGCTTCAGTACTCGAATGCTGTGAAAAAGAGGTCTGAAAACTTCCTCTCCTTTTTTTCTCTTCTTTTGATCTGCACTTTCGGCAATGGGCCGCCAAATGGCCACCTTCTATCCGAGCCGCTACAGCTGTCCGGTGCTTCCGCAATCTTTCGTTCAGGCACTGGCTTCTATGGCCTGTAATAACACTTGCCACAAGACAGTGGGATAAGATGCACCCCTCCAATGTTGCTGTTCACAAACCGTGTGGCGCGTTTGATCCCGCAGGCGTTACCTTCGTCAGGTCTGTCGACCATGCGCCACATCCTTGACATTTTTAGCGCCACCGAAATAACGACACGAACGCCACAGATTCCCACCATCTTGAGGCGATGGAATAGGTTGTGCACCTTGGGCAGTGACACAGGACTTCCATGGGGACCATCACTGCGGCAGCTTGCTTTCTTGTGTCTATGCCTGACCTCTTTAACAAGGCATTCAGCAACGGACGTGCGAGTGCTGTCTGGAAAGCCAACTCCGCGCAGGCGCAGAACATGTTTAACATTCAAGTTGATCTTGTGTTCAATGATCTCTGAAGGGCGGCTCTTAGGTAGTTCAAAGCTATCCTTCTCTTGACTGTCTTTGAATGGACCGAATTATAGCTTAGAAATGGTGTTTTAGAGAAGTTCGGGAGCGGTTGGTTTACATGTTTAACAAAAACAGCGCGAAGGACGCAGACGAAGAAAAGACACAAGACACAGCGCTGTGTCTTGTGTCTTCTCTTCTTCGTCTGCGTCCTTCGCGCTGTTTTTTCTAATGATGGTTTGGTTTGGTTTATGGGGTTTAACGTCCCAAAGCGACTGAGGCTATGAGAGACGCCGTAGTGAAGGGCTCCGGAAATTTCGACCACCTGGGGTTCTTTAACGTGCACTGACATCGCACAGTACACGGGCCTCTAGAATTTCTCCTCCAAAGAAATTCCAGCCGCCGCGGCCGGGATCGAACCCGCGTCTTTCGGGTCAGCAGCCGAGCACCATAACCGCTGAGCCACCGCGGCGGCTTTTTTTCTAATGAGTAAAGGGATACGTTCCGTGTAGCAAGGGTGTAGTTTATCAAATACCTCTTTCCTGTGGCCGCACCTACATAGGCCAGACTAGCCGATGTGTTAATGGGAGGCTAATAGAACATGCTAACTCATTAGAAAAGATGGAAACTAATTTAGCCAAGCACTGCTTCACGTGTCAGTGCAGTCGGTTTTTTGCAGATACAGAGGTGTTGTATCGGCACGCGGACATGCGCACTAGGGAAGTGGCTGAGGCATTCCACATCGTTAGAAAGAAAAATAGGTGTGTCAGTGCTTCATCTGTAACTATAACAGCTAAGGAAAGGAGCCTGCTGCATAGTGGATAATGCCTCGGGGAACGCACCTTTATTTGTGGTGATTTTATCGGTGAGAGGCACGTTTGGGTGTGACGCTTTTACTGACGTTGCGTATGTTCGTAGATTCCTGGATTGTATAAAAAGGTGTGTATTTTTTCTAATAAAACGGAGTTGTAAGTCCAGCGCCATCTTTGTGTCACTCTTTGCTCGTTGTCCTCGTTGTGTAGCGCTGTTGCAAAAATTATGGAACAACTTTGAGAGTTCACCTTGTCAGCAGTCTTGCTCAGCGACAATATTGGTAACAAATTATCTTAATTATGTGTCCTGGCGGAGAAAAAGAAAATAAATTTTGGCTTCCCTTTCTTTTCAGCACCCGCAAAACTCTTTTCTGAGGCTTTCGAGGTTCATTTCTTGGCACTGCGCCAAGACTATTTTCTTCTCCTTAGCGGGGACACTCTTAGCGGGAACAAAATTTTTGTCCGCAGCTGCACGAGCTTTTTCGCTGAAAACCGACCCAGGCAAAACTATAAAACCTTCTTCTTTATCCGAAACGAGTGACCTGAGTCCTTGTCCTTAAGTTACTCTACCGCCCTTTAGGTGCTCGACTGAATAACCACCAACGAAGAATTCCTGTTCTTTGTTTCTAGCAGAGCGACGTTCATTACCGCATTTTCTGATGCTCTTAGGTGCAGAAACTTGATGCCGTGCACTACATTGAATAGTAAAGCGCAGAAAACAATGGTGGCTTTGCCCAGGGGAAAGAGGTTACTAAGTGGAAGAAGGAAGCTGTAGGAAGAATGAAGACTAGCAAGTTGCTGATGTAACATTCATTTGGGTTGATTAAAATCGGATCACAGTGAAAGTGGAGCAGTTTGATGCGTTACTGAAAGCAGGGCCTTGTCTAGATCACTTTACCTCTGAGAAACTGAAATCGTCTGAGAGGAATAATGGGTATGAAGAGTACATTACGACCTCCTGATAGATACGTTATGAATATGGTGTTTATAAACGTCCTTAGTCGCGTACCCTGCAAATATGTCTTCAACATCGACACCATTACTCCTGAGAAAGATGATGAGCGTCTCGAATAGAAAAGCGACAGACGTAGGGAAGATAAAGCTAACCTGCAATAATGCCGGCAAGAGAAAATTTACTGAGATTTCTATAGCGAAGCATTGCAAAATGGTGCTATGTGGGAGCGTTTTAGAAATAGTAATGTTATCACAAATGCGTCGACATTTATTATGATGAAATTTCTGTATTCGATGCTGCACGCGCTGTTAAGATGGATGGCCAGTAGTAGGATAGTCCTGGACCTTTCAAAATGGTTAATTTATCTATTTCAAAGTATGCGTAGCTTGATACGATACGAGAAGAAACACTTGGTTTGCTCTGAAGAAAAAAAAATTTGGTTCGACTTCATGGAGCGTATTATACGAAGCTACATCATGGACGTTGATGTCGATTATAAAGCGCTAAAATGCAGTGAGCCGAAAAGAATTGCGAAATAGGGAGTGATTACATGCGAATTGGGCGGTTTATTTCATATTGAAACAAACTGCACATTTCTTTCTTTAAAACCGCCAGCACCAACTACACCTATTGTTTGGTTTGGTTTATGGGGTTTAACGTCCCGAAGCGACTAAGGCTATGAGAGACGCCGTAGTGGAGGGCTCCGGAAATTTCGGCCACCTGGGGTTCTTTAACGTGCACCGACATCGCACAGTACACGGGTCTCTAGAATTTCTACTCCAAAGAAATTCAACCGCCGCGGCCGGGATCGAACCCGCGTCTTTTGGGTCAGCAGCCGATGCACCTATTGTGTATACTTTGCAAATACTGGCGCGTGCATTTAGACAATATATGCTTACTTAAAGCTGAGTGATAAATGTACAGACTGCCTGCATAAGGTGATAAAAAGTTCCATTAGCTTTAATACAGAAAACTTTGCTCCATGCATTTGAAAAACGAGGTTTCTTTAACAAGATTTCTTTTTCGTACTGAATAACATAGAGAGCTCATAAGAGCATTATTTCCTTTCAGGCATTTAAGCACCATAAATAACGAGATTAAAGCTTCCCAAGAACATATTATTAGAGGGGCGACATCCCAGGTGCGGCATGGAAAATATAATCTCACATGTAGGACACAGTCTGCAACGTAAAAACAAGATTTACGAAGTTAAAATAAACAGAAATGAAACGCCAGAAGCTCAAGGTGGTGGAGTCGCTAAGAAGGTTTGCGTGTCGTCTTTTTAAGTAATCTGCTTGCCTGGCGAGGACAAAGATGAAACTCCTGATGCGTGGAAACTTCTTGCAGATAGTGTGAAGTTGGAGCTCTCAAGTCCCTGATGAGGATTTTTGTTTTGGTTTGCAGTGCTCACTGAAATAACTTAGCTCACAGTTAAACCTAGCTGCAGGTTAAGGTAACTCTCTAAAAAGGTTCTGTTCCTGAAAATGTTAGTACCTAATGGTATTACCATGTAAGAAAAACTTTGATGGGATTAAGTGAGGTCTGTGGCAGGAAAATGTGGCTCAGAATCATTCTGAGAAGCACAGTGCAGGGATTACTCTCACTGCACGATAACGGCACTGGCCTCTAAGAGGGAATTCATGCCAAGCGACAGCCGTTCTTAGCTTTTTTTCTCACGTCGCCTCCGTTCAGACCTACATCCTGTTGTACTAACCACGTAGGAGGGGTAGGATGGTTCGAACTCTAGCACCGGCAGGGGACCATCAATCTTCTAACGTGCATAGGCATCCCCCTCAAATGTACTCGACTTCCTCACCGTTGAAAAGCTTGTAAGGTGTGCCACCCGGAACCTGAGGAAACACTTCTATTCGCAAGGTTCGGATGAGGAAAACAACTTTATTAGAGATCAGTACTAGGCTCCCGTGAGCAGGAGCCCTTGTTTTGCTGGTGCCCGTCAATGATCCCTTAAATTTAAATTTGCTCCGGCGTCGAGTAAAGAAAATCTGTCTGGTGGGGTAAATTTGATTACGGCGAAGATTATTCTTTTGTTGTTATCGCAACAGCGTGTACGAAGGCAACAGCTGTGACCCCACGGATGCCTTAATTCCTGTGTGCCTTCTCAGGTGGGCAACAGTGCTTTAAGCAGGCGAGTAATCTTGAATGCATGAATTGCACTTGCTGTTTGACATTGAGGAAAAGTTAAAGGTGCGTTCGGTGATTTTAGTCTTTTATAAACAAAACTTGCTCACTAAACACAGGCAGCCACTGCATACGTAGCTTACAGCATTACTTAACTGTATCAAATTTTGAAAGCTGTGGCGCGGAAATACTGTTTCAAGCAAGCAGACAGTCCGCATTGTGACAACTGCGGCTCATTTAAGAGTGTGCTTCATATTCCCTTTGAATGTCCAGCATACGCCAACGAACGTGCGCACTATGAACATTGCATGCAGTCCGTCACCCAAGTTTCACTCGCAGTGGACTCTATATTAGGTCCTTTAGACTGCTACAGACAGCAGCGACGCGCAATGATACTCTTATTTGCCTATTTAGACGCTATTGGTGTTTTAAACAAACTCTAAATTGCCCAAACAATTGATCATCACACTCTACATGCACAGAACTTGACATAGGGTCTCATCCAAAGAAGCCATCATGTAGTGAACTACTGCGTTGCAACCCTCTCCATCTTTACGCCCCTATTCCCTCTCCTAGGCAGAGTAGCATGTCAGCGAATGTTCACGCCGGCTAAAATCTCGGTTTTTCATTAAAGAGCTCTCTGTCTGAAATTCTACGAAAGGGTAGGACGTGAACCATATATAAGACCAGTGCTGCGAGCGACCTCCATGCGTGAATTTGGCGAGAAGAGAAACAGGAACAATTAAAAGTAAATTTCAGCATGTAGTACCTCTCTTTGATGGAGTCCATGATATGGTGTACATGGGCAATCGAATACTTACCATGCAGTAGATGTAATCATAATAAGGAAGGATACAATTCCCAGATACATGATAAGCGTTTGTCTGTACCATGAACGGCCACGCGGTTACTAGCTGCCATTATTAAGAAAACGTGCATTTGATGACCAACGAACTGCTCCTTTTTGTGGTTGATAGTGTTCTCTCAACTCTGCTGTCCCAAGCACATACATTAGCCTTGGATCGGTACAGGACTCGTTCACTCCGATGTTACCGATGAGAATTAGAAGAAGAACGAGCGTTAGTCAAGTGATGCAAAGGGACACCTAACGTAGCTTCTCCTCACAAAGCGCGATATTAAGTACCAATGCGACAGCGCGTGTGTCACCAGGCGTCACTGCGGCCTCCGGGTGTTTGATAAACGCTGCTCTTGCCACATCTGCGTAGACAGCGAGAAGAATTGTCTGACCGGGCAGACGTTCAGCATAGGTCAGTTATTTCGGGCACAGAAGGAAGGAGCAAGGAAGGAGCACATATTCGAAACGGAATGAAACCGCGTTCTAACCTCGCTTGCCCGATCTGTCCCTGACGGGTGCTTCGTGAGCATTAATAACTAAATACCTCCGCTCTCCAGAACATGTAAATGAAGCTCGGCGGGAATAGTTGGCAGTACGGAGCGAATAATTACGCGCTGGAAAGCAGTCGCGCGTAAACGCGTCACTAGCGTCGGTGTGCACGCCCAGCCGCATACTGCGCGTAGCAACACTGGACCCTGCGGTGTTCGCGCATGCGTTGAGCAGGCTGTAGGTACGAGCAACGGCAGCACTTAGAAGACAAAAAAATTCTCAGTCACACAGGTTCACAGGTTGGAATACGGCGAGAGTTGTGGTAAGGCTGGAAATTGGATGCAGTGGGGCGAAGTTTACTCCGGTATCCTCCCGTCGCGTGTAGCATTTGTGCTCGCCGTCCCTCGCTCGCAGTTACGAACGTTGCCGGCGCTGGCGATTTGTTTCGCCCCGATATCGCTTGACTGCCCACTTCCGCAAACCAGTGCGTAGTTTGAGTGCTTTGTTATCTTGACGCCCTATACTGCACAGCAGCACACAAGCAAATCCTGCAAGCGCACACGCACAATCGTCGTTATAGCCACCGCAATGGTAACTATGCATGCACTGCGCATTCACCACGCAAATATCGCAACATAGTTTGGGAGCCACTTGATCGACCACCAGGCGACTGCGCTGTAGCATTTTGTGTCGTTTTGGAACGCTCTGCCTCTCCTACGCTTTTCACCCCGGTGGCGCTGCAGGCACTGATGCACATAGCGAGTCCCGATGTTAAGCTTTATGGAGGTGCCCTGCATATACACGGACATCTTTTGTGAGTGACAGCCGGCGGGAAAGCCTGCGAAGCCTGAGTTTCTGTTGTACCAAAGTGGAAGATTTTTGCCATAAGAATGTTCACTTTTTCCTTTCTTTGCTGCCGCGGTGGTTATGGCGCCCGGCTGCTGACCCGAAAGATGCGGGTCCAATCCCGGCCGCTGGAGTCGCATTTCGACGGAGGCGAAAAGCTAGACGCAAGTGTGCTGTGCAATGCCAGTGGTTGAAGAACCCCAGGTGGTCGAAATTTCCGGAGCCCTTCACTACGGCTCTGCTGATAGCCTGAGCCGCTTTGGGACGTTAAACCTCCATAAAAAAATTCCTTTTTTCTGTCATCCATGAGTGATACCATTTGGGACAAAAGAGTTAGCAGTGCTTTTTCTATCTCGACTGTGGTTTCTTAGTCTCCATTCGTTTTTGTGGAGTTCTTTTTTAATGCGCAATTATTTTATTCATTCTCTACGAACTTTCTTGAACACATGGGTGATAGACCATTGTGCAGTGTACGCATCTGAGGAAGTAACTTAAAGAAAGTGAAGTGCTTCCTGCCTTTTTTTTTCTGCATATTCAAAGTCTAATCAGTCCTAAAACCTTGATATAGAGATTTTTTGTACCTGTAATTAGCGATGGTCATAGAACAATGTCTCCAAGCCAAGGAAGCCAGAAACTGATAGAGGCAAAGTAGGCGGGATGGTGGCGTTGCACGCCACTGTATTCAGAGCTGCATAATCTTTGCAAAACATCAAGGCAGAATTTTGAGTGTATGGTGCAGCTTTCCACTTCAGCAAAATTTCTACTCTACCTGGCACCTGCTTTTCCGGGGTGGCGCAAAGAGAGGCAGTTTACTTTCACTTCACACACTGATCAACAAGATGACACTCCGTAAGGAATTATGAAGGATTATCTTGAGAAACAAGGATGTATCCAAACACGAGTTTTTCCTTACGTTCACACATAACCCCAGAGAACTGACTAACTAATTCAATGTGCCAGGCTCAAAGAAAAATAATAATTACTTCATTAACTGCTTTTCACATTGTACGAAATCTAATAAATAGTTCGCATGAGAGGAAAATAGTATTGTACATTGCGATTTTCCCACAACTTTGGTGTTTTGCGTTCTTTGCCCACACAGTCTTCTCTAGTCGACGTGTCGTCACTCATCAGTGAGAGAACAAGTTTATATTGCACACGGTATGTGTGCAACAAAGAATTCCTTTCCTTCCAACATGTCATTAAATGCCATTATGCTAACTGATATAATTAAAATAAATCTGAAAGTTTTCGTATTAAAATTTCTCAGAAGCAAGTCACAAAAATACAAAATTTGGTGCCCTCTTTTTTTTTGTTCAATCAACCTCACTGCGATCAAAGTTCCTTGAGCTACATGTTAGCCTAGCCCAAGGCTAGTGATGTACCCACATGTATCTGAATAGTCTGGTATTAATGCCTCGACATATTCTTTTTTTAGTTAGTTCAAAAATGGTGTTAATACATCAGCTGATAGAAGCAGTTTTAAATTTGGCAATGCACGAGAAGCACAAACGAGCTATGTTCTTTGCGTGGCGTCTTCGCAAATTGTTAATACGAAAGCATTGGTTGACTCACCGACACAAATACCCAGGGTCACCTATAAAGTGGCGGCGTTAAAAACTCATGATTGGTCGAAAGAGTGTGACGCCCTCAAAAGGCGCGAAAATACGAAATGTGAACCACTAAAAATCAGCGGTAGTACTTGAAACAGCACCAACTTCAAAGGAATGGAACTATTAGAACACAACCGGAATATAATTGGAATATCATTCGAATAAAACTCGAATAGAATTGATATAAAGTTTAAATAGGTTTAGAATGCAACAAAATTGCAATTCTTTCCCATTGCCTGCACTTAAGTTCGTTGAG
This sequence comes from Amblyomma mixtum, assembly GCF_055824585.1. Lineage (NCBI taxonomy): Eukaryota > Metazoa > Arthropoda > Arachnida > Ixodida > Ixodidae > Amblyomma > Amblyomma mixtum. The sequence goes on from NC_143016.1 coordinate 17,953,744, forward strand.
TGCCACAGGTAATTTTTCAATGCTCTTCTCTTCTCTTTTCAGACATTTGCTGGCGTTGAACATTGTGTGCTGAAGGTAAGGTCACGTCTTCAAGTGTGCCAAAGGTGAACAGCCTCGAGCGTCAGCCATCTTTCAATCCCGAAAATCACACAGTGCCACGAAGTGTGTGAAATCTGTTAAACTGATAAGAGTGGTCACGAATGCGCCTGCTGTAGAAAACAAACTGCGCAAGTTGCAACACAGAATACAGTTGCAAAGGCATACGTAGTACCACTTCACGGCCGGAAAACGAATAGATCAAGTGCCTCCGGCTGCCTCGGCTTTGCCTCTTTCGCAGCCCGCCTCAGTGGCGATGGAACCAGAGGCAGACGCTGGCTTGGAGACGGCTCCAGTCTTGCAATGCGACAGGAACTCGCACTTCTTTTTGGCCCAGCTAATGCGACGTCGTCGCATGATGATCCGGAGGAAAAGGTGTTTGGTCCGCAGTATGAACGCACGCTGCGAATCATCTTCATCGGCATCATGCTGGCCCTGTCGCTCATCGGCAATGTGACGGTTTGCTACCGGCTCCTGACATCGCGACGTCAACGGCTGCTGAAGGCACAGGTCCTCTTCCTGAACTTGGCCCTCGCTGACCTGCTCGTCACCCTCGTCACCATGAACTCGCAGCTGCTGTGGGAGATCATGGGCCGCATGTGGATAGCCGGCGAAGGGTCCTGCCGGGTCTTCAAGGTGCTGCAGACGTATGCGCTCGTGTCCTCGACATACATGCTGGTGGGCATTGCGGTGGACCGCCACTTCGCCATCTGCAAGCCGCTGGCACCGGCACCGAAGCCGCGTTCGCTGGCCGCCGCTTGCTGGTTCCTGTCCCTCGTTCCGTCGCTGCCCAACCTGTTCGTGTTTCGCCTCGTCGTGGTAGGGGACAAGTATTACTGTGCCTCACTCTTCTACATCTACCGCGAGTCGGTGGCAGCTCGGCAGGTGTATATGGCGTCCGTGTTTGTGCTTGTGTTCATCCTGCCTCTGGTCGCACTCCTGTCGCTCTACACGAGCATCCTGGTGCGCATGTGGCGAACGGGTTCCACCACGTCTGGACCACAGGAGAATTTCTTCGGTGCTTCCGGTGGCTCTCTAGAGGGCAGCAGGAACACCATGCCAAAGGCGCGCCTGCGGACTTTGAAGATGGCGGTAGTGATATTCGTGGCGTTTCTGGTGACGAACCTCCCGTACATGGTGCAGGAGATGTTGCTAGCATTCGCACAAAATGTGCCCCTCGGGCCCAACCTCGTCGCGGTCTTCGGCGTCATATCAGCGTCCAACAGCGCTGTAAACCCATACGTGTACCTCGCCTTCAATGGTGGCACAGGCGCCGGGTGGTGTGACACCCACTTGTGTCGCATTTGGCGCCGCCTTACGTGTTGCTCTGGCTCGGAGCGAACCGCCATCACGTATGGTGGCCCGTGGTCCACGCTGCAGACTCGCCGCCGGAGGCGACCTCCATTAGCAAAGGCGGCTCTTCCAGCTCAGATGTGTGTCAGCTGTGAAAGACAGCAAAAGGCGGATGAGAAGAATTGAATGGCGTGGAAAACGAGAGTAGTGTAATGAATGGTCTGGGTTTTTCATAATTTCCGTCGCCGTTCATTATGCAGGCGTCCGTTGCTACCACCGGGCTTAGAACAAGTATTTAAGTCGAATGCACAGTTGGGTTGACTGTGGGTGAACTTACCCGCAGAAACCAGTTTACTGATTGACAGAGACGATTTTGACGCTGGTAGAATGCCTTTCGACCTGCTAGACCGTTGCCTCAGTATCGCTCCTTGTCAGAAACACACTTGGTATTTTGAAAGAACAGAAAAGCTGAACCTCATGAAAGACGCTGCTCACAAGTGACTAAGTGTACGGTACTGGTTGGGGTGGAAGAAATTATTTTTTTGTAGAAAATGTACAAATCAAACACATTGTTTCCCTTTCAAGTCGAAGTCTAAAAGATAATTACTCGCGTTGCCTCGTAAGCTAATTTCGTCTAGACAGGGTGACAGTCGCCTATTCTCTTGACTTCGAAGGCACCTACAATTCATTGTTCTGCTTTGAATAGAGGTTTGAAGCGGTGAATTCAGGTTGCGGCGCTACTACACACTTCTCGATGTAGCAGTTGTCAGACTAGACGAGCAAGTGAAGCAGAAAGTACGAAACGGTTGTGCTAACTCGCTTGACTCTCTCACGACTTTTTTGGAAGGTTATAAATGTATGCAGTCAGGAGGTTACAGCCGCTATTGTTGAAATGATCTCAACCGCACCAATCCATATTATTTTTAGTAGAACAGACGTCCACGGGTTTCTAGCACGCGTGAAACTCTGCATGGTGACCTCTTTGAAGGTATATAGAGGGCAACTTAACTAAATATTGTTGTTAGTAAAAATAGTTTATCTTTCTATTTCTAGGCACGTTAATGTTTGTAGAGCAGCAAAACAACTCATTTAAGGCAGATAAAACTGCGTTTGAAAGGCTCCCCGCCGCTCGATGAAAACTCGTGAAGTCCACAAAGAAGGAATGGTTGCCGACGTTTAGAAGTGAATGGCGTTGTAGGTATCAACGAACCACCGTTTGCTTCCGAAATCGGCCGGTGATGGCGTTACATGTAAGTCATTTTTTGTTTTTTTATACCTTTTTCATGCTTCGTTTTCGGTGAGAATAATATATTTGTGGACGTCGTTGGATATTGATACAGGCACACCCAACTTTCTCCTCAGAGTCCGTTTGAAGTGCAAATGGCGTAAGGACGTACTAAAGTATTGAAAATGGACCTGTTGACGTATAGGAAGTAGGGTTCACAATCAGGAACGACGCAGCTGACAGGTAGTTCACTTTGGCGCTATACCGACGACGACCGCGGTATTAGCGACAAGCGCGTGTAAATACTTTGTCCGCTTTATTCACAATTACTTCAACTGCACTTTTCGCGCAGGCATTGAGGAACGCAAGGGTCACAGTATTCATCCTCTAACTCTTTTTGCCCGTTCCGCAAGAAGCTGAGTTTTGGAGATGCGATACGAATTTATACAGAGATAGCGCCGAGTGAGAATATTAACGGCGTTTATACTTAAGCGTTTAAGAAGCGAAAAGTTGGCAAAAGTGTAGATATTTTTTAACTATATCTGTTTTCTCAGGTCGTAAGTTTAAAGAAAGAAAAGGACAGGTGCCTCTGCAAAAAAAAAGAAAAATATAGTAAGAAATGGCACACTCGTGCCTTCTCTTTCTTTTAAGAAGGAGACAGACATTTTATTAGAGAGCGCAGATGAGGCGTGTTAGTTTTATTCAGATGTTCTCTTGTTCATATCATTTTTTCACTCATATACTCCAGCTATTGTCGAAGTTCACGCAAGCGGTTACTGCTACATTCAGAGCATCCTCCTCTCCACGAGAAATTTCTCGACGAGCTGCGCGAAAAAAAAAATATACCGTTTATTGTTGTAACAGGCGAAGGTGAATTGCCAAGTGAATGTATGTTCGTACCTGATAAATATTCTTGAACTTATGTTGTGGTAATCGTGCTGGCTTTCAAAACAACTCAAACCACCGTTCTGACACGGTTATTTTATTACGCAGGTCGGATTAAGATAACCATGTTCTTTTTTCAACAGCGGCGATGCACCTTCACCCATTGTGCAATAGTCTTTGGACGCCTTCGAAGTGCAACAGAGGAGGAAATATGGGAGGAGATTCTCAACAGAGGCATATAAGGTGTTACCGTCCGTGCACTGAAATGTGCTGCACTGTTAGCAAAAAAACACCCAAAAGGGAGCAAATGGCTTGTCCTCTAACGCACACCCAAAAGGAGGTTTTTTTTACTCCATATGTATGGTGTTTTTTTATTTACTCCCTTATATAAGGGAGTTATTTTGGAGTATAAAGGAGTAAATCTCTTACTACCCGCAGAAACGGAGCAGACAAATGGCGTAATCTATATTCTTATTCCGGCTCATTCTTACACCAGTGACAGCGGCGGAAACGGGCAGTAGCTCTGCTGGCCGCCGGCAACCCAACTTGGGAAACTGCGCTGCCCTAATGTAACTCCCCGTCACGCATTCTATTCGCCGTCTGCAAGCCCAGCGGCGGCGTAGGCGGCAGGAGTCGTCTGCTTGTCGTCTCCTCTCCCTTATAAAAATGGTCTATAGACTTTCTATAGACTTTTTATAGACTCTATAGCCATCCTATAGACTTTTCCTTTTGTCTATAGACAGTCTATAGAAAATCTATGGATTAAAGTCTATAGCTACTTCAATTTCCTTTTGTCTATAGACGGTCTATAGACTCTCTATAGACTAAGGTCTATAGCCGCCTCAATTTCCTTTCGTCTATAGACTGTCTATAGACCCTCTATAGACTAAGGTCTATAGCTGCCTCAATTTCCTTTCGTCTATAGACTGTCTATAGACTCTCTATAGACTAAGGTCTATAGCTGCCTCAATTTCCTTTTGTCTATAGACTGTCTATAGACACTTCATAGACTAAAGTCTATAGCTGGCTCAAATTTCCTTTTGTCTATAGACTGTCTATAGACATTTTATAGACTAAAGTCTATAGCTGGCTCAATTTCCTTTTGTCTATAGACGGTCTATAGACTCTCTATAGACTGAAGTCTATAACTACCTCTATTTCCTTTCGTCTATAGACGGTCTATAGACTCGCTATAGCCTAAGGTCTATAGCCACCTCAATTTCCTTTTGTCTATAGACTGTCTATAGACTAAAGTCTATAATTGCTTCAACTTCCTTTCGTCTATAGACGGTCTATAGACTCGCTATAGACTAAGGTCTAAAGCTGCCTCAATTTCCTTTTGTCTATAGACTGTCTATAGACTAAAGTCTATGACTGCTTCAGTTTCCTTTCGTCTATAGACGGTTTATAGACTCGCTATAGACTAAGGTCTATAGCTGCCTCAATTTTCTTTTGTCTATAGACTCTCTATAGACTAAAGTCTATAACTGCTTCAATTTCCTTTCGTCTATAGACGGTCTATAGACTAAGGTCTACAGCTGCCACAATATCCTTTCGTCTATAGACGGTCTATAGACTCTCTATAGATCACGGTCTATAGCTGCTTCAATTTCCTTTCGTCTATAGACGGTCTATAGACTCTCTATAGACTACGGTCTATAGCTGCTTCAATTTCCTTTTGTCTATAGACGGTCTATAGACTCTCTATAGACTACAGTCTACAACTACCTCAATTTCCTTTCGTCTATAGACTGTACACTATAGATAGTCTACTGCCTATAGACCAGTCTATAACAATCGTAATTTTATCTAACAATGCTCGATACACTGACTTTCGACTAAATCCAGAACAATGTCAATTTCTTTTGGCACTGCATGTTGAGGGGACCTGCATCTAGTGACCGCAACTATGTCGGGAGTCCCGCACGTCCTTCGCTATTACGGAAATTTATTTATTTATTTATTTATTTATTTATTTATTACAGATACCTGCAGCGCCCGAAGGCATTATTGCAGGGGGGGGGGACACAATAACTTCTCCTCATTTGGCCGAAAGTACACATATAACAGAAATACAATCACACAAATAATAGATGAGGAAAAGCATGCACTGAAGGAAGACAACCACGCTCCACAAATAAAATAACACTAATGAAATGAAAAAGACACGCGCAATACAACTGCGCGCCACGTCAAACATCAGATAAGAATGCGCGGAATTGACCTTCCGTGCAGCACTCAGTGACGCCGGCTGGTAGCCTGTTCCACTCATTGATCGTCCGTGGAAAGAATGAGGTTTTGTAAACATCTGTGCGACACTTAATCTCTCGGATCTTCCACTGATGATCAACTCGTCTAGGAAAAAAGTGAGGTTGAAGCAGATACCGGTCTTTGTCAATGCTCAGCTTTCCAAAATAGATGCGATGTATGATTTGTAATCTCAAATGTTTCCTACGGTTAGCTAAAGATCCCCAGCCAAGGTGGTTTTTAAGAGACGTGACACTAGTTGAGAAGCTGTAATTAATGGACACAAATCTCGCAGCATTATTTTGGACGCGCTCGAGCATATCACATAAGTAAGCAAGCTGGGGGTCCCGTACAGGGCAGGCAAAGTATTGCGTAATGCCATTACAACACCCTCCTGTATATTGTTTTCAGGAGCATTCACAAGCTCCTTTTCGTTATACCGTGATTTGTATTGTCAATACAATTAGATATTTAATGCTAACAAGTAAGCCGAGGAAAGGCAGCCGTTCTTGAAGTAAGGGCGCCCGCAAACTGTACTACATCGAACGAATACGCTGTCCCTTAAAGGAATCGCTCTACACAATTCCATTCCATCTTTCGATCGTTACTGTCCAACACGCTGAAATCAGAAACATTTCATCAACGGTTCTACATTTCTCTTAAAAACGTCCTGAAAATAAAGGGGGAAATACGGGTGTGAGAATTCAAGGAAGCGCCCATCCCTTAGAAACATCTTACATTAATCTCAAAGAGCCTGGTCCTCTGTGCGATTAACATCTGCCATTTCTACCTTTGCAGTTTGTATTCACGTGAATAAGTGCTGCGACGCAACAATCACAAAGCCAGTATTTTTTCGTTCCTACCCTTGCACCTGTTTCTTCGGAGCCGATGACACGCTGATGTGGCGCATATCAGTTTTCTAAACATGAACACACGCAAAAAAGACGTTATGCTATGCAACCTTATAATTATTATTTGAGAATTGTACCACATACTATTCGGTGGGAGATGCGGCACGTATACCGACAAGAAGTTAGATTTCGGTTCTGTTTTCACGAAAACAATAAGATTTTTAGAGGGTAAGCGAAGAATTTAAGCTTATAAACCAATTGCCTTCTGTGGTCTTGGATATCAGATCAAGCTGCACACGGCAAGAGTGCGAGCGGTAAAGATACGACCGTGAAATGGGTTTCTGTTTCACGTTATACCCATTTTACCGCGAGACGGCGGAAAATCATTCGGGCTGCAAACAACCCTGTGCGTGGCTGCATCAATGGCGTTGGCGTGTATTTCGCGGGTTACGTTTTCTTCAAAATCCAGCTTCATCGTCTGCTTACGGTAAGTCTACACGTTTATATTTTATTCATCTCGTCTCCTAAACCACTCTAAGCAGAGCTATGTGTGCAGAACAGATTATGTGCGCAGTTACAAGCGTCCTATCTTCGTTTCTAAGGCGAAAGCCATCGGGTTCTCGACTGATGCCGCTTATCTCTGTCCCGCTGTCTTTACTAACGCGCGGAAAGGCAGTCTGTGCGATGCCCTTGATGATAAGCCGCTCCTCGCGAGCTGTCTACTAGATTTTTCGTGTTTCAAGGTAGATGCGCGGCCAGAAATGTCGTTTAGCCTGTGAATGACGGCCGAAATGGAACTGTGTGTTAGTTAGCGCCGTGTGAGCTCAATTTACTTTGCACCTCCGAAAACGTACTTACATACACTCTCGTTCAGTGGTGGATTACATTTATTTTCTTATTTTTGTGTTATCGCCTGTCTGAACCATGGAGTGCTGTTCTTTTTAAGGTTTGCATTGCTTGCTACGTATGGACGCTCGCTCGGTGCGCGTCGTGGACGCCGACGTTTCAGCAAAGGTGTCTTGTAACGCTATAGACTGGAGCGCGAGACGTTTGTCAAAGTTGTATTCAAGCGGCGCTGGAGGAATGCTTGTAGTGTGATGGGTGAATAAAATTCGTTGCCGGCGCGAATGGCCGGCGTGCTCAAATACCGCGAAGAACCCACGAGCTCCATCCCATCTCCCCTTCGTTGCGCACGTGTGGATTCGTCCGTGTCTGTCATCAGAGCCGTTGGCCGCCGCCGCTGGCTTGCGGGCACTTCATTTTGAAAGCTGGGTAAAGGTCGGCTCGACAAGAGGTGGCTTACATTTCGTTCCGAGTGGTTCGTTCATGAATCCCGCTCACGCGTGCACAGATTTCTAGAATACCATTTGCGCGAGAGGCAAAGTATGTGTTTCTGATTTCAGACTGCTACGTTACGAAAGCGCCGATGTGACTCGCCGCTTATTTGAGCCTAAAATTGAATTAAGCTCTCGTGTTATTATAGCTGCGCCTGTTGAAGGCGTTAATTGTTTCATTGAAATACTTCCTACTTTGAGCACGTTCAATGCTTTCGCTGATTTTTCTAGCAGCGTTGGGTTAGGCTGCCTCCATGCAAGAAACACCTCTTTACTGCGCTGTTGGAGCTGCACTTGAAGGAAAAACTAAGTGAATTTCAGACGGTATTTTATCGTGACAGTAATTTGCTGTCTCAACCTCGCGACTGCTTTTGAAACGGCGCAGCTGCAGCCTCTGTGTGCTGTATTAGTTTTCTGAATAATGAGCGCGGCATGGAAGCGCTGCAACCCGCTTGTTTCTAAGAGCGCAGATGTACGAGTATGCTGTTCCGTCTTTGTGCTTCAAGTTATAGGCGCAAATCTGTGGTGAACTGGTTGCTTCTGCCTTCTGGTGTTGTATAGCTTGTGCCCGTTTGAGTATCGGCTTACGTACAATCGGCCAAATCTTTAACTGACTTAGGTGTTGCATCGCTAAATGCACCTTGTAAAAAGGTGCCTTGTGGCTACACTGCTGGCATATTTATGTTGTAATTTGACGCGTGAGATGGCATTTCATACTTTCTTTTTGTTAATATAATGTTTGAGTGGAGTACCTGCATGTTTAGATCAAAGTTATCAGAAATATTCATCGTCTGCCGCTACGAAGAGCCGAAACAAGCGGAATACGCAGCAATGGTTCTGGTGGCGCATTTGCACTAATCTGGGTAAACGAGTTGTTCGCCATGAAAGGAGTGGTACTTTACCCAGAGGATATGAGGCCATATGGGCCAGAACCATAGCTGCGCATGCCGCTTGTTTCAGCTGTTCGTAGGGGCAGACGAATGTTTCTGATAACGTTGATGTAAACACGCAAGTACTGCACTCAAACATTATATGAACAAAAAGGAACCACGAAATGACATTTGACTCGTTAAATTACAGCAGGAATATGCCAGCAGTGTAGCCGAAAGGCACCTATTTTACAAGGTGCAATTAGCGATGCAACACCCGAGCCAGTTAAAAATTTGGCCGGGTGTACCAGGCTTAATTCACGCAAGGTATTCTGAAGCGCTTCTTCTATAGCGGTTATAAGAATAAATGCTGCAATATTCTTCTTTTTGGATCCCTCTGTAAGGTGCAATGAATCTGTATTGTATGGAGGTGGCATTCTTAACAGCTCCTTGCGAGTCAATGCAGATATGTGGCACAATTGTTCGAAGTCTTCTGTTACAAATAGTGTAAAAGAATTGCCATAAAGAGATCAGTATTGGCTGTAACAGTATTGCCATACAGAAATCAATATCAGTACTGGATTCAGAGTAGAGTGCTCCAGGGATTAGGGGTCTTTGTTACAATGTTTTATGACGACACTTATAATCTGTCGTGTATTTACTGAAATGATTGAGCCGGCGTGATAGCTCAGTGGCTATCATGTTCGTATGGCGACCTGAAAGATGCAAATTCGATTCCGGCCTAGGCGGTCGCATTTTAATAGAGGCAAAATGCTAAAGGCCTGTGTACTCTGCATAGGTGACCGAAATTATTCCCCAGCCTTTCACTTCAGCGTCTCGTAGCCTGTGTCGCCTTGGGTCTTTGAACCCCATAAAACCAAACCAAAAGATTAAAGATTGCCTTTCTAGAATGGCAGAGCCAGGATATGCCTTGCATTGTAAAGCACATGTGTAGAGATGGAATGGGATTTTTTTTTTCAGTTCCTCTCATATTATTTTTTTCCTTGGTGCTGTACAGGTGAACATGCCCGGATGATTTACTGCAGACAACAGGCCACAAGAATGCTTCTGAGGAAACTAGCCGGACTGTTACTTTCAACTTTTATGTTACTGTGGTGCATTCTTATGGTGCATATATTGCATATTCCCAGCCTGGATAGCTTGTAAATAAACTAAATTTGTAAGTATATTGATTGTTTCATGTGTGAACTCTGTCTGGTGACCTTTTTCAATGATTGTGGACAGTCTATAGGCAGTCTATAGATAATGGTCTACTAATAGTTTAGTAGACAGAGGTCTATAGACTATCTATAGGCAAAGGTCTATAGCACTGCCAGGACACACACCTATGGAATGTCTATAGACAGTCTATAGACATATGTCTACTGGACCAGTAGACTTTTGTCTGTAGACTGTCTATAGACAGTAATCTACAGGAAGTCTATGGCCATAAGTCTATAGGTCGTCTATAGTCCGTCTATAGACAAATGTCTATAGACGGTCTATAGACAGCTCTATAGGAAATGTATGACCATAAGTCTATAGATCGTCTATAGACTGTCTATAGACCTGTGTCTATAGACTTCCTATAGACCTATAGACTTTCAGTAGACATTTGTCTATAGACTGTCTATAGACAAAAGTCTACTAAAAGTGTATGGCCATAAATCTATAGACTGTCTATAGACCAGTCTAAAGGATTTGTCTATAGACAGTCTATAGACTTCATAGACTAAAGTCTATAGACAGTCTATGGACTGTCTATAGAAATTTTTATAAGGGCTTGCTGTACGAGATCGTTTGGTTGGCCATGTTTGTAGATAAAGGGGTGTAACATTATAATCAGTAGTTCAAAACTGAGAAGGAGTCGCTGGGTAGTTTTCACGGTCATGCACCACGCTGTATTCGACTAAAAACCAGAGCAGAAATGTTGAAAACACCCCTGATGGTAGTTTGGAATGGCAGTATTTGCTTTCATGTTCGCTTCATTAAGGCCTGGCTTTTCAGTATGACTGAGGAAATATGTAGCTTCATGAGCTCAATGAAGAGCTCAGCGTCGACACAATGTTCTTTCAAAGTTTCATGTTCATGCAACACATAATCTGCTGCAACACACTATGAGAACCACACTGAAAAAAGCCTGTGAGAATTAGGCCTAAGCGGGGGCTGTAACTGGGTGGCGACACAAACAAAGGAAAGTCAGTTATAGTTAAAGCACTGGAGGCTTCACAGGAGCAATTAAATTATGCAACATACTGTAGCGGAACACGGCGACAAGCCAATATCTTGTACCGCGGCAGGCGCCCGTGAAGAAGCAGAAGTGAGCAGAGATCCAGCGACGATGGTAACCAAGCGGTCTTCACTCACCGCCATTACTCGACAACTGACCAGAAGCAGACGAGACGCTATAGGTTGCGGGGCGGATTGCACAAAATGGTGTTTTTTTACTCCATTTCGGCACTGGTGGAGTATTTGGCACAATTAACTCCCCTTATAGACTGGAGTAAGTGCAGGTAAATCCTCATTTTTAGCCCATTTTTTTCCTCACAAGAGTAAAATGGAGGGCAGTCCACCTTTTTACTCTCTACTCATGGAGTAAATGTTTTCACAAATGGGGTAAAAAGGGTGGCCGCCACCATTTATACTCCCTTTTGGGTATATTTTTGTTTACAGTGTGTGCCTGACATAATGCGAGTACACTACATCCAGGTGTGAAAACAAAACAAAACAAAACAAGGAGAGCGCTCAAGGTAAGTCCAAACTGAAAAACTCGCAGGCACACCTAAGTGCCTTATATGTCTGTCGAAGGAGTGCGATACAGCAGGAATTGTGGGAGGAGATTCTCAAGAGAGGAATGTAGGGTGTCACCGTGCTTGCACTGAAGTGTACTCCGTGACTGACATAATGCGAGAACACTATATCCAGGTGAAAAAAAAACACAAACAAACAGGAGAGCGCTCAAGGTAAGTCCAAACTGAAAAATTCACAAGCACACCTAAGTACCTTATATTGGTGTTACGATAGCATTAGAAGCCGTCGATACCTTTCACGGAAGTGACATCACTTCTGGTCTGGTGACGTCACTTACCTGAAGCCATTTGGCGAATCCTATAGCAGACGAGACATTTTTTTTTCCTACCGCATTATTCACAGGTACCACATTAAAAGAAGGAAGCAGTCGATGTTTCACAGCGTGCGAACTTATTCGCTCGTGTAAGCCGTGAAACTGAGGTCATCGCAGAATTTTTGTGGTAGATTTAAGAAGACGTACTTTGCGCGCCAGAGGAAAAATTAAGTGATGATCGAGATGTTTGAGCAGACAGTGCTGCCTCATTCTGCTCTGAGACAATAAAAATGAGTCGAACCAATATGTTGAAGGCTAAAAACAATTGTATTTTCATGAGGCTGTTGCTAGTTATTGCATTAAAATATTATCTCGTTATGAACTCTAGGTCCACCTTGATGCTACCGTAGATCATCCAGTTTTAACCTTAAAGGGACCCAGAAACACTATCTTAGTTGACTATTTTGCCTATTGATCGCATACAGTAAGTTACAATGGTGCTATTAGCGTCGGTAATACCGCGTATATTCCGTTTTTTAATATTTTAATGTCCTCCCAAAAACAAATTCATGGCTCTGATGGTGTTCCCACACAGTGGCGGGTTTCAGCAGCGGATATGACATCACCTGGCGCGAGCTTGATGATTGTACGAACAGTAAATATACTGCAAATTGTGTGAATAAATAGAGAAACATTTTGTCACCTGTCTGCGTTTTATATTAGATCAATAAAAACAACTCGTTTGTCTTAGATAAAAGCCCTGCAAAGCAACTAAAATAAAAAAAAATACACCACCAGGGGCTCTGGCATGGAAACGACGCTGCCAGTCTCAGCAAGAACGAGTTACCGAGAGCAGGCAACCATGGAGTGCAAACTTCCGCGACGTGCTCTGGCAGGCTGTTTTGATTGGTTGCGCCAGGTGCCTTCATCGGGAGAGCGAAATAGGAGTGGGAAGCCTCGCCAAAATCGAGTTGAGGGCAGCCTTTTGTTTGTTTGTATTTTGAAATTTCTTCATTGAATAACTCCCGTTCCTGTGCATCGATTCCTGTAATTCTTTTTAAGTCAGCAACTGTGTGACATAAAGAATCCACCTGAAGTATAGCCGGTATCCCCCCAAGCAGTGTTTCGCAGCCCCTTTAATGGCTGTTGGAACAAATTTTGCAGCTTCTGGAATTGCGAACTGTCCAGCCACCGGTGACGAGGCTTCAAGGTGCAAGCAGCAATTTCTATTTGCTCGATATGCCAGTCTGTGCCCCTCGGCTCTGTAGTAAGCCGTAGATAACGGTTCCGGAATAACTTTGAACAGCTGCTGTTTCTTAACGTATATACTGACATCGCTTAGCACAAAGGCGTCATTGGCATTTCGAAATCTAGATGGTACTGCTGGACTGGACCTTGGGTTCAGGGGCCAAACACCAAAGCCATAATGCCACCGTGGAGGCGCGTCCTCAGTAGCTAAAAAATGAGCATTATTCCAAATTTAAGTGAAAAACCTTGATGTATTTGCCCTTACTATGGTTTCTTGAAACCGCTTCTTAGCTTTCTAAAAGAGTTGTAAAAAGTTTGCTCAGTTCATTTTATATTCACTAATATGTTCGTGACTATGCCGCGTTAACTCATCGCCAATACGATGAAACATAGCGCAAGCACGTTTAACGCATCCTGTAGCTTCAAATGTATTAATGGTTCACTTTGAAGGTAAACAGCCTGACTTCTCTTTTTTTATCCTCATATATTGCCTCCCGACGACACTGGCACAAAACTCGGGACATATCTTTTTGTAAAAAGGGTGCGATATTTTTACAGGGTTACTATATACAGGCAGATGTATTCTGGGAGGACAAGCAGCCAAAGACCCATGGTCTGAGACACGAGCTCTGCTTACATACTTACAAGCGCATCATCACGGCGTCGTCGTCATTGACCCGAGCACTGAGTCCCTTCATCGTCGTCTAAGGGTTTAAGAATCTTACGTAGTGCCAGTGCAACACCCCCCCCCCCCCTCTCCCCCAGGCTGCATAGGCCCAGTCACGGTGCGTACTACACTGGTCAGAGTTCTGGAGTTCGAATAACAAGGCTTGAGGCGTGCGACATGAACGATTTTTGTGCGTGGTGTAGGGGATTAAGAGAGCGGATGCCGATCACGTACCTCATGGCGGTGAAGGTAGCACAATGCGTTAAGGGCTCGTATTTAGCGGGAGAAATTTTTCACAGATACCCACACGGCGGCGTGTGTCCCAGAGCAATACGGAAGCCCGGAGGGTAGTTGACATCGCGACTACGACAGTAAAACTCACGGGGTTTCTACGAATCTTGAAAAACGGAGAAGCTGCTGCTTGCTAAAAAACGGGCGGCATCGGCGCAGGCGATGGTGCCCCGAGCATAAGTACTTGTGGAAGCGTGAAGGACGAAGTCAGTGACATCAGTTGCGCAGTTTATTGAAAACACTCATGTGTGAGCCTTGCGCGTATCGCGGCAGCAATCTATTTGTTCCCCACGGCGGACACTAGAAAAGGGCCCAGAAACCGAGACAAACACAGGAAAACTGGTCTATAGGCACGTCAGTCGACTGAAGGTGGCCTGGAGGAACAATAAAGGACTTCTTCCGGCGCTGGAAAAGGTCGTAAGCGGCCATATAGCGCCGTACAGCGCGGTAGAGACGTGGCCAAAAGAATCGACGGCGCCTACTGCCGTACATGAGGGTTATCACCAAGGTTACCTTCCGTGGGAGCATCATGAAACAATTCAAGGACGCTGGAGCGAAGGTGTTGGGGAACCATTAGCGAGAGCTCGACGCAACCAGGCCGCATGCTGCTCCTATGTAGGATATTCTCGTGGAGCACGAACGTGCCGACGGAAGCATCAGAGCGGAGGCAGTGAATGAATGAGAGTATCAAGGAATTTGCGCGTTGTTCCGGAGCAATACTGAAGAATCCGATCTGAACAAGATGCAGGCGTCAGCCTCATGGCCACTGGAGGGAAGAGGATTGACGGGTTGACGGGTCAAGCAATCTGTGCCTGGGGAATTCAAGCGGCTAGACTTGTGAACGGCAAAAAAATGTATAATCTAGGCGAAGAGCCCAACGCCCCAGCCGGCCAGCAGGGTCTTTGAGGACTCTTGAACTGCGTCTAAGGAAATAATGAAGAAATAAAGATAGCCAGCACAAGGCGGGATGGTCCTTTATATAAAGGAAGGGGTGGTCAAACGTGTAAGGGAAGAATTTGCCAACTGCCCCAACGAGGGCCACGCATTCCCGCTCGTTAATAGAAAAGTTACGCTCTGACCCGGAAAAGAGACGGCTGGCGTGAGCAATAACGCGAATCTGATCGCCGTGCCAATGATCAAGAATGGCACCAAAGACATGGGCCACACGGGCGGTCTGAGGTTCCGTTGGGGTTGAAAGCTGAAGCGAAGACAGGTGGAGCGGCAAGGGCACCGATAAGTGTTCTGAAGGTGTCAGCTTGGTCGGGGCCGCAAGAGATCAGGATGCCCTTTTTGAGGAGTGTAAAGTTCTAGAGGAACCGGTGGGAGCATGATCAGAGCCCGAGGAAGCTGCGCACATCACCAGAGAAGCTCAGAATAGAATGGCGCAGACTTTAGCGGGGGCTGGAGGCTGAACCTCGGTAGAATCCACCACCTGACCGGAAACCTTGGACATGACGGCGGCTGAAGGTGTACATCTCTTGGAGTTTAATTGAAGACCGGTTCGACGAAAGACAACAAGAGTGGTATAAAGGCGGTGCAGGCGGCTTTATAATGTGTGCGAAAAAACGGTCACATCATGCGAGTAACAGAAGCAAATCGTTCATTTGAAGCCGCGCAGGAGCGAGTCCATCGTGCGCTCGAGGTCGCAGGGGCATTGCAGAGGTGAACTGGTACAGGTAGTCCGAGTGAAACAGTTATCTGCTAGTATCCTGAACGCAGATTGATGGAGAAAAAAAGGCTGAGGCTTAACTTGGTTAAGCCTGGAGAATGCGAAGCATCATCGTGTCGCGTAATTTGGAGGCGCACAACCACAGCGACGGCGCGAGGTGGGCCCCCGTTTTTTCTACTGTCGTGACGTCATCGTGCCACGTGGTGTGACGTCATGTATCACGTGATTTGGAGGCGCATAACCACGGTGAAGGGCTGAAGTGGTAGCTAAAGTAGTATGCTTCGCATAAAAGTATCTTGAAGAAAAAAGTCGCCAATTCTCGGAAGGGGGTAGGCGTCTTTTTTTGGTATTGTATTGAGATGGCCCCCAAACGGCGCAGGACTTCCAGCTTTGAGCTTGCTTCGCTCCAACCTCCTATCCACCTCCACCTGAATAGCACTGCGCTCAGAGAGACCCTACACGTCTGTGAATAGGGGTGTCGTCGCCGGTGCTAATGCATGGGCGACAATAAATATTTCACCCAAGGGACCATCATCGAAGTCGAAAATGTCGCTGTATGAAGTCAGAAGGTTGCGGAGGACCTTGGAATCCACACGGCGCAGATGACTATCAATCACACGAAAGCAGGATCTGCACGGGAAGCCGGAGATGCAGAGAATTTGGGGATGGAAGCAGGAGTGTCAGGAGCAAGGGCCGAAACACTGCATTTGGTCAATGAGGAAAGGTCAGCAAGTGCCTGCGTGGAGAGCTTTAGGAGAGAGGCTGAATATGAGAACAGGGTGCGGTACTGGTTAATGTGTAAACGGTACGAAGAAAGCCGACGCTACGCTGCCGAATCACAGCGGTAACCACTTAAGTGACACAGTCGCCATTAGGGGCGGGTGGAGAAGGCGACATATGGATGTAGACAGCAGCTTCAGGTGGCAGGCGAACAAACTTGGTCGAGTCAGGGTCATGGGAGCTGGTGGAGCCTTTATAGCAGAGGCACAGGTCCAGCGAGAGATGGCCAAAGGAATAGTCAATAAGGCCTGAATAGGCGTTTAAAATGTCAAGTCCAAAGATCCCGTGCTGAGGGTACTGGTAAGGAGGGTGAACAAAACTGGGTATGACGATCGGAAATGATGATTCGAGCAGTGCACATGCCAGTCACCGCAGGGAGCGGCCGTGGTAAATGCGAACTGTTGGCGAGGCGGCTGAACTTTAAACTTTTTGAGGCGTCGGCGAAAATAGCATAGTAAAAGCAGGGAGCGGGACACCACCCACAAGGACATTTAGATTGCGTTAGGGAGCGAGAGTCAAAAGAGGACATTCAGTCCGGGTCAATGGTGCAGCGTGACCTCCAGCGGCTGCATTGTCTAGTGTGAGAGAAAAGAAAACTGCCGTCAAAAATTCCGGCTCCGGGACTGCTGTTGAATGCGCTAGCATACAGCGACCTTATGCTTCGATTCAAAATTTCTACAGGAAAATTTCTGAAGCCAGGCAAAAAAGTTCAGTTAAATATGCCTTCACAGCTTCTTACATCTCCCCAGAGAGCTCACTGGGGGAATAAATCTGCCGGCCGCTCAAACGGAGACCTGATCGCTTTCGTTCCTCGCCCCAATGGTTCCTTTTTTTTCTTGTTTCTACTGAGTAAATTAATTCAAGAACTCTCCACCTTTCGTCGTTCATTTTATTTTTTTATGCATGCTCTTGTTCCTTCGTACCACTCGAAAGATCGATGAAATCAATTTGTTCGAACGGGCAGAATAAGCGCGGAGGAAAAAAAAACTGTGCAAAAGTTTCCCTCCGGCCCCTAGGCAGTTCCCGTTGGCTAGAACGAGAAAAAAAATTATTCCCGAGTTTATGGCCCTTCCTCTCCCTGACAGCCGCCGCCAGAGAACTGTTGGCAGGAAACACATTTGCGCGCTGTTTTTCCGGCAGCGGCGCCGACCGGAACACGCGTGATAGAAGCGGCACACGAGCATTCGCGCCTAAAGGGCTCCTCCGAAGTGCGTCGGTGCTGTGGTAAACACCGCAGGCGTCGGCCAGGTCGGGACCTGCGCCGGCCATCTAGCGCATTCGGCCTTCCGGCGTAATGGCTAGCACACATCGAGCGGAACGCACCGTAATGGCCCGATGCGAATGCGAGGACGCCTCTACACGCCGCTGTTTAGATCTTGTACATGACGGCAGTACAGGCCTGCAGGCCCAAACACAAAGATGCCTCTGCCCGGTACGTTTCAGTCGATTCACAAAGCAGAGACAAATCTAGACGAAACTTTCATACTGCCGTATGCGGCTAGTGCGGCTTTATGGGGCATGTCATCACTAACTGAATTATAAGAGACCGCAAAGATTTAAACCAAACTTTTGGAGCCGCTTCTTTACATGTAAACAAGAGCCTGACTGCTAAAATTGATAAATGCGACCAGCATTTAGCGAAAAAAGGCGGATAGCACGTTTTTTTTTCGCGGTTTATTGCCGTATCGTTGCACCTGGCGGTCGCCTGTGGAAGCGGCGACTAGACGTCATAACACCCGCGCGCCCACTGTTCCCGCAGGAGCATGATTGTCATCGCTACTCGCGGCTTTTGCCAGTTTTGCGTCGGCAGATAGTATTCTAGCTCACTATATCGGCAGAGTAGGAGGTTGGGAGCCTTATCGCTTGGTCTACCCAAACTACAGTGCGACATCGCTCGTGACGCGACCGGTTGCCTGTCGGATTAGGGTGTCATAACGTCACGCTATTCACCTCGCGCCGGCCGGGAGGGCTTGGCGCGCGCTTATAAAACATCGAAACCATCCGCTGAGCTGAAAAATATGTGATGTGACGACTAGATTTCGATGTGATCACATTCCGTGAATCTATTTTCAGTGTTTTTGACCAATTTTTCGATTTTGCTTCAGTATCCCTTTTAAACTGGCGTGGCTCTGGCCCCCATGAAAATAGGGAACGACAGTGACGTCTTCATGCTCTGCTTACGCAGACAAGTGTTATGCCCGCTTCCTATAAGCGAAGATAACACACAGCAATGCCTCTTGCTCCTGCTTCCGACTGCTCCGTCCTCGCTGTCTGCGATTTGCGGGCTTCACATGGGCCGGCCTCCTGGCTAGGAATGCTCGAACAATAGACGGCACAAGCGCTCGCGACTGGCTTTTCTTCGTGATTTTATTGTTCACAATTGTTTTCGACCTTCCATAGGCCGCAAAGCACACTTTATGAACTAAAGAAGGAATGAGGGACGAACATTATTGAATTTTATACCTTAGTCTAGCAACAAAGAAGACATGCCATTTCATACCGTGTTAACTACTTTAGATTCCGCTGCAACGTAACCCGCCGTATTATTGGGGCTTTGTGTACGAGGCTTATCCGGAAAGCACTTAAGCTGCTTTGCACCTCAGAAACTTGCGATCTGCCTTTCATCTTATCTGACCTTCATATAGCGGGACGTCGCCATGTACTTCCGTGCTTCACTGAATTTCTTCCGCTACATTGCCAGTTGAACGTCACTGAACAAGCTGGTATGCACTGTAGGTGACGCATTCAAAAGAGCGGGCAACTTCGACGTCAGATTTACGTCAAGCTCTGCCTTGGGCTTGGTAATTATTTCACTGAAGACGTCGGAATAACTTGCTAAGATTTTGAAGTCTGTTCGTTAAATAAAACACGGATCAAATCGCCGCAGCGAGTACGACTTCGAAAGTGATGCGCACTGCTAAATGCGGTCCTTTGATATGAGTGACAATGGCTTCTAAAATTACAAACATATATGAACAGCAGTGAATGCAAATCATGAAATGAAATTCAGAGAAGGCAACTTTTGCATTCTATAGGTTGCCATTATTCAGTTCAGCACACATCTGAGACATATGGCACACGTGAAGCCGCATTCGTTCCTACAGAGCGCATAGGAAACGTTCGCGTTGAGTTCGCACTACACTTGCCGGAAACTAGTAATACTTAGCCAGATACATTCCGACTCATTGTTAGAGCACAAGGCTATATTTAGAAATGACGTGCGAGGCAGACTACAATCGAGAAATGAGACTAAGGTGCCACTGGTAATATTCACCCACACCTTGACACCACAAAGAATGTAGCGAGGTCAGAACATCGTCAAGACCGCTGTAATATTTTTATGATGAACGTCTTGGCCTTTACGACCGCCAGCAAGGAATGTACTGTGATGTAGGTTTTTGCTCCCGCAGGTCCGTCGCAATCAGAATGTGATCGGGGTTATCAAAGCATAGATACTGGGTTCTGGATGTTACAGAATAAATGTGCCACCCCCCTTTGATCACGTTTCACAATACGTGACCCCACTGAGGTGTGCGACCCTGCATATACCTTCCCTTGTGGCCCGGCTAAAAATCTACTAAAATGTGCCTTCGCGGCTGCAGCCATTTTATCACCGTGCTGTCACAGCAGCGTTGAAATTAGCGGAATTAACAGAGGCGAATTTCCCAGAGGCGCATGCAAGGAACAGTTCAAAATGCAAATGTACTCGACCAAAATGTAAACAGGAAAGAGGTATAGCATGCTGAAAATAAAACTTCCTGGATTTTTTTAAAGGAAACGATGAACAGCAAACGAAAGTGTTTCTCGCTCACTATACTATATGTAACCGGGCGGATACAATTGAAGGGATAATTGTCTTCAGTCTCCTGATTAGCTAAAATCAATCAATAGGCTGAGTAGCCGCTGTTGATAATGTGCATATTTATATTGAAACCTTGGAGCCAGTCGCATTCCCAGACGTAGATGTGGTAGAATTCTCCGAAACCCGTGTGTCCGGAAAGTTTGGCATCCAAAGTTTCAACTGGATCCCCGTAATTCGGCTTGCAAGGAGGTCACGATCGGCCCAAAGCTTTTTCCGGAGCGACGCAGCTGTTCGTGCGGCGTTTCATCTGGCAACCGCGTAGAGTGAGAGATGAAGCTTTTAACGGTTTCCGTTCCAAATTCGTCTATTTCAATGAGAGAGAGGCCCCACGGAACAGCTTTGTCACACCAGGGTGGAGCTTCGCGCTGATCGCCACTGCCTCGAATACATAACTCCTGGAATTGAGTTGAAGCGGTGTACGCAGAGATTTGGAAAAACGAGCGTGTTAGGAGAATTCTATATCAAATGGGGTAGTGTTGGAATGCGATCAGCTCTAAATTTCCAGTATAAACATATACCAGCTGGTTTAAGGCAAAAGTTTATTGATTTTGGCCGATAAGGAGGTTGGCGACGTTATTTTCTCACCACTCTGTATCTTCCTTGTTGCATAACCTAGGAGCAAAACAGTTTTTATGTACTGCACTTCACTTTTTTTGACAAATCTGATAAGCCAAATTTTAAGAACTCTGTCTATCCCAGTGCAGCTTTCAGCTTAGTCAGACTAGAGGCATACGAAACGATAGAAGGCCTCGCAACCAGGCAAATAAATGGCTACCGTTGCAGGAGATCTCCAGAAGTGTAACTAGGGCTGGCCTGATTGTCGTCATCATCAGCCCAACTATGTCCACTGCAACATCCCTCCAATAACCTTGTTCTGAGCCTGAGTGTGTCCGCTTCTAAAGGCAAGAGGAGCGAGGCATCACTGCCTTCTGCTGCCTTGATTTCTTTCATAAAAGCTACGAAGGTCACACACTTTTAAACCAAACTTCGTTTGCAGTGGAATGAAGGGGACCAACCTATTATATGACTGTAGTCTGAAACGCGTGCGAGGAGTTTTTTTTTCTTCGCGTGAAGTCGTCTAACCTGAGTTTTTCATCGAAGGAAATTGAAGAAGAATGATGAAAAAAAAAATGAAGAAGCCCCATTTTTGAAATGACTGCCACGCGTCGCTAAATTGAGCTTCGAGCTCTTCCCCCACCAAGAAAGAGGATCATCGCATTCCACATCCAATTCCAGAGGCTTTCGACAAAATTCAAAAGTGTAATGAGGTTTTGCAAACCCCCATCATCTAGAGTACCGCTTGACTTGATAAGAAACGCAGTTTTTTTCGGCTATCGAGACTTCACAGAAAAAGATGAATGCGAGTCTCTCAACAGGATAAAGAGCCAAGAAATACTAGGCAGGATGGAGCTGAATGGGGTTGCATAAAACACCACAGAAAATATTGCAAAGCTATTGGATGACGGCGGTGTTGTCTGTACGCACAGAAACTCGAACCGTACAGATAATATGGTTTTCCTTTTTATCTTGCCTTGCGGATATGAAAACCGCGCTTGAAAAACAGATGCAGTCAGTGGGAATGAGGTTTTCAAACACTGCGGCGGATGGGTGTTTCGATGATGCCATGCACGGCAGAAAAAGGAAAGATAAATACTCAGACACTAGACCAACGGCCGCGCGTCCGCTTTTTATTCGTGATTTTGGAGGGTGCAGCCCTTACCCGAAGCGGCATTTTTCAGTTCAGGTTTCTAAGTGCATTCCTGGAAAAGTGCTTTTGGTGTACCGTACAGTCTGAATCTTTATGCGGCTCTACAGTTGCAATAGAAGAGAATTATTACATTGCGCATATCGTTATACTTTTTATTGGTATCGCTATCGCCGCTGCTACATCCCTAAATGTAGTTATCTCCGGTTCCATTCGTTGCAATCGAGATTTCTGAAACTTTGAAACTTTCTACAACGCCCGGGGACACCACACGCCTTGAATTCAAAATCCACATGTGGACTAGTTGCAAGCAGCAATGCATTTAGCCGTATAGTCGGTGTCACTTCGTGGTCGCTTGTTGCTATCCTCTCCAAGCATACTGACCTCTGAATTCTGCTTTAACGGCACACAGCTGCGCAGCGATGCATGCTGGAAGATGGTAATAATGATATCAGCAGGAATCAGTCGCCATCTGGCGGCCCCTCGGGGAGTGTGCCACGCAAAGAAATTCACACCTTCGTGAAACGCAGTTGCTCTTTAGGCACTTTTTTCCGCATACTATTGGGTCCCTTGTTGGGGGTAGCATCTCATGCATAAGCGTGAAATGACTAGAATAAAAATGGCTCGGACAGCATTTGGCAGGTTCTCTCAGATAATGAATGGCAGTTGACCAATATCCCTTAAGCGGAAAATATATAACTGTTTAATACCGGTTCTCACCTAGGGGGCGGAAACGTGGAGGCCAACCAAAAAGGTTCAACTTTTGTCGATTATGTCGAGGACAACGCTGCGAGCTATGGAAAGGAAAATGATAGGTGTAACGTTTAGAGATAGGAAAAGGGCAGAGTGGGTGAGGGAAAAAACTGGTTAACCGTAATCAAGAGGAAAAAAATGGGCTTGGGCAGGGCATGTAATGTGACGGCAATATAACCGGTGGTCCTTAAGAGTAACGGGGCGGATTCCAAGAGAAGGCAAATGTAGCAGTGGGCGGCAGAAATTTAGGTGGGTGTATGGTATAAAGAAGTTTGCGGAGCTAGTGTGGCCACAGGTGGCACTGGACAGAGATATGGGAGAAGCCTTTGCCCTGCAGTGAGCGTAGTCAGGCTGATGATGATGGTCATGGGTTGATTATGTAAATGGTGAAATCGATTGCGGCGGAGGAAGGGTACGGCACAAGCGAACGACTGAAATCTATATGCCCTGTGCCTTCCGCCTTTGCCACTGATTTCTACTGACTTGGCTCCGGTCATAGCGACGGCTAGCATCCCATCATCTGACGGCACAGCCGTGCCTCTGTGAAACGACAACGCTTCACACAGCTACGATCTCATATTAGCTGCATCTTTATTTCACTTTCGCTTAGCCATATAACTGCGGTGTAAACACGTAATGAACTTGTTCATACATGTATTACATACCGCTACGAATAAATATAGGCGGGCCCCAATACTTTTTTAACGCTCGAGCCATGAGTCGGAGTTATTTTTTCTTCCCGCAACAAAAGTGGAAATTCAAAGCTGTTTGGAGACTATTTTGCCTTGCAAAGAATTTTGATAGGCTGATGACGATGATGAGGGCGACTGTGCCGCATGAAGTATGCTCGTGACGGCAACCAATTACTTCATTTGAGAGTGCGAGCTGTGGTTCGTAATATCGACAACTGTAGGTGCCATACAAAATTATAAAATCGCATCGAAATATGGTTGCTATTTTCGAAAACAACTCGTGAACATGTGCTGAAAATAAGAACTCTGTAATCGTTGAGCCACACTGATTTTTCTCCGTGCATTCAAGTTTTCGGCATATGCTGTCTGAGCCGAATTACTACCGGCTTTGTTGGTCGAGTCATTTTAATGATTTCTTTCAAGGTACCCCTAAGAGCAGAAAGAGCAACAGTTGCAGTGGTTTCAATTACGAAAGGAAATGCGAAATACACGCAACGCAAACTGTTTTGACATGTAGGCAGCTTTGAAAATAATTATTGCAGGAAGTCCCGTCAAAGCTTATGCAAGCATTAATAAATTTGGTCATTTAGTGTGCTACGTGATATGTGCGTTGGCAGGTATCCAGAGTACATAATCGCATAGCCAGTAAGCAAAACAGGTTCGAAAGAATCATAACACTTTCCTCTCCTCCCTAATTAAACGGATTCCTTAGTGTTCTCCACCAATTCTATGATCTGATTTTAGTTTGCTCTTAATTAATTGGAAGCGATGGCATTGCGGTTGCTTATAATCACCACGTAAAGAACGAGACCACCACAGAGAATGCAGTGTATTCTTATCTACGGCGGAAGCCACCGGTTCCCAGTACGGTAGGCCTCCACTTTTCTATTTTACCTCAAATAAGAATGTGTGGTATTCTTTCCATGTGTTGTATGCGTTATTACCTAATACCCTCGATGGAGCTAAATTTTTTGCCTTTTGATTTCACTCTAGAGCACCCAAACCAAGCCTCCAAAAGGAGTAAGCTTTCTTTTGTAATTCCCGCGTAATCATACGTTGAAGTTGGATGGCAGCGCAATCTACCGGGGCAAGGAGCAAAACAAGTATAGAACGCTTGACGAAAGTTTTTTGAACAGTGGACAGGTGGCGCTGTAATGCTGTGCAATCTCAAGCCCCTGGGTAATCTTGCAATCAGTTCACTCCAGGAAGGCTGATGCTCCATTGCCAACTCCGCACTCCCGTACACGCGGAGAGGAAAGTTTACAATTTCACCAAGAGACCACAGTGTCACTTTTACTGCAATGTGCGCGTCGGCCACCACCTCTATCAGGGGGCATTACCTTGTCTGTGGGCCTCAGCCAGCAATATGTGTAGCCATGGAGGGATTAAATTTTAGCTTTCATTCCCCCAAGAATACAGTGAACTACAAGAACTAGGAGTAGTGGCAGTTCAGTGTAGCCAGGACCATCCATGGCCAGAAAGGATGCAAGCACATGTGCGGAGTCGATATCGAACAGGAGGCTGTTGTAGTGGTGGCACACGGCTCGACAGAAAACTCTTACCACGTCTCTTGTCCGCGGAGTGATGCTGCTTTCTTCTGCTTATCAAAGCGTTAGCATTATTATTACCATCTCGGTGGACAACAGAATCGCGCCGCAAAGGAAAGGAGGAAGGTGGGAGTGTAAGAAGAAAGAAAGAGGAGCCGTAGTGGAGGGCTCCGGAACCTAGGGATCTTTAATGTGCACTGACGTCGCACAGCACACGGGAGCCTTTGCGTTTAGTCTCTATCGAAACGCGGCCGCCGTAACCGGGTACGAACCCAGACACTTTTTAGTGGTACGAGAAAACACTGGACCCAGTGGAAACTTCAACAGTTAAGCAGGCATTGCGAAACAAGGGTGTAGAAGAGATACGTATACAAATACTACAAGATATCTACAGAGGCTGCACAGTCACCATTGTCCTCCATAAATATTGTCACAGGCCAGACGGAGAACAGTCGTAGACGTAGAGGGGACCGCAGAACGGACGAGGTTTTTAATCGCCCAGAACAGAGCCAGCTCGAGCGCGACTCACGCGAACGCGACCACTTCGTCCTCGTCACGGCTTAGCGCGCAGGTAGCTCGAGCCAGGTCCGTGGCATTAGTCCCCCGAAAAAGAAGAGCATCGTCCCGATGCGAGGGTATGTACAAAGCAGAAAACGAACAGGAAAAGTAGGAAGACAATGTTAAAAAAAAAGAAACGAACAAAAAGAAATAAATTAAAACGCAGAACCCGAACACAGTTTAAAGTGGAGCGTCATCGCTCTCACGCGAGAAGTATGGCTTAAGTCGCATTACATGCACAATGTCAGTCCGTGGTTGCCGACGACCGGTAGCCACAGTTCCACGTGGAACAACCTCATAATCCACGTTTCCAACACGACGGAGAACCTCATAAGGTTCGAAATATCGGTGCAGCAGTTTTTCGGACAATCCCTTTTGGCGGACAGGGGTCCACACCCACACACGGTCACCGATGTTGTAGGTAACCTCCCTGTGGCGCCGGTTGTAACGTCTGGAGTCCGTGTCTTGTTGAGCTGTGATGTGCAAACGATCAAGCTGGCGAGCTTGCTCGGCTTGTTCGACAAAGGAGCCCGCATCTGGTGTCAAGTCATCATCCACGCACGGGAGCATGGCGTCCAGCATCGTCCGCACTTCTCTGCCGTAGACTAGACGGAATGGTGTAAAGCGGGTTGTTTCTTGAGTCGCAGTGTTGTACGCGAATGTGATGTAAGGGAGGATTTGGTCCCAGGTTCTGTGCTCCACATCCACGTACATGGAAATCATGTCGGCCAGTGTTTTATTCAGGCGTTCTGTGAGCCCATTTGTTTGGGGATGGTATGCTGTCGTTGTTCGATGGCTGGTGTGACTCAGCTCAAAGATGTCGTGGACAAGCTGAGCTGTGAATGCCTTCCCTCGGTCTGTGATGACGACAGACGGAGCGCCGTGTCGAAGCACTATTGCACGCATAAAGAAGTGCGCAACTTCGAACGCTGTGCCTTGAGGAAGAGCCTGCGTTTCGGCATAACGCGTCAGGTAATCGGTTGCAACAGCTATCCATCTGTTTCCTCCCGACGACAAGGGAAACGGTCCGAGGAAGTCCATGCCGACTTGTTCAAAGGGTGTGTTAGGAGGCATGATAGGCTGCAACATGCCAGGTGGTTTCAGAGGCGGCGTCTTCCTACGCTGGCAATCACGGCAGGTCCGAATGTATCGCTTCACACATGAGGCAAGGTTGGGCCAATAGTAGTTCTGCCGCACTCTGGCAAGTGTGCGCGTGAATCCAAGGTGCCCAGAGGTCGGCTCGTCGTGGCAGGCGAGGAGGATCTCGTGGCGGAGGGCGGCTGGTATAACCAGAAGGTAACTCTTACCACTGGAGGCGGAGTTTTTCTTATACAACACTCCGCCTCGAAGACATAGGGATGGCAGCCTACGAACCAGGTGGGAGGGTATCGAGGGATGGTGACCTTCTAGATGCTCTATGAGCAGCTTCAACTCGTCGTCCGCACGTTGTTGTGCGATGATGTCGGACGACGTGACTGCACCAAGGAATGCATCGTCTTCTGCGTTACCTTCGTAAGGTTGCACGGGTGAACGCGACAAGCTGTCAGCGTCGGTGTGCTTGCGACCAGACTTGTAGATGATGGTGAAGTCAAATTCCTGTAAGCGTAATGCCCAACGTGCTAGGCGGCCACATGGGTCCTTCAAGTTTGTCAACCAGCACAATGAGTGGTGGTCAGTAATAACCTGGAACTGCCTGCCATACAGATAGGGGCGGAACTTTGTGATGGCCCATACTACGGCCAAACATTCCTTCTAAATTGTAGAGTAGTTACACTCTGCACGGGAAAGTGCACGGCTAGCATAAGCGATCACTTTTTCGACACCGTTCGGACGCTGGACGAGAACCGCTCCAAGACCGACGTTGCTGGCGTCCGTGTGAATTTCAGTGGCGGCATCATCGTCAAAATGGGCTAGTACTGGTGGTGATTGTAGCCGACGTCGTAGATCGTCAAAAGCAGTTCGCTTCTCGGCACCCCACAAAAATGGCTCCTCATCTCGTGTCAAGCGCGTCAGAGGACTGGCCAGCTTAGAAAAGTTTTTTATGAAACGTCGGTAGTACGAACAAAGGCCTAGAAATCGTCGAACGGCTTTTTTATCAGTGGGAACCGGGAAGTCCGCGACGGCAGAAATTTTGTCAGGGTCTGGCCGGATGCCCTCGGAGCTGACGACATGCCCGAGAAACTTCAATTCATTAAATCCAAAATGGCATTTTTGCGGCTTTAGAGAAAGATGAGCTGATCGGACGGCTTCTAACACCACTCTGAGCCGCTGCAAATGTTCCGAAAACGTTGTTGAAAAAATGATTACATCATCCAGGTATACTAGACATGTTTGCCATTTAAGGCCGGTGAGCACGGTATCCATCATTCGCTGGAACGTTGCTGGAGCACAGCAGAGTCCGAAGGGGAGCACACGAAATTCATAGAGGCCGTCCGGGGTGACAAAGGCGGTTTTCTCCCGGTCTCTCTCATCAACTTCTATTTGCCAATATCCGCTGCGCAGATCTACCGAAGAAAAGTATTTTGCTTGGCGCAGTCTGTCGAGGGAATCATCTATACGAGGTAGCGGATAGACATCTTTTTTTGTTACGCTGTTAAGTTTTCTGTAATCCACACAGAAGCGGAGCGTGCCATCCTTCTTTTTTACGAGAACGACAGGAGACGATCAGGGACTATTCGATGGCTGGATTATGCCGTCATTGAGCATCTCCTTCACTTGCGTTTGGATGGCCTCCCGCTCTCGGGGAGATACGCGATAAGGCTGTTGATGTATTGGGCGCGCGCCATCGTGCGTGACTATCCGATGCTTAGTGATGGGCGTCTGACGTACCTTAGACGACGAGGTAAAGCAGTCCTTAAACTGCAGCAACAATTCTTGCAATTGCTGCCTTTCTGCGGGTGGGAGGCCCTCGTTTATGTGAACGGCGCGTACTGCCTCTTCGTCAACTTCACCAGGCGTGTCTTCTAGGCATGCGAAACACTCAGCCACCTCTTGGACGGGGTCGACGTGGGCGATGGCTGTGCCACCAAATAAATGGCGGTGTTCATTACTGAAATTGGTCACGAGGACTTCAGTGCGACCGTCAGATAGAAAGGCGAGCCCTCTTGCTACGCAAACACCCATGGTGAGCAAAAGAGAGACATTTGGATCAACAACACGTTGTCCGCAATGTGGCGCGTCGCAAGTGACCCTAGCCAGAATACTCGCCCGTGGAGGCACCGTTACGGCATCGTCGGATATACGCAGTGCGGCTCTGCAATTCTCGGGGGCGGGTTTGGTGGCAGTGAGTTCAGTTGAAAATGTAACCAATCGATTTCGAAGGTCTATATTCGCACCATTTTCTCGAAGAAAGTCGAGACCGAGAATGACGTCTCGTGAGCATTCAGGCAGAATGAGGAACGTTGCCACGAACGTGCATCCGCGCACCGTAATTCTGGCCGTACACATTCCGAGCGGCGTAACCACGTGGCCACCAGCCGTACGCATCTGTGATCCTGCCCACGGCATCATAACTTTCTTCAGCACCTTAGCCATCCTACCGCTCATTATCGAGTAGTCCGCACCCGTATCCACTAGTGCGCTAACCTCCTTAGAGTCAATCAGCACGGGTATGTCAAGGGAGACCTTGGTCTTACCAGACCCAGTCGTCGGCGCCGTCTTCGTCGTCGTCGTCGTCGTCGTCGTCGGTATCGTGGTCGTCGATTCGGTTGTACAAGTTATCTAACCTTAATATCGATCCTAATGTTGTTGCATGGATTAAAGAATTCCTAACTAACCGCACTCAGTCCGTCTTTGTAAATGAACACACTTCCAGCTTCCTTCCTGTAACATCTGGCGTCCCTCAAGGTTCCGTACTAGGTCCCCTTTTGTTTTTAATATACATAAATGATTTGCCCTCGCATGTGTCTTGTAAAATTCGCATGTTTGCTGACGATTGTGTTATTTATGAAGCAGTTAATAACAATTCTGATCAATTATCTCTCCAAAACAACCTTAACAAGATTCGGGATTGGTGTAAAATTTGGCTAATGGAGCTTAACCCTCACAAATGCAACGTACTCTCTTTTCATCGCCGCCGTAACCCGCTCGTGCCCTTCTATCACATAGACTCCGTTCCCGTGCTGCCAGTAGAATCATACAAATATTTAGGCGTAACCTTGTGCGCTGACCTCTCCTGGAAAACGCATATAACTAACATCATTTCTTCAGCTAACAAATCCCTTGGTTTTCTAAAACGTCATCTACACGATGCGCCCATGCATGTTAGGTTATTAGCTTACGAAACACTTGTGAAATCGAAATTAGAATACGCATCACCCATTTGGCATCCACATCAAGCTTATCTAATCAACGCATTAGAAATTTTGCAAAACCGCGCAGTCAGATTTATTCATTCTTCATATCATTACAGCACGAGTGTTACATATCTGAATTCGCTTTCAGGCATACAGCCACTCGAGCTGCGCCGCCGCACAGCCAGTCTTTTATTATTTCACAAGTTCTTTTACAGCCATCTACGAACTGCACCCTACATGGTCCCTCCGGCACGCATATCTCACCGCACTCTCCATCAACTCCAGATCAGCCGTCCACGTGCACGCACAGTCACCTTCGCAGCTTCATTTTTTTCACGCACCGCCGCGGACTGGAATGGCCTTCCCGCTGACATTGCAACAATAACCTGTCCCGCGAACTTCGCACGCAGAGCTAACACCTTTTTGTCATCATCATAACGCATGATTACTTTGTCGCACCAAACGATGTACCCACCCCTTATGTAATGCCCCTGAAAAGGGGTCTTTAAGGAAATAAAATTGATTGATTGATTGATTGGTCAGTCGGCGCGTCGGTGGAAGCTTTTCGGTAATACGGCGTTCGGCGGCCTCGCCTCCAAAGGTCGCCTGTTCTAGTTTTCCCGGTGCGGGCTCGAGGACCCACGCTGTGCACCAGGTCCATAACCGGACTGATGAGGCGACGAATGGCGAGGTGAAGGCGATCGGGACGCTCGGCGCGGAGGAGGTGGTGAACCACGCCGGCGGGTGACGTATTCGTCAAACTCCTGAGGCTGTTCGGCATGCCGCGGACGGGGACTACCTGCAGACAAGCCTCGCAATCCCAGAGGCCGATATGGACACCGCCGGAAGATGTGACCGGCCTCGCCACAATGGTAACACAGGGGACGTCGGTCTGGCGCACGCCAAATATCGGTCTTCCTCGGCGCCTGTCCTCGAGCTTGCCAGTAGGGAACCGGCTGCTCGGCGTGTACTGCGACTACCGAAGGGGTATACGGTGGCGCGCAGGGAACCGTCGCAGGACGGCGCAGCACGTCCGCATACGTCGCTGGCGGCCAAGCAGCTGGCTGTGGTGGCGGCTCTACTGGAGCGACGGGTGGTCTGAGCGCCTGCTGAACTTCCTCCTGAATGGCGCTAGTCAGAGAGTCCACAGCAAAAATCCCCTGAAGTTTCTGCAGCTGCTCACGGACCACAGAACGCACGATGTCCCGAAGGGAGCTTGTATTGGCCCCCGAAGCAGCATCCAGGGGGTGTAGAGCCGAGATAGGGTTTAGCTGCCGGTCGTAGAAATTGTACCGTTGCTGGAGCGCCCTCTCCATGAGCACAGCCTCGGAGAGGAACTCGGCGACTGTTCTGGGCGGGCTTCGCACAAGACCGCAGAACAATTGCTCTTTCACGCCTCTCATCAGGTGTCTGAGCTTTTTCTCTTCCGTCATGGTCGGGTCCGCTCGGTTGCAGAGGCGCGTCACTTCCTCCACGTACATCGCTACGTTCTCGTTTGGTAGCTGAATGCGAGCGGTCAATTCACGCTCGGTCCGTTCACGGCGGTCGCTGCTGGTGTAAGTCTCCAACAGCTGGCGACGAAAGTCCTGCCACGTCGTTAGACTCGTCTCGCGGTTTTCGTACCAGATCCGAGCGGCGTCTTCTAAGCTGAAGTAGACGTTCCGGATCTTAGCACTGTCGTCCCAGCCGTTGAAACGCGCAACGCGCTCGAACTGATCAAGCCAGTCTTGGGCGTCTTCCGAGTATCCGCCGTGAAAGGGTTTCGGGATCCGGGGATTTTGCAGGCTCACAAAAGAAGCAGGTATGAACGGGGCGCTGTCTGACCTTGCTGCCGTGGTCGTAGCCATGGGTGCGCTCTCTTGAGGCTGGAGTCCGAATTCTGGAGACAAGCCGCGGAGCCTGCGGCTGACACGATGGACGGGGGTTCGCACAAGAGGCACCGGGCTTGTGCTTCGGCTCTCCGAGGAAGGATGGAGCATCAGCCGAGAATACCCAAGCGACCTCCACCAGATGTCACAGGCCAGACGGAGAACAGTCGTAGACGTAGAGGGGGACCGCAGAACGGCCGAGGTTTTTAATCGCCCAGAACAGAGCCAGCTCGAGCGCGCCTCACGCGAACGCGACCACTTCGTCCTCGTCACGGCTTAGCGCGCAGGTAGCTCGAGCCAGGTCCGTGGCAATATAGTGATAAAATCACAACAGAGAACGATGTTAGGTACGGAGACACGGTCTCTCCAGTGCTATTCACCGCTTGTACACAGGAAGTATTCAGAGAAATAAATTGGGAACAGTTGGAGGTAAGAGCTAATAGAGAATACCATAGTAATCGGTGGTAAGCTGATTGAATTGCCTTGCTAAGTTAGTGAGTATTCTAATAGT
Organism: Amblyomma mixtum; assembly: GCF_055824585.1. Lineage (NCBI taxonomy): Eukaryota > Metazoa > Arthropoda > Arachnida > Ixodida > Ixodidae > Amblyomma > Amblyomma mixtum. Next base: position 17,986,054 of record NC_143016.1, read on the forward strand.
TGATATTCGCACTATTACCGATGGGCGCCGGCTTGCATTTGTAGTCGGCAGTTACTAAGAGCTATATCCGTTTTTATAATTCTGAAACCGCGATTACGCTCGCCGATGTGACTCAGTTTGGAAGAGAGACCCGGCAATGCAAAATCTGAAGCCAGGTCCATGCAGCAGTTCACGCGGGAAATTGGGTAGAGACTGGTTTTAATCAGCACCAGCACTAGCCTGGACAGCACTGCCTTGTTTTAGTGAGGAAAAACTGCGGACTTTCAGTAGCGGAATTTATACGAAGACAAAGGAAGGTGGGGGGAGAGATGCTAAACGACTTCAAGCAGCACTTTAAGGTTTATTTCCCCTGAGTTCCTCGCTATCTATCCCGAACAGGACATTTCAATCTGTTAGTTTGGTTTGGTTTTGTGGGGTTTAACGTCCCAAAGCGACTAAGGCTATGAGAGACGCCGTAGTGAAGGGCTCCGGAAATTTCGACCACCTGGGGTTCTTTAACGTGCACTGACATCGCACAGTAGACGGGCCTCTAGAATTTCTCCTCCAAAGAAATTCTAGCCGCCGTGGCCGGGATCGAACCCGCGTCTTTTGGGTCAGCAGCCGAGCACCATAGCCACTGAGCCACTGCGGCGGCCCTCTGTTAGTAACAGTGGTAGATAATTGACGAATCAATGAGCGACCGAAAAGCAGTAGCTCTCTCAAAGAGCCCAAATACACGCCTCAAAGAACATTAAAGATTGCTCTCTTCCCTGTGAGCGAACGATGTACGAAATTGCCGTTCCGATCAAGCTAAGTTGGACCTAAACGTAAACGCTCGTGTGATCTCAGCAAAAACAAATAAGTGACATTAAGGTGGTGTCGGCTCATTTGATGACATGTTCCTTTCGATTGACTACGACTCCACCAAATTAATGGGTCGTGTGCAGGGAAGTGCAGCGAATAAGAAAGAAAATTAGCTGTAGTTTAACCCGGCTGAAACTAGAAGGACGAGCGAAAGCTATGCTAAGCATGGTTATCCAATCTGACTCCTTTCATTATCGTAAAGATCATCAGATTCCGCTCGATCGCGATGATATATCGTCGAAGCATTAGTTCCGGCACGTTGCTCATCTATGGCATTGTGTGCGAAGATAAGCACACGCCACATGCTTTTACATGGCGAACGGCGCGTCACACAATTTCCGGCAGTTGCGAGAGTGCCGTCGGCTCCGCATGCGTAGCTATGGAGAGGCGCAGCGGGTCACATGATTCGATAGTTGCTAGGCGAGCGGGCGCCGTCGGCTCAACACGCGCAGCTGTAGCGAGGCGTGGCGAGTGACGTGGCATGACGTCAGAGCCAAGCCTCCGCTCCTCCTGGTTTGAAGGTCGAATTTCATAGCCACATGACCTTCAGCTTTGTACGGGAGGAGTAGAGCTTTCGCTCTAACATGGCTTGCCTTGTTTGCAGCACATTTGATAGGGGATCCATCTTCTTTTGCAGGTGGGCTTTGCCATTCGCTCCTGAGAACTTCTGCACCCCAGTACAGTAGATTTTGCGCAGCCGTATTGGCAACAAGCTCTTAACATGGGGATAAAATATGCTCAATAGTAGGTACAAAGCTAGACGTAAAAAATTTCGTGAAAGTGGTTCCCTTTTTATTTATTTGTTGTTCTAGCAGATCACGCACTGAAAGAGGTATTCAAAATTAATTAGGTTTTGGTTTTTATTTGGTTTTTATGGGGTTTAACGTCCCAAAGCGACTGAGGCTATGAGAGACGCCTTAGTGAAGAGCTCCGGAAATTTCGACCACCTGGGGTACTTTAACGTGCACTGACATCGCACAGTACACGTCCGTGTTTTTTAGCGCTTGTACGTGTTTGCACAGTACACGGGCCTCTAGAATTTCTCCTCCAAAGAAATTCCAGCCTCCGCGGCCGGGATCGAACCCGCGTCTTTCGGGACAGCAGCCGAGCACCATAGCCACTGAGCCACCGCGGCGGCATCAAAAAAAATTGAAGAATCCAGTACTTGTAGTCTTCGCAATACGGCCTTGACGCAGCTGCGTATGTTCAGTTGCGTTAAGCGGCACCGGAATGGAAGAATAGGTACTCTGTAATCGCGCACGGAGTAAAGAACGCACTAAGATATTCTGACAAAGTTGACAATATCCTTAGCAAGAACTGCATCTTTTTAGGGGGATAAGAAGGCAACTGTTCCTTTTTCATGGGAGAAAAAGGCAGATTGTTAACTACAGGAGGTTTTAGGCTTAGACTGTGATATGCTGGTAGTGTGATAAACGCAGGTTAAATATTCCAGAGCACCAAATATTCCAGAGCACCAGATTTTTCAAAACAATCTTCCCAACGCGGAGAAATAAGAGGTTATGCCATCTGGTTGCTTGAATGTGCCAATCAAGCAGGTGATGAGGTCTACAGGAGTGAAGCTGGCCTGCACCAACTCGGGTGGATAACCACCCGCGCCGACCCTAGCAACTGTTTCAACTATAGCGGCTCCAAATAACGGCGCTGAGGGTCAATATTAGTTCACTAAACTGGTGTCTCTGCGATATCTGAGCAGCAGCAAAATCCCGCCGTTCTTTTCTCTATGGAACGAGAAAAAAAAAAAGGCTCAGAAGAACCACAAGATGCGCCACAGGCTTATCAGCACTAACCTGCTTTGCGACAGCACCCTCCTTGCAGGAGGAGGAGGAGGAAAACTTTATTGAAGAAGAACTCTCAGGCGTGTGTTGGCGTGGCGTTCCCCTCCCCGCGGTGGGCTCCTGTTCTAGTTAACCCCCAACTGCCTTTCAATTTAAAACTGCTGCTCTTCATTCAGAAAGTTTGGCACCTTTCTTTTCACCTCTCTTTGCATCTTCCTTGCTTTAAATGCGTCCACCTTTTTGCATTCTTTACTTGCCTTCTTTACTTCCGTTCTTTACCCTTTAATTCTCTTCATTTCCTCCTTCATTTCTTCTTCAATTTCTTCATTTATTTCTTCATTTGTTTCTGTCTTTATTTTTTCTTTTATTTCTTTATTTCTTCCTTTATTTCCTTATTTTTCTTTCCTTCTTTCTTTATTTCTTTCTTTCTTTGTTTATTTATTTGTTTCTCTTTTTATTTCTTTATTTACTTTTTTATTTGCTCCTTTCTTTTTTATTTGTTTATTTCTTTGTTTATTTCTTTCTTCATTTCTTTATGTATTCCATTCTTTATTTCTTCCTTTCTTTCTCTATTTCTTTCTTTCTTTACTTCTTTATTTCTTTCTTTATTGCTTTCATTATATATTTATTTCTTCCTTTCTTTCTCTATTTTTTCTTTCTTTATTTACTTCTTTGTTTCTTTCTTTATTTGTTTACTTCTTTCTTCATTGCTTTCTTTATTTATTTATTTCTGCCTTTCTTTCTCTATTTCTTTCTTTATTTCTCTATTTCCTTCTTTTGATTTCTTTATGTCTTTATTTCTTTATTTCCTATTTCGTTCTTTCTTTATTTCTTTCTTTTTTCTTCCTTTATTCCTTTCTTGCTTTCTTCTTTTCTTTCTTTACTTCTTTCTTTATTCCTTTCCTTTCTTTCTTTCCTTCTCTCCTTCCTTCCTTGCTTCCTTCCTTCTTTCCTCCTTTCTTTCTTCCTTTCCTTCCTTCTTTCCTTCTTTCTTTCATTCCTTCTCCCCTTATTTCTTCTTCCCTTCCTTCCTTCTTTATTTACTTCTTCCCTTCTCTCTTTCTTTCTTTTTCTCTTTTTTTTTCTCTTTATTTCTTCCTTCCTTTCTTCCTTCCTTCCTTTCGTTCTTCCTTCCTTCCTTTCGTTCTTCCTTTCTTCCTCCCTTCATTTCTTTGTTTCTTCTACACTTCCTTTCTTTCTTTCCTTCTTCCTTCCTTTCTTTCCTTCTTCCTTTCTTCCTTCTTTTCTTCCTTTCATTCATTCTTTCTTCCTTTCTTTCTTCTTTTCTTCTTTTCTTCCTTTCATTCTTTTTTCCTTCTTTCTTCCTTTCATTCTTCCTTTCCTTCTTTCCTTCTTTCTTTCCTTCTTTCTTCCCTTCTTTCTCTCTTGTCCCTTCTTCCTCTCTTCCCTCTCTCTCTTCCTCTGTTCCTCTCTCCCTCTCTTTCTCTCTTCCTCTCTTCCTTTCTTCCTTTCTTCCTTTCTTCCTTTATTCCTTTCTTCCTCTCTTCCTTCCTTCTTTCCTTCTTCCTTCCTTGCTTTCTTTCGTCCTTTCTTTCCTTCTTCCTTCCTTCCTGCCTTCTTCCCTTCCTTCCTCCCTTCTTCCCTCCCTCCCTCCCTGGGTCTCTCGTTTTACGAGTAACCTGGAGGTCGCCAGTGACATGGTGCATAAGATCATTAGGTAACTGCCGACTGTACACTGCAATTGATGTAATTGAAAAGTTCTGATTGTACTTGCGCTTGTCACAAAATTGCGCTGGTGCTGTCATCCCAAGTTCAGTACACTTTTATTCAGAGAAAGTGTTTTGAGTACATCAAAGTTCACCAACTGTACAAGTGCAAAGCAAAGTAGCAATCATCGAGTTTGGGAAGACTGCATGAAAAAATGTTGTTGGGCATTAGTTTTCTCTCATGAAGCACGAACGTCTCATGTGAAATGAAGACTATTTCTTAAGCCCCTTCTTATTTAAGGTTCGCGGTCCTGTAAGCGCAGCTTGACAGTTACGGTAAGTCGAAAACACCTCGTTCGAAGGGCGAACGATTTTTGAAAGGAGAAAAGCTGTAGTAAGGGAAGAAAGACAAAATCGCAAACAGGATTATACAAGACGATGCGGACAGAAAGATGATGAGCACGGTCCTCAGAGAGTGGGAATATCCGTATAAGAGACAAGTTTCGTGCTTTAAAAGAAGTCAAGTACGTGCAGCTGGCCAGGCAAGTGGACTTGGCTGTGAGCCTAACGTTACATCTTCTTCACTCAGCCGTTGGTTTGCCACGCGGGCTGGCGTCATGGCTAGCGTCTGCCATCCACACGCGTATTGGAGTCAAACAGAAAGCAAGAGACCGTACAAATCGCAAGCCGTCTTTTGTGGTCATTTCATTAAGAATCGACGAGACGGTTCCAACTGGCGTATGCTTTTCATGTTAAAGATAGATATTTTTGCCAGCCAAGAAAAGGCGAAGCATTCAGATGTTGTTAGAAGGAGAAACTAAACACATCAATATTTCTTTCGCCGACTTACTGGAATCAAGCTGGCTCTGGACTGCGGGTTCTCTTAAGCCGAGCGCTCGTCATCTGTTTTGACAATTTGCCCATCTGTCTTAAGTCGCCAACGGCTGCTGTCCGGCGATAAGGGATTTCTGAAGGATTTCCTTCTGGTTCCGCTGAGGACGTCGTGGCATTTTCGCGCGGACTTACTAAATATGGCTAGTGGGAACGGAGCGAGCGCTAAGTGTATAACTAAGAGTTCGCTTTGCGGGTTCTTTGTGCGTATATCTTCGGTCCTTGAATGCCTTGTTTTCGGACTTTAGAGCCGTCGGTTCAAACTGAGATGACGCTGACAAATTGAGAACAATGCATCTTTGTCAGGTGCCTTTTGTTTAAAGTGACTTCAAGAAATTCAGTTGCGCACTTCACAACACGCGTTACACGCGCGCATCCGCGCACAATAAGTTCCAGCGCATGCGTGGAAAAATCGATAGTCTCGGACCATTTGAACACACACCATTCCCCTGTGACGACTAAATTACTGAACTGTAGGCTGGCGTCCAGCATTCAAACTGTGTTTTATTACGTTTCTTTTTTTAAACTGACGGAGTTCTCATACATTTACATGGCATTTATCTTCAAAAAAAAAAATTATGCTTACGACACGGCGTCCTTCTGTGAGGCGGTCAGTTTTTGATATCGCAAGCCATACCTTCATTGTACAAACTGTCAAAGCCTTGATATGACGGATATTCGACGCAGACTGCCTGAATCCTAATAAGAAGAAACACTCCAGTATTGATTTTAAGGGAGAAATTGCTACTCATAAGTATTTTCCGGAGCTAATGCTGATTGAGCGATTTCATCTGACAGGTGGTGGTTCCGGGTGCGAGCCCCTGGAAAGACAAACTTTTATTCAGCTGCGGAAATTATTAGAAAGGTGCACAGCATTAAACTAAGAATGCTGCAAAGTGTTTCTCTGTAACTCTGTGGCGGCGCTCATCTGGACATTACTGAGCAACTATTCTCTTAATTCAAACCGATTGCACTTGGGCAATTTTTCTGAACAGATTGCACAAATACCCTTCTGGTATCAATGGGTTCATCATTTCAGACTGGTGGTGCAATCTGCTACAATCTTGGTTGGCATACGTGATAGAGCGACTGCCTTGGGGCAAGTTTTGGTCCCGGGTTTGAAGCGCAAGCCAGCACAAAGTTTTCTTCCACTTGGGAGGTTCTGAGGAATCCGTATAGCTTTCCTTTGTAGCCGTATAGCTCCGCTCAAGTGGACATCGAGTAGTTACTTGCTTACATTACAGCTTCTTGCTGTTGAAATTTCTGTCGTAAAGTGTAGCTTTTTCGCGCAAGAAATATATTTGTATCGCAGGAGTGGGAGAAAATTGAAAAAGAAAAACTTCGCTGCAAAACATTACAGAATCGCAGCGAAAGGCTTTACCCTGTTGTCGTTTTGGCTGTGCCAAAAAAGTGAAGGTCACGTTTTTGAGTCGAGTATGTGGTGTTAATGAGCCAATGTCCAAGACAGGTCCCACCAAAAAGAGAATGAAAAAGGACAGAAAAGAAAACAGCTAAAAATAAGGGATGAACCCACCCATTTACAACCAGGACATCTACTACACTTTCTCCTCTGTCTAGCGGGACCAATATAACTTGAACCCCAGATTTGCTGCTAGTGACGCGCGCAATATTTTTCTTTTTATCAGCAGCCCGTCTCGGAGAAGTTCGACAGATAGTAGTTGTGCGGAGTTGGTGGCTGTAAGGGAGGTGTAGTCGATCGCGGTGCTGGCTAAACGAAATCCTAACGGGAGAAGCTGAAAAAAGGAACGACCGCCACATCACCGTCGAAGCGGGAGACAAGATACCGAGGTCAGCTCAGTTCTTTTTAGTCGTGCAGCTCTTTTAACGCTACTCAGCATTTTTCTTGCTCTCAAAGCATTTTGAACAGCTACATTATTGCACTTGCTGCAATACAGAGAAAAGGGTAGGGAGGAGAAGGGAAGGCAGAGAGGTTAAACCGAAGGAAGTGCCGATTTGGTGTCCTGCGTGGGGGTAAAGAAAGGAGGGGATATAAATGGGGAGCAGAAAAAGAGCCAAGTTAGAAATGAAGAGTGTGAAGTAATAGGACTTGGGCTAGCCCTTGGCGAAGGCGCAAGGCTAAAGATTGTCGAAGCACTTTCTATCAGTCGTTTTCAAAGGGAGTTTTTCACTAGCGTCCAACAAACTATCGGGTTGCTCCAAGAAGAGGGCTGGCTGTTGCTGGGCGAGGGAGGGCAAAATGAGTATGGCGGACCGAACAAAAGAGCGGCAAAAAGTGTGAGGTACATTTGGGTCGCAAAAAGGGTTTATAAAACAATTTAGTTCTAAGCTTCACACTTTTCTTCCCGGGTGGGGGATAAAGAAAAACCGCTACATTAAGCTGTGTAGTGATTATGGCACGCTCGTTCGAGTTATTCTGGTTTTGGAACCTAGGAAAGAGCATTGGAGATGATTATTTGCGAATATTTATAGCTATGAGCACAATATTCATTTCAATGCCACCGACTGAAATAGCAACCGCTCGGCGTGCTTGTCCGATCACAAGCGACCACTTATAGAAACGCCTTGTGCTGCTTCATTGGTTCATTGGGGTTTAACATCCCAAAGCGACTGAGGGACGCCGTAGTGGAGGGCTCCGGAAATTTCGACCACCTGGGATTCTTTAACGTGCACTGACAACGGGCCTCCAGAATTTCGCTTCCATCGAAATTCCGCCGCCGAAAAGCCGCCACGGCCGGGATCGAACCCGCGTCTTTCGGGTCAGCAGCCGAGCGCCGTAACCACTGAGCCACTACGGCGGGTGAAATGCCTTGTGTGACAATATACACCAATGCCCCTCTATTCTTATGTCGTTTGTGCAGCCAGCCACAATACGAACGCAGTGAATTCTCAGCCAGATATGAGGCTTCGAGTACAAGCCCATAACTGGGAAGGCTCGTCAAAATAAAAAAAAAATGTCAGTCATCGAAGATCTCACCCCTGGTTCTCATTCACATTTTTCGCGTGGTCGCCGGAATCTACAACGGTTACGGCAGCATGCAGCACAAGTTAAGCATAACGGCGACAGCATCGACGCGATATTAGCCTTATCTAGTTTTCCATGCGCGGTCACTGGATCGGAGATCAAAGGATACCGACAATGGCGCCTGGTTCCGGTGCTCGCGACGGCGCGACGCTGTCATCACAGACTACACTGTAAACACGAACACACCTCTATGGGAGTAACAAGAGAGTAAGCTGTCTTCTAGCGAACACCGTTCACTCCATTTTTAGTCCTTTTCGTTTAGAGTGTACTTGGCGTACCTTTATCAGCGTCATAGAAAATAAGAAAATAAACACCAAACCAAACCCTAAGACTACTAGCCTCACGCGTTGCGCAAGTTTGAGCCTGGCGAGTCAAGCTGTTCTGGGGTTCTTTACCAGGAGACGAAATAAAAGCTTATGCCACAACCACGAGTGTGTGATCAAAAGACAATGCAGACAGCTGTATATCAGCATGCTTCCTTGCTGTACGCTGTCGAAAAAAAGAAAATAAAATGACAGGAGCTGTAGAACAGGTGTGGCTGCGAAGGAGCGAGTGAGAAGCACTGCCTTGCAACGTGAAGCGGAGAAACAACCTCGAGCCGGGAAGGAAAATGTTCTAAGTGTGACCTTACCCTCTTCAGTGGCTAATTATTACCCAGTCTAGAGAGGGAGTGGGGGAGAAAGAAGACAGAGAGTAAAATTTTCAAATATTTACATTTTTGTAAAGGGCGCACGATCAGATTGCGCAGAAAAAATTGCCGCGACTTTCACTTATGATTAATTATGCACTGTCTGCAATGTCTTCGTCTGTCCAAATCGCAACTTATCGCAGATTTTTGTCTCAGATTCACCTTTTCATTCATTCCAGTATAATTCATTCACATCGGTATAATTTAGGCACTAAGGCACCTGTGCTTTCCAAAGAAGCAAAAATATAACGCACTCACACTTAATACAGCCATTCCAGAGCCACTCGCACAACACGGATACATCCATTTCAAAAGCGAATTAGTGCGTTCATTTCGCACGCCTTGCTTGATAAGCTTCTACACATGGTTTTCGAGAACACAGCACATTTCACTGCGTCCGCAATTATGAACATTACACCAAGTATACAAAAATGTCTCAAGGACACTGCTATGTTGGCGAAGGGCGGCCGACCGCAGATGAAATTAAATGACAGGAGCAGTCGCTGGCAGCGCTGTGTAATCTGTTATTTTGACCGTTTTTTTCCCCAAGTGCTGGCTTTCTTTAAGGAGAACAATGAGCTGACATGGAGCTCGCAGCTGTACCAACCTTTGTCTTGCACTCCTGTTGCTGGCGCTTGGTGCCTGTTCGCGCCAAATTTGCCTCGGACAAGCAAGGAGCGCTCAGAGTAAATAAATGAGGTAGATGGCTGGAAAGTATAATGCAGTACGGAGCTTTGAAACACCATAAACGGCCATGCTAAGTAGACATGGTCGCGCTTTGAGAACTTTGAATGAGGCGAACTCCGGATTTACAATCAACAATGCGGAATATATGCGCAAAGCGCTGTAAACGTGAAAATACTCGTGCGTAATTTTTCATTGCAACGTAATATGTGCACTCCAATGGTTCTTTAGATGAATTCCAGTTTTAATACGCAATGTTTCTTCCACAAGTGCGTATGCGAAAGGGACGAGCGAATCACTTGCTGGCAAATGCTACACATCAGGAAGATCAAAATAAATCTTTACGTAACTCTCCTAAAGTCCCCAGCAGAATGCATATACAGGTGCGGGCAAAATTAACAGGAAGCACGCTTCACGTGTGAAATTTTCTTATGCCTTTTGTTTGGAAAATATGAAGATTTATTGGGGCTGTTCACTAGCGCACCAGCGGCATTACATTTCTTCTGAATTAGGCACGCGAAGAGTTTAATCGCCGAAGCTTGCCCCGTGTTGTTATGCCCGCGACTGTGCAGATGGAATTCACCACGTCTACATGAAGACTTCCTTACAGCTTCACCAAAAAGGATATGTTCAGTGGAAAGGTGTAATCAAAATTTCCTGGCACATATGTAACTAAGGCGTGTAACATATTATTGCTTGGGATCGAAAATACTGAGATGAAGCCGGATGTGTTTTTATTTAATAAGAAACAGTGTGGCTGTGCGGGAATAAAGGAACTACACAAGGAAAGCCATAAAACCGTGACAGCGCAGATCACATTTTGTTTAAGTTTGTTTTAATTTTTAGAAATCCATGTATGTGTAGTATTATCTTGCCAAAGTCTCACCTGGAACCTATATATGCTATATAAAAAATTGTTTCATTGGTTTGTTCAATGAGGTGGGTTAGGTTAGGTTAGGTTACGTGCTCACCGCCCTCAGGAAGGCGTTAGATCATGATCATCTGCCCACGCTCGTTTCGTGTTCTCTTTGACATCGGCCAAACTTTGAGTGTTGTGTTCTTCATTGGTGAAATAAAGGAATTATTATTGTTAGGAAAAGTCCCAAGTTAATTCGACTTTCTGTCCAGCGGTCACTTCTCCCACCACCATGAATGGCGCGCTTCACGCCCACGCAGTTAGTTTCTGGCCCCGCACGTTAGAAAGCTTCAGCACACTTCCAGTACAGTTCCAGCACAGTTCCAGCCCAGTTCAACTGCGATGCGCGGTTTATAAATTTTCGCCTGTTTCTTTACAGCCAGCTGCATTATAGCGGGCCGCAGATCCTGGAAAAGAGCTCGAAATGTGACCGCACAAGCACCTGCTAATAGGCGCATCGCGCGTAACTATGCTAAAGATTCTGCGATGCGAGAACTTCTCACGGGCAAGGCGCGTGGAGGTATGAAGAGATTGTTAAACGGCCACACCAGTGCCGATGCACTGGCACAGAAAAATATAGAAAGCTATGACGCGGCACATCTGAGATGTTCTGAGGACCCTTCTCTCATCAGAGAAGAATGCAATGATCTATCATTGAGTGATCTACCCTTCCTTAGTGACAATGGAAATGAAGCGTTAAACGATAGTCGCCATTAGTTTGGTTTGGTTTATTGGGGTTTAACGACCCAAAGTGACTCAGGCTATGACGGACGACGTAGTGCAGGGCTCCGGAAATTTCGACCACCTGGTGCTCATTAACGTTCACTGACATCGCACAGCACACGGGCCTCTACAATTTCGCCTCTAGAGAATATCGCCGGGATCGAACCCGGCCGCGGGGGCTGAATTTCGATGAAGGCGAAATACTAGAGGCCCGTGTGCTGTGCTCCGTGCTAAAACTTAAGTTGTAAGCACTCTGGCGTGTTCACCTCATTACGTAACCAAGACTTTCAAAGCGCTCGGTGCTTCTGCTTTCGTAAACGCGTTCACTTTGAGTGGCTACTTTCGACGAGGCCCATCATTGCATTCGAGGCAAAATATACATCCGTTGGACCGCTAGAGTAAGCGCTTTTGGAGCCACTTAAACTTTCGCAGCAAGCTCGGCACATGCATCATTTGTTTATAGCATAGTAAGGGCTGAAATGTTGCAAGAGGACATCTCTGCTGAAATCATTTAATGCGATTGCATTAGGAGGACCATGAAGGCGAAAACTGTCCGGCGTGGCGTTAGCGTCTGTGCGAATCATTCCCCTTTACAAGCGAGGCAGATGATGTTTTGGGCTATTTCCCTCTCTTCCCCTGACACCTGCCACAATTGGAGGGCGGCAGAGGCAGATAGGGAAATCCCTCTCTCCGCCAGTAGAAGAGAGGAGGAAGAGACCGTACTAAGAATGACTGAGCAAAAAGAAAAATTACTAAAAGTGACTAAGCGAAAATGAATAAACGAAGCGTTTGTTAATAGATATAGAATAAGAATAGGATGAAAATTGCAATACAAAGTTGGAATGGAATCAAAATATGAATTTAATAGGAATTGGAAAATAATTCAAATTAGAATATTGAGGAGTTAAAAACTGGAATAAGAAATAGACTGGTGAGTGAACGAAAAAAAAGCATTTCCTGAGCTGGACTCAGTCCAATTTACCGCCCACTTTTTTTTGCCACATTAAGGCGGTACTTGGGCTAGCTGGAATGTATTCGAAATCATATATGCTAACGCTTATTTGTACACAAGGGTCAAAAGAACACTGAACGCCGTTAATGGCAATTTAGTTGCATTAAGAGAACGTACCGCGTTATGAAATCATATGAACGCAAAAGCGTTAGGCAGCTCGTGAGGCAGAAAAGCCGGTGTCGTCGTAGCCCGCGTCGCCACAGTGTGCCGCGGCTGCGTCGCGTCGTTCGTGGTGAAAAATCCTGCGCAAGCCTTCACTTCTCGCTGAGGCCACCAAGGGCGCTGTGAGCGAGTGTGACGACACCGTTCGTCCTTGAGGAAGCGTAGTTTTATATTGCGAATGGGGGCCCCAAGGAGCAATGATGATTGATGTCCTGATGCCCTCATGTAGACAGTATAAAGAGCGGCCACATGCTTGCCCCTGACACACTTTCGCGATGGAGGCGCTAATATCTCGCGGTGCGGGGCTTTCTTCTGAGCCTGCGCCTTCCGTAAACGCTGATGTGCCATGTACAGGGTCAGCCAAAAGTTCCCAGGCCAGAGGGTCTGTTTTTGAGCGGTATATTCAGGCAGTTACGACTCCCCCACAAAGCTCAAAATGTCTTTAGGGGGCGGAATAAGTATGATTCAAAACTCTGAGAACAATGATAGTTTTATCGGAATATTAAGTACCAGGATAAACCGATGAAAAGCAGACCCTGCGGTCTTGGAACTTTTGACCAACCCTTTACATCCGCGGGTACTCGATCACGAGGGAACGCTATCGTTTCACTCTTAAGGCAGACCTTAAGCTTCTCCCAAGTTGTTTTCTGATTCAATTTGGCTCTTTCGTGCTCCTCTCCAGCTAGTCGAATAGTTTCTCGCGATCGTCCTGCGACGCACAGCGCCCAGTGTCTCCTCTAAGTGGAAGTAGGTGCCGCCTCTGCAGCTATATGTTCAGTTCTTCTCCGTTTGCCTTCACAAATCTGTATCCACACTTTATCCTGGGCTCCTTAAACTGCTATCTGATGTTCCCCTATGCGCTAGAATTTACTGAAAATTGCCAAATTTTTCATTTAGTCTTTACCAGGTGTTTCAGGGAAGCGTTAGGTAATTTTAAAAAAGAAGCTTTTTGGGGTAAAACATGGCTTTTGCGGCATTAATTAACTTTTTATCTATACAGTTAGGCGCCTAGTCGCAGTTATAGATTTGTAGAAAGTGGTTAGCGATAGCGATAGCAGGTTTTAGAATTTCGAAAACGCGATTATTCTCGGCGCTATGAATCGAAAAAATTTGGCTACATCCTGTCAAAATACATGCGCTTTCGAAAAAAATACAGGCAAAGCAGCCTTTCCAGAGCATGTAAGAAGTAAAAAAGGCCATATTTTTCGAGCCACAACACCGAGGCTAATCGCATTTTCTAAATTCTAAAAACTGATATGCCGATTACTAAGGACCGGCTACAAATCTCTAATTGAAACTAAGCGCCAAACTCTAATGGTTAAAAGTTCATTATTAAAAATTACTTAACCAGTATACTTGAAACGGTTCACCTGTTTTCTGGTGTCCCCCAACACTACTCTCAAAAAGCCATATTCTTGCCTCAAATACCAATTTTTGACAGTTACTTAAAGTTTTCTACGAAAAAACTTGTATGTCTCAGCCTTTTTAAAGAAATGAGCTCATTACTGATATAGTTTGTTCTACTGTGTAGTCTTCTGCTCGTTACGGTGGAAATTAGCTCTAGGATGAAGACTCATTTATTCTGCCTACCATTTGCCTTCGCTCTTTAAAAATACTAAGCAATTATTCTGATGTTACAGAGCATGTCCTAATGCAAGCAGAGAGATGTCTTCGCAACAGGAGGCCTTTAGTATACAATGCCACCTGTAGGAAGACAGAGTGTTAAGTTTATTCGGAAACAGCTCCCCTAATCTAAAATGATATCACTTAATTAGGTTTCTCACCCGTGACTGCGGGAGAGAGGAGACGGGCAAGGCTGAAGCGAAGCGCCCAGTCAGAACCATTGTGCGGAAAAAAAAAATCGACAGTGCATGAGGCTCGAGCTCGGCTGACGACAGAGCTCGAGTTGCCGGGCATTCGGTGAGCGTGATAAACAGAAGCCAGGAAATTGCCAGCGCGCCGGAAGAAAGGAAACTGGTTACCGTAGACATCAGGAGGGTCCCGCAAGCTCTTCCAAGGGAGAGTGCGTACAGCACAGGAGAGAAATGGGAAGTGTCGGGACGCAATCACGGATCGATAAATGCGAGCGGTGAAACCAAACGCGAGTACGTGCTCCTCAGAATTAGGCTAAGGTTTCCTCTCAGCTTTCGTATCACAAATGGACTAAAGTGACGTCTATGTGAGCTTTAGCCAAGAGAAAGACAAGAAGGAACGCTGTCAACTCATATTCTCTTTGAATCAGCTACTAGGCCGCCAGCTTAGTCAGAGCTGTGCTTTGTAAGCGGGCGTAGCCCTTGTTCACTGAAAATGCGTTCAAGTACGTTCCTCTACTTAGTTCAATGAGAAGCTGTCTAATACCCCTGTCAGACGAGCAAGTTTAGTGTCATTTTCAACGAGTGACACTCGCCTGTAGTGTCATTCGCATCGTGTCACACGATGAACTTTAAGACACTCGCTGCTGAACGCACTCGGCAAGAAGTGAGTTTGGGGAACTCACTTCACTTTTCCCGAGGGGCGAAGTGTATAGCCTCGGTAGCAGCGTTTCGAAATTAGAATACAACGTCGGCAATAAAAATGGCGTTTTATTGAACGCCGCTAATTTTTTTGGCCCTCTTGTTCATGTAAACTTATTTGCGTTGCCATTAAATATATATACTGCACATATTCCGACATTCTTGTTTTCAGCTGCAATAATTTTTTAGGCAGCCGCAGCGGTATGGCTATGGCGGCTAGCATGGCGACCATAGCAACCATGGTAGCAACCATCTGCAACCGTTTCGGTGTGACGGTGCAACAGTCACAATATTGCACAAAGCTCCTTGATAATCATAAAAAAGTGCTTGCAGTTTGCAATCTACTGTACATTAACTGTACATTAAAGCTTTGAAGCGCGAAAAGTAATATTTTTTGTGCCTTACTTGAAAAGCCATCGTCACCACCATCAATTCCGAATGACACTTTATTTTTCCGTGTAGCAGCACGCCCCGAAAGTGTCACTCGTTCTGGAGAAGTGCACTTCGTTAAAGTGTCACTAAACTTGCCCGTGTGACAGGGGTATAAGTCCATATCTATCCAGGTTGCTTTATCAGCTTATGTAGCCTGTGTATTCACCACGAATGTTTTGTGGGAATAAACACCAATTCACATCTTCAATCAAGCGGAATTTCGCGAACTCCTCAGTACATTTGTGCTGAAATCGAGGTGACACATCTTGAGTTCTTGAAAGCCAGAGCATGTCATGAACCCTGATTGCACACATTCAGCAATGAGCAGTGGCGCATCGCTCAACCACTACACCGCACCACTGCTCCAGGAGTGCACGGTATGAGGACTCCCAACCATCTATGCATGCAAAGAAAAGAATGACCAATTTCGCATAATGGACATTTAATCATTAACGCTGTCTCGTTATGCCCTTAAGGCGGAATATAAGTGTCGCTTTCAGTTTTTGTGCTCTGTGTTGTTTCAGCTAATCTGCAAAAAATCTGGCTACCCTCATTTCAGAGGGCGATTAATTTCCAAGTATCCTGTATTCTACTTTAAAGGTCATATTGTCTGGATCTCTCTTGCATTGTTTCTAAATGCGATACTTTTCATTGCATAATTTCTATACCTTTCTGTTTCTTAACAAATTGCTCTTGTTACTTTGTTTTAGAACCATTTTTTAGGTGGCTTTTGAACAAAGGTTTCTGCAATACGTTCCTGATTTTATCATATATTCTCGCACGCTCATACCTAATCTGACTATTCGAATTATAATTTCTAACTAATCTGTCAACAAGTTCGCTGTTTATTTGTTATGCAGCCATCTTTCGCATTGCCGCGATCTTTTGTATAACGTATTATACTGAAATAGTAGCCCGCCACATCTACAATAACAACAATAAAGAGGCTATTATGTTTTCGCGCAGGTGCCACAACGCGACCGACGAAAACTGCCGTGAAACTATTACTTCTTTGTTCGCCTCGTACATAGGCCTGAATAATAATTCTCAGTCCATATCATCTAGGTAGGTATAAAACTTGCTGACATTTGGTCTAGACATAGCCAGAATGTTCGTACTCATGTCATCAATAATATTTATATTTTTGCTCTGCAGCGCTCTTAGCCGAACAGCCATTTCCTGCTAAAATTTAGGCAGGCTATTTCCGAGAGGCCAATACACCGGGCAAATAAAGAAGCTCTCGGAACTGGTACCATCTTCGGGTATTCGGAAGGAGTAATTGCTCGGCAATCAGCTCAGTCATGAGCTCTTTTTTCACGAAAACAAGTATTTCTCATCCTTTTAGCTTAGCTAGAGAAAATCTTGAGTTGCTCATGGCCGTCGTGGTGGTACAAACAAGAGTCTGAATATTCTAAATTATTTTCAGTCAGAAGAACGACGTCTGTAGTTATTAAATTTGCATCTATGTATGAGCGCAGTTGTTCCAATGTTTTTTTACAAGTCTTTCATTAATATCTAAAGCAGTAGACTTAATCCTCAAGTTAAGATCGTTACGCAACACATGCTGTACGTATTCGTCTCAGTAAAAGAAGAAAAAAAACGATAATATTTTGTTTAAAACGCGTAAGGACGTTCCTCCAGATCTGCTTTGGTCTTTATCCTTATGACTGTCGCTTCGGGCGACTTCCTAATCAAAACATGTTCATTTCTGCGCCAAGCAAAGTGGAGTGCATTTGCTTTTGCTCTGGACTGCTTCAACCAAAATAGCTTTTTCAAGCGTCAAGCTTTCGTTGTTGAAAATGCCTGAATGCAGAGGCAGCCGTTTTTCTCTCCTAAGCTCTTTTAACGTCATGTTCCCAAATCTAACGACAGGAGAGACCTTTCCGTGCTGCCTTTACCTCAGTGTTGTACCAGATGTGACTCATGGTGATTGCTTTTTCTAGTTTTGTCTCGTTTTGGCACCTAAAGTACGTGTAGTTTGACTCCTTTTCATACTGAAAATAATTGGGCCCTTTATACATAGTTTTACGCGAGGAAAGGTATACATGGTCTGTTCTGAAAGTAGTAGGACTCATTTTTTTAAACAAAATTTATTCAAGAGAATAGTACAAACGATTACAATTTCTCAAGGTAGCACCCTTCCGCACCTATACGCTGCTGCCAATGAGTTTTCGAGTTTTCTTACGCCTCCAGGAACGCCTGGACCGGAATGCTGTTTAGCTCCCTGCTCACGGCCGGTTGAACCACCTCTACCGATCCGTGATGTTTCCCCTCGAGCGTCGATTTTATTCTCGTGAATAGAAAAAAGTCTGGCGGGGCCAAGTCGAGGCTGTAGGGGGGCTGAGGCAGCGTTGCCGCCTTCTGCTGGGCATCGGGGTCCTCATTCACATGATGAAGAACATCCTACCGGTTGGCCATTTCCTCCTCTGACAACACTCCCAGCACCAACTTCGCGCACGTTTTCCTCATGGATAAGTTTTCTGTCACGATCTCAAAAACTTGGGTTTGAGGAATGCTCAAGTCATCAGCAATCATTCTGATACTCATTATACGATCAATGTTAAGTAAACGTTTCCCTCGCTACACATTTTCGTTGGTCTTGCTAGTCGAAGGGCGTCTGAAGCGGTAGTCTTCCTCCACTCTTTCCTTACCTTCTTGGAAAAGCTTGTGCCGCTCAAAAAACACCTGATCTACCCATGGAAGCTTCACCATAGGCCTCCTTAATCATGTTGTGAGTCCCTTTGCCCGTTTTACCAAGATTTACTCAAAACTTGATCGCGTATCGCTGATCCAGTAAACGCTCGACGATTCTGCGTGACGAGATGTTTCGATAGGGGTTCACAGTACAAGCGACCTCCTCTCTTCAACGGCCGAGAGCCGACTGCCGATTTTCCCCAGCATTCCCAATAGGGAAGCGCACCTGAAGTTTGCTCCCACTGCACCAGCGCCACTTCTCCCCTGCCGGTCATTTTGGCGTTTCTGTCCGGGCACGTCGCCGGCGGAGCGCATTGAGCCAGCAGCCTGTCGGCTGGTATGCGCGTGCTGCTCGCGTCGCTGGCACTCTCTCTTTCATTGTGAGCACGTGCCGTCCTGCTCGCGGGCGCACAAAAGTATTGTTGCCGCTCGCTGTGAGTCATGGCTGGAATTCCGCGACGTTCTAAGAGTGGAGAAACTTGTTGTGTCAGGGGCTGTCACAGTAATTCTCTGAACATCAACGGCCAAGGACTGCCCGTGGAATTCTACAGATTTCCTGGGCGTGTCCTACATTCTTGGGGAAAAAAAATTAATATTGGAAAATTGTAACGTAAAGTAATGGAAATATTGAAGATAATGGTCCACCCTTTCTATATGTAGCAAAATCTTAAAAATTTTCTATTGCTCGTATCGAGCAGTTGACGATAGGAAAAACGTTAATACGAAAAGAAAATGCAAGCCTCTCGATGGGAGATTGCTATAATGAAATCTTCCAGTATATGAAAAAAAAATGCGTTTATACACTCTTTTCTATTCAAAAGTGTTTGTCCGGAATTGTTTGGTATGAAATGGATGAGAACGAGAAACGGCAGGCCTCGATAACTACTGTGGGCAGGGTGAAGTAAGCGTTTTTCTGTTGCTAAACACGTTTGGTATGTTGGACGCGTAATATTCTGAGCAGTTTTTGCGGTAATTCACTAAACATGCAGTGTTTTGTAAAGCTCGCGCTAACGAAACTCATCTTTTTTGCCATTTTCTATTTTGGAGGTTGACAACAACAGCTAGCGGCGTTATGCAGACGCGTGTGAGGCAAGGTCAGTGATCGCCTCAATGTTCCGACTTGTGACGCCTGGCTCAATTTTCGAAGTTGCTTTACATGTAAAAAATTTCTAAAAATAATAATAATCAAAATGTTTGCTTGCATATGAATGAGCGTTTGCATATGAGCGATGGCTCTGCAAATAAATTGTTTTGGGTAATGCGCGTGCGCTGTAATCGGCATTAAAATAAATATACCAACCGCTTATCTCCGTTGTAGCGATTGACCAAACTAGAGCATTTTTTCTCAGCCGTATATTGCAAGCAGCTGGTAGGTGCATTTCGTGCGTGTTTTCGTTTTTCTCTTCAGCCTCGCGTGTCGCCTTAAGGTCACTTTATTTTAAGTTAAAATAAAAATTATTTCCATTATTGTTCAGCGAAACACGTAAACAAATCATTATTTGGCCAACAAACCTGCATGCACCGAACTGCTCAGCCACCCAACGAAATTAAGTATCTTGCGAAGATGGCTGCGCCAAAAAAAATGGTATTTACCTCGAATTGCATGTCTTAAATGATCTCGTCATTTACTTGCGATACACATTTCGCCGTAACGGTACCGGCTTTTTCGTCAACCATCTGCTTCACGGAGTGGGCCTGATCCACTAGCAGTTCTTTTTTTCAAGTTTGCGCAGCGAAAAAAAAAAAATCACTGTCCACTATTTCTTTTAACCTACATCTCAGAGCGTACTGCTGCGACAGAAAGAAATGCGAACAGCGCGGTGCCTGGGCACTCCGCTGTTGCAACTTATTTTCGTCACTCTTATACTTGGCTCGCAACACAAATACGCTAGAGACATCCGTGATACAATAATGTACCAGTCTAGCGTCTTTTTGTTACTACCGAGATAAAAACGCATTAAATATAAATTCCGATTACGCAGCGCGTGGTCGCCGTGCTGTTCGCATTTCTTTCTAGCGCCCCTGTACATTTTGCTAATCCTCTGAAGCTCGTCAGCGTTCAAGCACGAGGGGAAAAAGCCAAGAAAGCTCGCGACTGCACAAAGAGATTTGCAGGCTGGCCAACACGTGCAAAGTACGTGCAGAACTGGCTTTTTTTTTTCGGGAAAAAGCGCGCCGCTCGCGCAGCTACTCAATGGGAGGGGTGACCGGTTTGCCCAGTCAAAAATGCGGAGCCGGCCGGAGAGGGCGCATTTCACTGGCGTCCGCAGCGCCCCCCTGCGAAGCTGCGGTCCCCTATATCCCCCTTCAACGACCCTGCACGCGCAGACCACCTCTCGTCCGCCCAGGAAAAAACCAGTCCTACTACTTTCAGAACAGACCCTGTATTGCGGCATTTGTATTTTATTGGCCGGATTTCCCTTTGTTATTCCTGTATGAAATATGCTTTCACATTAATAATGAATATGCATTATTGAGCTTGTGTCTTGTGGCGTAGTTTTATTGCAGCATCCTGGGCGCATTGCAAATCGACAGAAATGGAGCTCTTTCTGTATACATAAACAAAGTTCATTATTCGCTTCTTATTCTTTTCCCACCAAAATGTTTTTTTTTTAAATAAGTAACCATCCCATTCTCTTTCGCGGCGGAATATCATGCTTGCATGTCGAGCTGAAGACAGGCATGTAAGACGGGCCAGACAAACAAAATTTAACATTAGGAGCAGATTAACGAACAGGTAGTTGTGTAATTAATTGTTCAGCTCACTTCGCGCTGGCAGCTGTGATCGGTGATTGTTGCGTCTCGTTCCCTGCCATAGCTGGCCAGTTCTCCTGCGACGAAGAATTACAAATCACCCTCACGTGACAGCAGTTTGTTGCATGTAGACACGGGTTCCTAAGGGTCTGTCCGGCGTACGAACATCTTTAAAAGCCCACCAGCAGAGTGACTGTCAGGTGCTATCAAGAACCTCTAGCGGCGAAATGGAGCTTTCGGGCAGTGCGTAGTAGAGAAAGGAAGGGAAGGGAAAACTTTATTTTCACCAATGCTTTTTTCTGCGGTTTGGGGGCATCTTCAGAGACGTCTTAGTTCTACCCCAGGAGCCTTCTCTGTCGAAGTCGTCCGCCTCTAATCAATGGTCGGTTGCCCTCAGTCCAGGGCACCGCTGGCCACGGCCGCCCGGTGAGCTCGCTGTACCAGACCTTGTTGGTATTCACAGCGGTCGCTGGACAGCAGAGTCTCCCATTGCTCCGACTCGGGTTTTGTATTTTGGGGACTACGTCTATGTTTTGGCAGGCCCATGTGATGTGACATAGAGTAGGTTTTTCGTCGCACCAGGGTCATTTGTCTGCGTATATCGTAGGTAATCAGCAGTTGGCGAAATCGCACAGACCGAAGCAGCGTTTCCATCTCATACCGCGACTCCCACGTTCAAACGCGCAGCTCCAGCAGCGTCTGCTTCCGCCAACCCAGCGACGTAATGCAAGGAGATTTGTCTTCCTCGGCTGATGCCGCTCACTTCAGCACATTCCTGTTCGTATTGTTTTCGGGGGAGCACGGCAAACGGGGTGTTTTCCTCTTTTTGGTACCTCGCGTTATCTACTTTGGTGAGAGAGCTGGGCGCCAGAGCCGAGGGCATTTCCTGACGCGTGTTCAAAGCGGTAGAAGAGTGCATCTGGCAACAGTGGGGCAATACATGCGAATTGTTCCTTGATGGTTTCTTTGTCGTCATTTCATATCTATTTTTTTGGCAGGTTTCCTCTTCAAATCTCTCGACAAAGAGAAATGTCATTTCGTATCAGAGAAACTATTCATCTTTGCAACATATGTGGTTTTGGAAACGCCAGTGTTGATAAATATTACGAAATTATCAATAACAGGCCTTATGGTGGCAGAAAATGCTGAATAAAAGCATGAAGCAGGTAAACTTTGACGTCGCAAAAGAGGCTTGGATGTGAGGGACGTCTCGCATAAGAGTTTCGCACATTGTTACTAAATGTCGAACGATATGTTTTTTTCTTTTGAAATTATGATTGTAAAAAAATAATTTAATATTGTGCGCTGAAACGACCCCTGAATTGTGTTTCGTACACGAAACAACGGTGCGCAAAACTAATAAGTTCTATGGCGAAGTAAAAGAGTATGAGTCCGCGCAGCTTTTGTTCAGGCAAAAAGCTTTCGATGTTTAAAATTTCCTTTAATCAGCTACACTTTGCTGTTCTACACTAAATGGTTTAGCTGTCACACAGAAACTGCCTGACATATATCGATTAGAATCTTAGAGATTCGTTGCTGTCCCAAAGTGAAGGAAAGCTAAAAATGAAAATGACTAAATGCCTTACAGTACACTGCTCCGTAGAGGAGGTCGGCCGCAGTCTTAAAATGTTTGATACGTTACGTCTATTTTTAGATTTCGTTTTGGTCATTTTGCCAAAATGGCTTCAGTTTTTATCTCTTTCTCACATATGATTAAAAAAAAAAATAGTGGAGAGGTCAACGGCCTTTGAAAGAAACACGAGAGAACTGAACACTTGAGTAAATGCGCGAGCATTGTTATCGTCAAGATCGTCTTTGAGGTAAGCTGTGAGAGAGAGTGGGAGGGAGAGATGTGCAATGCACTTACCACCAACGGACAACGAACCAGCGAAACTTTTCTTGCGCACTAACTGCGCTCTAAAATCCTTGCCTATTAAAAAACGAAGCGCTTACAGAGCTAGACCCCCTAAATCAAGTTCCCTAAATGGATCTACATGATCACGCAATTCTGCAAGCGTGCTTCTTTCCTATAGAAAAAATCGCATTCGCAGTACAAAGGCGGAAAAAAATTATAAGTGCTTTCACGTGTGGAAAGTAGGGGCGAATAGTGCTTCTGTCGTGCCAGCAGCAGCGTTTATTGATCAGCAGAGGCTTGCCTAGCGTGTATATAGCGCACAATGAATCGTTCTTATCGAGCACATTGAAAAGTCGACATATCTTTTGAAGCCATGGACATTGTCTAGGTATATTCTGCCCACATCTCCTTCAAGTTGTGTAAGCCTCGCTTCGTTCGCAAAGAGCGTTCCTGACGTCAGCTGCAGGAGAGCATGGCTTTACGGTTGCGTGGCTGCGCTCGTTACGATGCCAGCATGGACTATTTGTTGAAACGCAACGCCCTGTATTTGAGAATCCCGCGCCGTGCAAACAAGAAGCGTCCTGAACGAACCGTACGAATGAAAGCATGGAGCGAATGCCTCGCTTCATTGCTAGTGGACGTTGCACTCACCGTCAGCTTGTGAAACGTGTCTTGTCGGTCGCTGAAAGGATTTCTTTGCGTGTACACAACCAGCTGTCTTGCGCTGTCAGCACACAGGCTTATCGTTGCCATTATTTATAGCTGTTGCTCGGGTGGGTAGATGGCCTCGTAGCCACCTCTTTTATGTATGTATATTTTAATTCGAGTCAGCGAAGCGTATACCGTTTGTACAGAAATGCTGCGACATTTGAAACCGCCTAGATTTATTGCCACCTATTAGAATAATGGTAAAAAGACATCGTAGGGCAGCAAACTCGATATCCTACGGCATATATTAGCTGTTCAACATAAGATATTCTGCAATTAAAAAAAAAAGCTTTTTGGGGCTAGAAGACCGTTCTTTTTTTGTCACAGCGTTGTCAGCGGGGAGCGTATTAGAATAGAGCTATGACGTGCTAACTTGTAGGCTGGTTAACTGGTGTTGAATAGTAAACTTTTTAGCCATTACTATCAGTCCCCTTATTTATTAAGAGGCGTGTAGCCAAACGTGTGCGCCACAGATATTAATATCCAGGTCAGTATTAAGATTTTCGAAAAGGCAGTTACCCTCGGCGCTCCGGTCCAACAAATTTTGGCTATTTGGGCGAGTTACGTGCATTGGAGGTGTTGCTTTGCCTGCAAGCTTTTCGAAAGCGCATGCATATTGGCGAGATGTAGGCAGTATTTGTTGGGCCACAGCGCCGAGGGTAACTGTGCTTTTCAAATGCTCGACCAACGCCTAAAGAATCGAAATAGCTGTATAGTTCGTGGCACAACTAATTTGCCTGCATTTGTATAGGGTAATTACAACAGCTTCTGTGAGGTCACACGACGTTACTTATGTTGCGGTAATGTTACTGATATTAGTTATTAGGGCCGCTTTGAGGGCTTCGAAATTTCTGCAAGGAACGTGAGCAGACACGTGGTCTAATTCTGCATTCTTGTACTTTTTAAATTTAAATAAGACATAACAGATGTCATCTTCACCACCCTCTGGTAGAAACGCAAACTCAAGAACTGATTGCGACCCATAATTGCGTCTCATTACTAAATAGTTTCCAGGAGGTGAGAAGATATATTAAATCCGCCAGCTTACAATATAAATAGAGGTAATCTCACTCCCGGCTGGGTTTGGCATGGGGAGGACACATTTAGCTTTCATTCTTTCATCCGTCCTAACCCAGTATTTGTTTTGATGGCTTGGTGGGTTGAGGCTTTGGAGGTGGAGGTGGATACTGGTGGGTGGGTGGTGATGGGAGCAGGCTTTAGACCTTGGTCTCTGAAAGTTAGGACAATAGACGCCCCGTGACCGTGTGAAACTATCATTATACAGCTAACGCAGTAAAAACTACACCCAGCAAAGAAGTGATCGGATAGCTTTTGCGCAGCAATACATCGGGTATTCCAGCCCTTACATCGGGTCTTAGCAGAAGGGGCAAGAAGATTTCAATGTAGTAAAATATATGGATTGAATGTAATTTCAGCGGAAAGCATAACTCACCATGTTATACTAGCGTGGCATGGGCCACAAAATAAGGAAAATGGTGAGAATTTATGGAAACTCAAAACATGGCTGTCTAGCTAAACGTGGCTGATATTAGATCTAGTCACTGGAGTCAATGTTCGGCCGTTCAGCTACTCGCGGGACATGGCAGGCAGTGCTGGGCTTCTGAATTAAAAGGACCACCCTCGAAACAAAAGTAATTTCTTCTTTCTGTATACATTTCACGCAAGGATTGAGAACAGGTTGGAAGTTTTTCTGCAGGGGAATAGAGTGCGTGCAGTCGACGTAATCACATTCGGTGAGTTTCAAGGATCGTTGTGGTGTATCGCTTTGTTGGACTTTCTTTTTGGGACCTGCAGTCCTGTGCATGCGCTTTATATATAGTCTTTTCCACGCATCAATCAAGTGTCGTATAGCAGATGCGGCGCGGCTGATGAAAGAAAGGAAGAATGCTGACCAAAGGAGGATAACCGATTGCATAGTTCAAATATGAATAGGGAAAATGCGCAACAATCGATAATGCTATACCAAGCTGTCATGAATCATGAAATCAGACTTTGTCCTTGCGGGCTGCAGGCAAGCTTTATGGGTCTTCGGAGCCAGGTTTAAACTCACGCCAGCTCAGAGCCATTACAGCTTGGCTGACGCCTCAGACCACTTCGACATTTCTTTGAAACAGGCTATTTATTAGAGTTAATTATTGTCTACATAGTTGTACTATTTAAAAAGTGTTCAGAAACAGTATCAAATCCTTCTCAAAACCAGCGATGTCTCATGCCCTGAGTGAGCATTCTTTTCCTTAGGCCAAATATTTTTATTTTAGGCACTTTTTCGCTGCACCTTTTAGGGAATCCTCGAATTTCTTCTGAGATATGTTGGCCGGTGGCGATGGTCTGCACGGCCGGGTCCTCCGAGTGCAGCAGGGTCTCCCAGTGCTCCCAGGTCTTGAGGTTCTCTAGGTCCCGCGGGGGAGGGTCCGCCGGGCAGAGGGAAAGGATGTGGAGGGAAGAAGCGAAGGGTTCTGGGCATAGGGCGCAAGCAGGAGTGGGGAAGGAGGGATGACAGTGGGTTAGGGTGAGGGGTGAGGGGAGAGAGTGTGTCTGTAGTCTGCGCCAGAGTGTTGCTTGTTTGTTATCTAGGGAGGGGTGCTGCAGGGGATAGAGCTGGCGTGAGGCTCTGTAGGCCTGGGTCAGCTCGCCGAATGAGTGCATGCGCTCCTTCGTGAATCCCCGATCCGAGGCCACCTGAGCCTGGTTTAAAGAACCTCGGGCTAAAAGGTTGGCGGCCTGGTTTCCGGGATTCCCGAAGTGCGCAGGCACCTCCTTCTCGGTGGATCAAAAATTCGCACTGGCTTAGCTCTGCTATGCCAGGATACATATACGTAGCGGAAGCTCGCGGCGACGGCGGCATAATCACGGCGTTTAGCCAGTCGTTCGGAGCGCTCTTCCTCTGTTTCTAGGGCGATTCGTTTCCCCTTCATCTCGTTCCGATGTCGAACCAGGCCTCCTTCTGCTCAGCAGACTTGTCGCCGTCCATACTGCCGCCTCAACTATGGTTGCGGCGCACGCGAGCTCTCCTTTTCAATCCTCCGACATGTCATCAGGCATGCGACACAGCTGGCGAAGCGAGCGGAGGCGAGCGCAACGAGGAGGCGAGCGGTGTGACGTCATACCAAACGACGGTGGCGGTTCCGCGACGAGGCGTGCGGTGTGACGTCATGGTAGAAGGCGCGGCAAGCACGCACCTCCTCAGAGCACCGCCACAGCGAAATCGCAAGTTGGTGGCCAACGTAGCTTTCGCCGGAAAATGTCTACATAGTTGTACTATTTAAAAAGTGTTCAGAAACAGTATCAAATCCTTCTCAAAACCAGCGATGTCTCATGCCCTGAGTGAGCATTCTTTTCCTTAGGCCAAATATTTTTATTTTAGGCACTTTTTCGCTGCACCTTTTAGGGAATCCTCGAATTTCTTCTGAGATATGTTGGAGCACTTTTTCAGTATTCATCGTAGTTGGTCGCAATTAATAAAATTCAAAGTGAAGGAATTGGCCAAATAAAACGGTTGCAAGTTGTGTGTTTTTTGTTGTGCGCTCAGCCGCGAATTTCAAGCAGGGGCCACGGGTGAGAAAAGCTGGCCGCGATCACCACCCAAAGGTACTTGTTAAAAGAAAAAAAAGAGCAAAACGCTATTAGTATCGAGAGTCAGCAATATAGAACGAATATTGCGTCATTAGCCATCTTGACTATATGAAGTGAAAATTTTTCTTTTTATCTGGGTATCTATTTTCTTGATGTCATCTTTTACAGCGCAATAAGACAAATCGTTTGACGCCACCTCGAATGTCGTATGTCAATTAGTTTGGCCGTAATGGACGTTCGAAGTTTCAAGAAGTCACGATTTGCGGACCAAAAGTCGTCGGTGCGAATCCCTGGGATATGACGCGCTTAATTGTTTGATACCACTCCGAAAATTCTGCTCCAATTCAGTGGTACACAGTTTTGTAGCGATGATACCACCCACTGGTCCCACTTGACTGGCCTTGTATTTCATCCTAACGTGACCTTGAGTAATGCGAGTATTAAAGCCAACAATGCTCTAAAGGTTGTTGGGAATAATTTTCAAAATTTGTCTACTCAGAATACACCTCTTGATAAAACAAAAGGAAACAAGCAATCAACTGACCAGTATGACCTGCCTTCTCGTTCGTGCCTTTCATGATTCCGGCTAGTGTCAGCTCAAGGGGACTAGCGAATTTACTTGAAAATCGGCCGATCCATCGTATTTGCCGACCAACTTCGGGGACTGAAAAAAAAGTATATGTGTTCAGTTGCTCAACGAAATCCTTAAGCCGCCAAAATACGAGAAAGTTCTCGAAACAGTGTATCGCATATCGCTGATAAAGTGGTGCCGTCAGAAACACGCCACCGTAGGCAGCCGCCGCGTTGCCGCTCAGCACACAGATAAACGAAAATAACCTGTTATTTACGACAGCGCGATGATACACTTGATATGGGACCACCTTCTTTTCGTTTTATTAACGTTTGGAAGACAACATAAACGTCGGCTCTGAGGACGCGGCCGTACATCAAAGTTAGTAATTTATCGAACGACCAAACAATGATGGAGAGAACGTCCTATCCGAGAGAAGATGCCACGGTGAGACTTGGAGCTGATCGCCTTACCGAGCTATCTTGGAGCCTTTTCACCGTCTCTCTTGAAAAGAGGATTCGCGTCAAGCTTTTGTGAAGCAGCATTGCGGCAGCTGTCCCACTTTTAGCAGGCTATAAGCGGACCGTAGAAGAAGCCTCTCCACGCTGACAGAGATTGCGCCGTTCTCTCCATTTCGTTTCTGTGTTTGAAGCCGAGCAAGCTGCTTGCCGTGGGCGTGATGTTTAGTGGAAAATGTCTTCAGCCGAAAAAATTTCCCTTATTTCCATGATAATTCTTACAATATTCAGAAAACTAATAACATTTTCTTTTCTTTTTCGAGCTAACCTGATATTCAGATTTTTCTGAAAGGGCAAAAAATTCCCCGGGTGGAATATCACTGCTCAAAACAAAGTTCGCCAGGCAGCAGAGCGCGCCAAGAAGAGGGAGTGCCTTCTGGTTTGAGTCCATCTGCATGATCACCCACTCCCCTGGGAGGAAGTCTTTTTGCAGAAATGGATAGTGGTTTGAAACAAAATATTGAAATGCTGGATTTTACCCTTTCTGTACGCTGCGCAGTCGAATAAGAACATGTCTAAGGGTTGATCAACACACTGTAGAGTAGTAAAGCATCGTACAGCAAGAGAAGTGAATATATTTGCTTCTTCAGAGTCCGCTGTACGAAATCTCAGAGCACTACAGCGTCTTTGCAGTAGGTTGGCCAGTGTCCAATTCTTTCTGAAGCGTCACACAGACGGCGATTTATCCAAGACACAATAACGTCAATTTTTCTTTAGCCGAGTTCTAACGCGCATTGCCAGAATGTGCTGCTTAAAAAAGAAAATCTTTGTGCTAGGCGAGAGAGGAATTTTGGGCGCGATCCGGCGCACAGTTTATCTAATCGGTGTTTGCATGCGTGAACCGTCTCTTATGAGCTCGTTGACAGTAGTTTTGAAACCGGTAGGTGGCGCCCGGTGATTGGAGATCCAGAAAACATCTCCATAGTCTGGAATAGAGACGACTGTTTGACGCAGGGACAATGATGCGCTCGTCTGCTCGGCAGCGGCGCCATTATGAAATCGCATGGAATCGCCAGCAACGAGCCGAACGCGTCTCTAAGGCAGAAGCAGATAAGCGGACGAACGCCTCTGTAAACATCTGCTGGCGGCCAATTCAGAGTGTGGCTGGCACATGCACGACTCTTTCTGTAGACCGTGGGAAAAACCACGTCCGAACAGCTGGCCTTTCAAGGCCCACCCTTCCGCTATCTATCCGCTGTTTTCATCTTTCTTGAGCTATCACTTGAGATCATGCTGCTTAGCACGTAGAGGGCTGGCGGTTGTCTTTGCTTACAGTTGAGCTGCGTATCCAAGAAACCCATTAGTGAAGTCGTCGAATTTTGTGCTTGGATTGATTACCTCGTGAGCAGACCAAAGTTGTTAAGTCACTTGCACACAGCCGAAATATGAAATTATGGCCAGCAGACTGTCTCAGAGCAGGTGCGCTTTCGTCTGCGGCTAAATTTAGAAGCTTTTCTTAATCACTCTGACTCTTCTCTCGAATACTTTAAAGTAGATTCTCCGAACAAAATATATGGCCATCAGTTTACTGGCCATATATTTTTTGACTGGCATGCCTATATGAACTGTAAAGGAAAGCAGTTTGTGCTTATGTTCACGGTCCGTTAATAATATGTTACAGAAAAGGACCAATTGGTTCCAAAGAAGGCAGCATCACCCCACCTTATTCACGCTCTAAGTTCCACTGGCACCAGCAAAAAATGAAGTATTGCAGCAAGTGACAAACACAAAGCGAACTCTCTGTTCACTAGAACGATTCCTTGCCGTTTCAGCAATCCACTTGAACTCCGCAACGAACACCACAGACCCAAGCCAACCGGAGCGCTTCAGCGCAGAGCACCGATGCAACTCCCTCAGTTGTCCGAGCCGATCGTCCGTATAAGAAAACCGCCGCAACGGCATCTTCTTTTGTGTATCGCAAGGTCATCGATTCTCAGCCTTCCAGTACCCAGCCTATTCTTCCACGCCCCCCCCCCCCCCCCCTACCGTGGCCCATCTGGCTCGCCTCCTTGGATCTAGAACTGCAACGTGCCCTCGTCACCTTGTCCCAGGACCTATTCAACGCCTAACAGAAAGGCTGTTCTTAATAAAAGTGTTGTACCACCACCTCCAGACAAACGTTCGTTTCGGCGCTTTAAACCAACGTAGTTCTCGTGCACAGAGGGATATAATGCGTTCGCGTCGGCCTTGTGCACAGTTCTTTTGGTCGCGCCGTCAAGAAAGACCGTGTGGTGAGTCGACAACCGAATGTTGTACCTCTTATAAGGAAGTTAGTCCTCTAGAGTGCTTTTTTTGTGTATTGCGCTTAACGCTGAATATTGAACGATTTTGGTGCTTTGAGGCTGTATCTGCAGGGAAACCTGAAATTGGTTAACGCACAGACCTCCACTGTGCCTTCTTTTCTCGTTTGTTGTTGCTGCAGACTTTGCGTGGAAATGGTGTTGTCTAAGCGAAATGCTTTTTTTTTCTTGCTGAAGATTGTCAAATTTTGTACCGGGGCTCAGACCCTTCGTCAAGCCTTCTATAGGATTTTCGGCTGCGCTCCTGACACCTCCATGATATTCAATAAAGGTAGCATGACTAGCCTTGACGTTTTCTGACTAGGAACTACGGCCGAATGTACGGAGTGCCCACAGAGCGACTTTTGCATAATCATAATCGTAGGACCAACGCCTACATACAGCATACGGGGAAAAAATGCCTAAAATTTGGGCAGGGCAACCTGTGTTTTGTCGGCCGGATCTTTCGGATAGCTCAGTAAGGTTAATGCAACCGTAACGAACGTCCACACATGTAGCGCTTTCTGTCTTCAAAGCAGCTGCGCTGAAAAACTTCTTCGCAAATAAACAGCTGCTCTGTCGACCAGCTGCTCCTTGATTCTTTGCCTTATATCAAAACATATGACACAGAGGTAATTCCATGCGCAGGTCTCCTTCTAGTTACTCATGGTAGAGGACTCGACGTGTTTTGCAATCGCAATGTTGCGATAACAAAAATAAATGGCTGACAAGCGTCTCTCATTTTCTGATGATGAACATTGTGGGGTTGCGGCACGGTTTGGGCCCTGCACTCAGAGCCAACGCCACTCCGCCAGCTCGACCACACCTGTGGCCGCGAAGAACAACACCTCCGAGGAATAAGCCCGCAGGCAAGAGCTTTAATTGGGATCTCCCAATGGTTTTCCTCGGTCGCGCGCAGGCAGCAGCGGCAGGCAACAGGCACAGGACACAGGCACAGGAGACAGGCACAGAGCAGTTCAGGTCACCTGGGCCGCCGCTGGTGTCGCGTCCGCTCTCTCTCAAAGCTCGCTGTCAACCCTCCATCAGACTGTGCCCGTGCGCGCGGCCCGTGCGGCCGCCGAAACCGAGAGGGGCGGGTAAGGAGGGCTGCCCACGTGACGACGCGTAGTCGCGGGCGCCTCCCCTCCGTTCCCTCCGCTGCTGCGCCTAGTGGGGGCCGCCGGAGGAAGAGCCGCGGTAGGCCACGAGAGAGAGAAGGGTGCATCCGGCGGGCGAGGGGCAACATGGTACCCCACAACATATATGGGAAGAAAAAACTGCCAGTGATTTCCTTCTGTTGCGTAAGGAGATTAACTCAACAAAAGTTCTTGCCGTGCTCCTGTCTGTACCTTGCGAATACCTACAACCCATTGTAAAGTCTAACAACAACACAGTTTTTGAGAACCTAGAACCTAGAATATTTTTTGAAAACCTAGTCACGTGACAGGTCACGTGACTGCCAACATTCTGCTACGCTACCGAATGTTGCCAGTCTTGGCTGTGAGTCCTTAGTCCGTCGGGAAAGGCTCCGTACAACAGCTTTCACTGCAGAAAAAAAGTGCTTAGGATGGCTGCGCCCTGACAGAAGGAGGCCTTTTTAGGCTTGGTGCTAACACAAGTGCACATTCGCGAATCCTCATTTGTTGAACAACGCGAACGAAAGAAGAGCCAGAACACCACACGAAGTTGCGCGAAGGGCGCTCGCCTGATGAGGCACCTGTACCCTCGTTACCCTTCGTTCCGGAACACTAACGAGCTTGCTCGGTTTCAACAGTAAAAGCGTTAAGCGTGGTTGGGGAACGAAGTTAGGTTAGTTTACGTCAGCACATACGGATGATTAACGCGTCTGCAATGTCTGCAATTCCACTAAGCAGTTAGGACTGACTAATAGTGCGGTAGCAGTAATTGGAACTCCCATGAGCGAATACACAAAGAAGTGTGGAGAAAGTTCCCCGTACCATTGATCGCACATTTGGCGTCTGGTATGTTTCTGTCATTTAGGCAGGCCTGTCGCAGCTGCGGCGCTATGCAAATGCTCGGCGTACGCCAACTGACTTCTTCAACTTCTTCGCATGCATGCGTGCGTATGTTTGTGCGTGTGCGTGCCTGCGTCATTGTGCGTACTTTAAGCACGCGCGCGTGCGTTTGTGTGCGGTTTGTTGACGCTCCAGCTCATCCCCCAGAAATCACGTGGTTGTGACAACGCCGTGAACAGACGAACAGGCTGCTCTAGCACTGAAATGAGATGTTTATAGACCTTTTAACAATTGCCTTTTTGAGCGCAGCCATATTACCACTGCACTGTGCCAGCAGCGTTTTGATTGACGGATTTCAAAGAGGCATCTACTGCGAATGCGCAGCACATTAAAGTGCGCAAGCCCGCTAAATCACGCTATGAACAAAAAAGGTCTATTAGGGCTAACTTGCGCCCACAAAGGACCGAGCAACTCGGGAGCAACGACAGCAACAAGCAAGCTTGGCGGTCGTCGAAGAACAGAAGCAGCCACTTTCTACCCCACTGAATTTAAAGCTGGCCAAAAATTTTTGGGAGAAAGCACGAAAAGCATTGAGATAACCTCGAACGTCATATAAGGAGTATAAAACCGAACTTAACCAGCGAAATGAAATTTCGCATATTATTAACGCATACCACTCAGCTTAACCCCATAAACGTTCTGAAAAGTGTCGTATTTATATCGGCGGATTCTCAGTTTCCCACCGATCCGATGCCACTAACTTGTGGCCGCAGTTCTGCGCTCCGCATGAATAGCGTCATTCATGAATAACCTTATCTCATTATTGTTTTATTTTGTTGTTTACTGTCGCAAACTTAGATTACAAAAGGCCGCAATTTCATAAACAGCAAACACGCCATGAATGTTGGCTTACAGCGAAGCAGAAGAACACAGCAGGGACTAAAAATAATGTATACGTCGTTCGTCCGTCCGTTCGTCTTTGAATCCAAAGCTGAAACCGCGCACCGAAGTTAGTCTTTTCGCTGACTAAAGTTGTTCTTCTCCATGGAGGAAGGAAAGCTCAGAGGAGGCCCTCGCTATCGGTTCTGCACACGAAAAAGTGTGCCGGAAGTCACGCGCTTTCGCAAAGACTACTGGGAGTCTTTGGCCGATGGCACAGCCAATAGTAACGCTAGGCGCAGCAGCATCGTGTGCTGCATTATTTGCTGCGCATGCGCTGAGAAAGCGGCCAAGGAGGAGGGCAGCAGGGGGAGCTGGCTTCAAAAAATGTGTCGTAACCGCCTTCCATAAGTTTTTTTTCTTCCTCCATGATCCCCGGGGACTAACGGTCGTCGTTACTGCCGAAACCATAGAGTTTCTTACTATTACCTAAAGGGAAAGCTGGCGACCCCTCTATGGGAGTTTGCATGGAGACCCCTCGAGGCCACTTCAGCCACCATGGGCGCTCAAAGCATCATGGGGCGGTGAGCTACCGACTGCAGAACTACAACTTTTGGCCAAAAAATAATAGAAAAATAAAGCTGTTAGACAACTACAAATGTCCTAACATTCAATATTTTGTATAATGATTGCAACAAACGAGCAGAAAAGCATTTAAGTGCAAAGTTTGCCCAAAATAAGAGATGACTAGCTTTCCTATTAGCCAAGTGATGAACACTAAAAAAACTAATATTGCGTAATTAACAGGCGCACTTTTAAAAGTAAATATGTTTAAAAAAAAAATGTTGTTGCTTAGATACTTGAAGAGGTTTTTTAATGGACTTTCGGAAGAGTAAAACCTTTTATTGGCGTCGTGTGTCGTCGCGTTTTCACTACTATGGCTTTTGCACACTGCGTTCGAGCGAAAGTCGTCTGCGCACACACGGACAGCTTTTTTGGAATGAAACATCTTAGTAATGACACTCCGTGTTCCTGAAAAACTACGACTGTCTCGCAACAAGTAGCTCACCGCCCCATGATGCTTTGAGCGTCCATGGTGGCTGAAGTGCAGCGCCGCCAGCTTTTCCTCTAGGTAATAGTAAGAAACTCTATGGCCGAAACCACTAAAAATCGCTTAGAGTGTGCTCGTCAAGAGCTGCCGCCACTGTCGCGGCGAAGGCAGTAAAGAGAAGCATGAAATATGGCTGCATAGGAGATTTTCACGGTTGGGAGCATGGGCTGCGTGACGCGTGGCACGCTGTCAGAAACATTGGAAGATGCTGAGAGCATCGCCGCGCGACAGCTTACGCAGGCATGAAAGGGCGGCCAGATGCAGGTGTCGTCATATAATAAGAGCTTGGCCAGCGGAAGCTGAGGAGAACCGCGAATAAAGCACGAAAGTTACTGTGCGAGCGTGAAGTCAAGGGGTGGCGCGTAGCGGCGTTATTAATTTTTTTGCTCTTGTACTTATGTGCGTCGCGCTGATGTCAGGAGAGTTGCTGGAAGAGCTGGTCGAGCCAAGAAAGCGCTGCATAACATCCATAGGGCCTCTTCCAAGTGGCTGTGACCGGAATTATGTGCGCTTCTTGCGATACTGCGCTGAGATGTTCCCAAGAAATCAGTGGCGTGTGCCTGTCGAGACTTCGGAGAAAGAGAGGAGTGAAGCTTGCACGAGGGGACCTTTAAGAGAATGAACTCATAAAAATGAAAATCGAGAAGTTATAATGGGAATGAGCTTGTATCAACCGTTCTCACACAGCCCCTTAGCAACACGATGGTCGTGTCGTCGACGAATATAAACCTGAACAAGAAGTCCGGCTTTGTGAGGGTGCATATTGGAGCGTGCATGCGGAAGGTCGAAGTGCTGAGACGGTTGAAGAAGTTTCTAGTAATTTTTTTTAAATTAGCACCTGTTTTTTTAAGATGCGCTCAATAAAATAAGCAACCTTTCTGGCACAAAAATTTTTCGATGATGGGGTACTTTCCCAGCGTTGTATTTTTACAATGATCTTGCATGGAGCTAGAATTTCGTTTATAACATCACAATCCTTTTAGCTCTCAGACGTCCAAAGCTTCGTCATTAAGTTACTCTTCAAAAAATCACAACTTGAACGGGCTCCAGCTCTAGTGGGAGAAATAGGTCACTTTGCTGGCTCAACGTTCCATATTCTACTTGGTATCTTGGCTGAACACTTCACAGCAATACTAGGCTCTTAACGCCAGACTTCGAGAACAATTAAAGGCGCTCTCTCTTTCTTAGCGGAAGTTTAAGAGCGAGTGGCATTGTCCCGGCATGTGCCTGTTTATCGGCGGACACGCGGCCTTACAACCATGTGTAGCTTTCACAACCACAAACCCTCACTCCCACGCTTGAGGCTGAGCCCAGTCTTCAGGACTATACTGCGCCGTTCTTTCCCTTTAATCTACGCTATGCGCAGAAGCATCCGTATCGCTCCCGCAGGCACTTGTTTCAGAATAGGAAAAACAAATTGGCTGTGGCTTAGGTAAGGTTAAGCCTGGATTTCTCGAAGCGAAAAGCTCTCGCTTCTTTCCAGCCAACTGCCAAGCTACCACTTCTGGATCCGACTGTTGCTTCTTCTCCTTCCATGGCGAGTGTCTGCGCCTGTTCTATGGGCAAGCGCGCCTTATATACCCCTTCGTTCACATGCGCACTGCGCACGGCTGCGGCGAAATGTCAAACGGTGGCGAGGAGGAGAAGCGGCGGCGCACATGCGCAGTAGCACGCGGCGGCGGCGAAAGGCCAGGCGACGGAGTCAGCGGCGGCGGCGGCGGCGGCGGCCACCTGCGCCGTGCGTGACGTCGCTCGGTTTCGCGCATGCGCAGAAGTGGCAAATCTGGCCTCCGGCTCACGCGAAGCGCGTTGTTGACTAGCCCTAGTGAAGCTTTTCGCTTCAAAACGCTACGAATTACGCGCGTCCTGCGTCGTCCAACAGCTCGTCGCATTTTCCTCGCGGTCGGAGCCGGCATTCTGTAGCAGCACATTCAGCCAGTTTCCCTGTGACGTGGTCAAGGCAGGTTCGCCTGCAGGCTTTGTTTTCAACGATACAATTTAACTACGACTCAAGGTTAGCCCGCATTCCGCGATGAGCATACACCTCATCGTAGTAAGGATTGCTTCGTATGAGCAGCCTACGAAAGATCCCGCATGGAATTCTTTTTTTGTCCGTTGTGCCTTCAAAACGGCTCTGTTTGCTCAAGGAGTCTACAGGCAAAGTGTATTCGCTCTCTCTCTCTCTCTCTTATCTGATTTGGGTGTTAATAACAGTATTAATAACTGAAAAAATCGAGCAGTGCGGACTGTCTGGAAAGTGAAAGAATGAGCAAAGCAGCTTAGATGAATCATTCTGTCGGAAAAGAACAAAATATCTGGTAGGGAAGACGGAGACATCATTTGATTTATTATACATGATTTTAGTTTCGATACCTGGGCGCCGCCATGTTTGTTTTACTCGAGCGCCGCCTACCGCCGACGCCATCTTGGACTGATAATTTGCAGCCGGTGGGCTGCAGACGAAGCAGCGTGCGATCTCTG
Organism: Amblyomma mixtum; assembly: GCF_055824585.1. Taxonomy (NCBI): domain Eukaryota; kingdom Metazoa; phylum Arthropoda; class Arachnida; order Ixodida; family Ixodidae; genus Amblyomma; species Amblyomma mixtum. The sequence goes on from NC_143016.1 coordinate 18,022,805, forward strand.
AAAGTGTCATTCGCCCGTTTTATTACCGCCAAGCCTAGAAATTTTGGGTGGGCGTTCGCCTCGTGTCCATCCTCGTGTGTGCTATGCCATTAGCTCCTGCAATAACCAACTGGGAGCACGCGACCATTCCTCGACGCAGCGAACGATCAGCATCGGTGAGTGCCATGCTCGCAGTTTACGCGTGCTTTTTTGTCGCCGGTTGCCTGTACGGCGAATGCGGCACAATGTTGCATGTTAGAAAAAACGAAAGCAAAATGTGTTGAAACACAAGATCGCGGAGAGCAATGAATATCTAGTTTTTCGTGGAGCGCAGTTTTTTATGAACGCTTTCGCTGCCTGCTTGGACATGGCGAGTGTGACAGTTTAGATGCTGAGCTTGCGACAGAGTACCCCATTTACAAACTGAACATTTTGGAAACAACGAGTACATGACCGAAACGAATCCACTTCTGATGATTAGAATGTTTGTTTGCGGAGATAAGCGCGATGAAATTGAAATTCGGCCCCTCCTGCCTCTTGCGTAGGGCTGTTCGTACTACGAGCGATACAAGCCAGTTGACTGAAAGCAATTCGCATTCTCGCCTTCTCCGCTCCCGCCAGTACTCACTGGTGCACAAATACCAGAAAATGTGCAGTTACACGATCTAATAGGTTGGTACGCTAATGGAACGCTATTACCACTTACACTGACAGGCAGAATCGCCGCACCTATGTTGAGAATTCCAATCTCAATCGGGTCGGGGCACTGCTCAAGTCGCTGCGTTTGTTGTATCTCTGGCACGGTTATGCATAGTGTGGATTTTTTTTACAGTGCATTCGATGCGATTTCAGTCGAATAATTTATTACAATGCGTGGCAGAGTTTACCGTCCTGTGCATGCCGTGTATTTTTTCATCTTACGTTGCCATGGCTGCATTTTTCCTCACTTTGCAGTTGGGTAAAAGTTCATGTCGCCGCTTCTATTTATGCCATGCTGTGCAAACTAAATTAGTATTTTTGCACTAACGACATGTTTATTTTTTTCAGGTGGCGATCCCCCCACCCTCCCGATATTGACCATTATGTGGGGCGGCGAAATGAAGTGGCCAAATTTGTGAAGTCCTCACATAGTGCACTGCTGAATTAAAAGAACTTTGCCAAGGCCGTCCAAATACTTGATCTCTTAAAATTATGCACAGATTATAGTTTGGTAACCCAGGCGCTGCGCTTCGTTCCACGCCCGATATTAGGCACAGGCAGTGGGTTTGTTTCTGTCTGCATTTCGTTCACAAAGTGCGCTAACGTTTAAGCTTTTTGTTGGCGCAAGTATTTTTTGTTCAACTACGCCCACTGCCAATGCAACTCGGGACCGGCGGAAAAGCGGTGAAGAAATGGACACCGTAGACGTGCTGAGACCTTCACATAACATGGTGCGCGTACATACTGGCGGCGTTTGTTTTTTTCTACTTTCGTCGACTATTTCCGCAACCGACAATAAAACTGTGATGTTTAGAATACGTTCGTGTTCCGTACAACATTCCTGCTTTTGTTGTACAGACGCAAACACGCGCTTGACCGGTAGCTAAGCAGCCGCGGACGTTGCTCCGCGCGCCGGATTATCAGCCCAGGGGAGGACGGCAACAGTGGGGTGTCGCGCAGCGCACGTGTTTGAGAGTATTTCTCCCTCTCCTGCCCGCTCCTCGTAAAATGGTGTATAAACTGCGCACTGTAGAAGTACTAATACTCTCCCTGAAATTGCTTGCGTTGAAAGGCTTGCGTTTCGCAACATTCTCGTTGAGTGTTGCGTTTCGCAACTGTACATCGAATGTAATCAATCAGATTCCGCTGAGCTGTGGTAAGGTGTACGTCGTGCAAACTGGCCGCTGCATCAACATTAGATTACTAGAGCATGCCAATTCCTTAGCTGATTCAAAGGGGCAGCATCTGCCTAAGCATTATAAGGTTTGCAAGTATGATGACAAAGATTGTAATCCGCTTTTCGACAGGACTAAGGTTACCGGACGCGCGAGGGATAAGAAAGAACGTGAAATAATCGAAGCCTTTGAAATCGCGAGTTTAGGGCCTGAAAAATGTGTTAGCGATGATTCCGTACACCTGTACCGCAAGGAGTTGGAGTTTCTTGGTTTCACTAGATGATTGTGGCTTTTGTCTTTGTGGTTGGTGCGCATGCGCTTTGTTGTGTAAGGAAGGAGGAGTTGGTGCAATAAACCAGTTGTCAGTTTGCGTTTGTTCCCTGTCGTTCTTCTTCTCCCTTGTCCGCTCCTTTTTGTGCCGTTATTCCTTGTTCTCATAATGTCGTACCAACTAGCCCCTCACAGCACTCTTCTAAACTAATACTGTACTGTTTCCTGTTGTGGGATAATGGTAAACTAGTCATAGGGGAGTGAGAATACTACTTTTTAGCGACGAATAGTGTAGATAAACACTGCTTCGAATGAAGAATAAGATAACGAAAGAACCGAATCGAATAATTATATCATTATTCGCTACTTGTACGAATATTCGCACATTACTAATATTTTATAGGAATTAGTGAAGCGCTAGTGCTGCAAGTGACAGAATTAAAGCTGCTGATGCCGAGAGACGCAACATTGGTGTCCTGTGAGGAAGACACAAAACGAAGTTGGAGTGGTCCCTCTCTAACCTTCTTGCCACATGCCTGGGGCTGTTTCCTTTTGCTACTGATGGCGACAGCGTACGAATTAACGCCTAATTCCATTTGATGATACGGTCATGAGCTTGAACCATGGCCCCCCAGATTTGATTTAGCAGCCGGGCTTGCTAGTCCCGACGGCCCTCTGTCGTGTCGCTCTATCTTGAAGCCGATATGCATGAGCATTAAGAACGCCGTCATACGAATGGACAGCGTCGCGATGCTGAAGCCCGTTTCCGCGCAGACCGATGTGAGCACCGTGCTGTGCTTTTTCGGAGTTGGCCCTCTTTTAAAACAGTCGTAAAAAAAAAACCGCAACCTGCACCATTCGAACTTCGTGCCAATTTTGCGAAAACTATTCAGAACCAGAGAACGGATTGAATTCGTTTCCAATAATTTTGAAGTAGAACTATTTCATTTCAACTAGAACTATTTCAACTATTCGAAACGAGAATGCTGGATTTGCTGTCCGAAAATTTTGAACGTTCGCACACCCCCCGCTATTCATCACCTGAGAGTGCCTGCTAAATCCACTGCAGCTTATTCTTCCTCTCTTTGTGATTTCAATCTCGTGGAAGCATACGAAAAAAGTAATCAAATTTCTAGGGGGCAAATACCAAACAAAGACACAGGCAGTTTCTTGGTTTACATCTTCAATGGCAGCGTACAAGGAGAGCGCTGCGAACTCGGAATACCGTACCATAAATTCTCTGCGACACGACTACTCGATGGATCCAGCTGGGTAACGTATGCCTGTTATTTGTGAGTGTACTCATCGAACTGTGTACGTGAACTTTTTGCCATGGCCGTGGGACTGAATACGTAAAATAAATAAAAGGAAATGATATGAAACAAAATGAAGCTTTCGCTCACACTGTAAAGAAAAAGACAGCGAGCGGTGTCTTTTTGTGCAGCTGTTTAGAATTTTGCGAGACTGCAGTCGGTTGCCACTGCACTGCTCTGCACACGAAAAGGTTCTGCTATAGCACCGGAAACGCAACCCCGCTCTCGAAGCCTTAAGGCGGCCGGCATTTAGGCCACGACTCACGGACTCGCTACTTCAATGGGAAATTATCTGTAGGGTGGCGCTTCGTGTTGAAAGTATGGTTCGATCACAGGAACAAAACGTTTCTTTTTCTTTTTTATGCGCACTATTTTGACGTCATAAAATGCTTTGAGTCATCAAAAACTAAAAGACACTGGAAAACCACTTCTTCATTCCTTTCAATTGCGGCTACTTTTTAAAAGTTGTGTTGGTGAACACCACACTTTAAAATACAAAACTAATATTTTGACTAACATGTTCCATTGACTTAACCGGAAGCTAGATTTTTACGAGGACTGCGGAGAAACTTTGTAGTGATCCATTATCCACATCAACAAGTTGCATGCAGGTATCAAACTAGTAAGACTGCAGGGAGGTACAAAATGCACATCTTCTGCCTCCTTCAGCAATCAGAAGCGAATCATAAGAAGAAAAGTGATATTGTTGAGACTTATGGCAAGCTGGTGGTTAGTGCTGCATTGGAAAAATATATCTCAAAGCGGGAAGCTCTACGTGTTTAAAAATAGAAATCACCGAATATTTGAAAGCATGGTTTTGTGGTGCACTACCCACACCTCTGTACCCCGCGTCAAAGCGCACATAGGGCAAGTAAAAATTGTTTAGTAGTATAATCTTTCAGCGTCTTTCAAATTTTGAACCCTCCAAAAAGCCTACTCATTTCAAGCCCATGCTGGATGCGTGCGATTTTCCGAGCCCGTCACAGTGTACACACAACTATTGCTCCTGACGCTGGCTACTTTACAAAGCACTGTCCGTAAATCTATTACCTAGAGAGAATAAACATCAACAAAGCACTTCCCAGTGGAAATGATTGTAACAGCGCAAAATTGTGACCGTTTTTTTAGGTTGTGCAATTTGAAAACTTAGTTTTAGTTTATGGGGTTTAACGTCCCAAAGCGACTGAGGCTATGAGAGACGCCGTAGTGAAGGGCTCCGGAAATTTCGACCACCTGGGGTTCTTTAACGTGCACTGACATCGCACAGTACACGGGCCTCTAGAATTTCTCCTCCAAAGAAATTCCAGCCGCCGCGGCCGGGATCGAACCCGCGTCTTTCGGGTCAGCAGGCGAGCACCATAGCCACTGAGCCACCGCGGCGGCAATTTGAAAACTTGTTTAACTGCACAATGGTGAAATCCTTCACGGTAGTATTGTGAATGACGCTGAACTCTGAAAACTGTAGCTTCGTTCAGGATCGTACTGCAGCCTCGTACCAAAATAAAGTTTTGTGTCATCATTCGAAATTTCATCCCAAAATTTCAGTTCCCGGGCAAAATGGCACGAAAACGCTCGTTTGTGTTTCTTTGCACTTGAATCCGAAGAGTGTTCTGTATTCATTCCTTTGGAAGGAAGCCGCATGCTAATTTACTGTTCATGATTTTGTTCACAGCGCCACAAGAACGGGACACGAGACGAATGAGTGATACAAATAAGTGCCGTCTCCTGTCCCGTTCTTGTTGCGCTGTGAAAAAAATCATGAATACTTATCAACTCGCCCAAATTTCCGCCTTGCTAATTTACTGTTCTCTTTTGCAACCCTAGGCAGTTCTAATCATGGGTCTTTTTCAGTATGGCAACAAAAATGTACTGCAGAAGGGGCATTGCCCTAGAGACTGACCAAGAAAAATACCGACGACAGAAAGCACATGTGCAAACATTGCACCAATATGTAATGACACTGCCTGACCTGCACAAAGAAATGGCCTTCATATATTCGCATACGCCATTATCGGCCACAATATACCTTGCCGACGATCGGCCTCTGTACTTTTTCGCCACGAGACGAAATATTGGCAGCCTTTTTTTATTCTTGATTATGTTCTTCGTAAAAAGTTTTAAGCACTAATGTAGCGTGGGTTTTGTCGCTAGCTTTTAGCTCCACGCACTCCTAAGCGTTACCAAATAATCAAAGAAAACACCAGCTTCTAGAAGGCATTTCGCACAAGCAGGTCGGTTGTCATGAACCTTGACTACCCTGCAGAAAAAGTCCAAGAAAACCCTTCCAAAACCTATGGAAGCAAGGAACTGGCAACTTTTGAGAGTGGACCATGCAGTATATGCCATTTTAGGGAACGGATATAAACCGCATCGATGTATGTATCGCGCGTATGAAATTCTGAGATAAATATTGCCACCTGTTCATTGAAGAACATGGTACTGTGCACAAGCACGCAGAGCAGATCGAATTGCCTGCGACTGAACGCTTCGACAGGAGCTCTGCCGAAATTTCCAAACTTCTCTAATGACAGTGCATAGGGCTTCATGCTTGTCATGTTTCTTGTCTTCGAATTTTTCTTGTAGCGCAGGATCCCATTCCTATACGGAGCGCTTTCACTTCCTCTGAAGAACAGGTATTTTCTCCGCCGGTGTCCTTTTTTTTGGGGTTTATGGTCTATGGGGATTCAATGTCCCAAAGCGACTCAGGCTATGAAGGACGCCGTTGTGAAGGGCTCCGGAAATTTCGACCACCTGGGGTTCTTTAACGTGCACTGACATCGCACAGCACACGGGTCTCTAGAATTTCGTCTTCTGCTTTTTGTTTGTTTGGTTTTTGCTGCTTTACGCTTCTTGCAGCTTCCTTGGAGGCTTGTTAGTTGTGCCGGGAATCACGATAGACTAGTTAATTCATGATGAAAAACTGACGAAGAGCATGCTCACGACTATACTCCATCTTCGAGTAATTTGCAGCAGCGTGAAAACTACAGCTACCTCGTTCAATCAGGGTTGCAGGAAGACAACAAATGGTTCCTAGAATATCTTCACAATGGAGAACTATTTTGACCAATTATTACAATTACTAAACAGGTATTTTGGGGTGCTGTTTTTCAATTACCAAGAGCGCTTCAATTACTGGTTAAATAAACAGAAAGCTCGCACGGACGCAGCTCTGAGGAGGCCTGGAGTGAAGTGGGGCGCCGCTATTTGGAAACATGGAGTCAGCCGAGTTGGTCGTGTCTCCTGGCGCCGTCCGTCGAAAGTGCAGAGTTCTCGAATCGCTTAGCATAGAATCACTCCCAATCGGCAAAAAAGCTTAAAAAGATCGCAAAAGTCACTGATTATGAGAATAGAGCAACCGGCTACTGGTACTCTTTGCTCACCAGAGGTGGAGCCACTAGCCGGCGAATACGGGCCCGGAGGAACACAGTTATGGAGAGCGTGTTACCCTGATTGGCTTATGTCGCTAATGTGCTAATAATGGATGTGAAATTAAAGGTACCTTCAAGTTTATTAAGCGCTGCGAAATACTCGTGAGTTGAAGTATAAATGTATTTCTCAGACAAGAGCCATGAAATAAGTTCTGAGGAAGCGCCTCATTATGTCCAATCAGTTTTTCGTATGGTTTTCGTCTTCAGGTAAACAGACTAGCGCGATTCCCCGCCTATTTTTGTTAAAATATGGCGTCTTTTTGCACTAGCTTTTAAAATGGTGATGTCATAGCCGATTAATCAGCGGCGATAATCGAGCTTATCCTCAGGAAATAAAACCAGTGCAGAGAAGCTCGATGATGACGTCACGGACGTGAGATTTGAAACTTCCGATGCCGCCAAACAACACACCGTTGTATCTAACCTCGATTGTGCTTGTTTTCTTCCTTCAAAGAAGCGTTTCTGCGTTGAAAACGTACTACTGCCATAAATGACGTCATTGTGCCGTCCCATCCTGCCGCTGTTCGCTGCGGAGACGCCTGAATAGGCGTGGCGACCGGCGGGGGAAGCACGCACCCTTTTTTTCATGACGCAGCAGTGGCGATTTGCTTTCGCCTGCCTTTGCTGCGCCTGTATGAAGCCGATCCACATCAATTAATTTCAACTGAGCGTTATTTAATTGCGAGTAAACGTCACCAAAGAAAAAAAAAAACGAGAGACGTACAGGATACTACAGCGGTGGGATGCAGAGTTTGGAATATATGACTTGTTCAGCTCGGCCGCGACAGGTGCACTATCTTTTCCCATAAGTACTGTGTTGAAGAAGGCTATACCCTGAGTACAAGTTTAAACGCCATTACGGCAACGGTTTCCAGTTTTCTTCAGGCAATGCGTGCATCATAACGTAACCATATGCCATGTATTTTAACACTATGCATGCTTAGTGCATTTACACGATGGGCAGAGATCTCGCAAATCGAAAATGATCGATTGATTGAGTGTGAGCCTATATTTTACAACGATACTCTTTAAGTTAAGCGAATGAGTAAATGAGGAAACTATGGCTAATCACGGAGTGTTTAATAGCGCTTGCTCTGAAAAAAACGAGGCGTCCCTGCATTCACACCGGCGGCTTAGCAATACGCTTCTTTTCCTCAAGCTTAAATCACGCACCGTTTTTACTTTGTCTTTCAACAAGGGTTGATGGCTAGACCATGAGTGAAATGAATGCTTGCGATAGATTGAAGCTTGCTGGCGCAGCTTGTTAGCTCGTCTTATATGCTGCTCAGGTCCGATCTCGTGACAGCTTGAGCCGCAGGAAACAGTTGAGTGAAGTCAAGCTTACTCGCCTAGGCTTTATCACACGAACCGAGCGATCGAAGATACAAGCAATCACGCTGTCCAGATCAACATGTGGGAATAGGAGGCTTTTCATTTTCCCGCAGGCTGTGATGGCTTCGGCCACAATGAAACAGGAGCGCCGGCCCACAAAAAACGCTAGCACTCTCCTTAACGCTTGCGCTGCATAGCATATGTTACCAAGAAAATGATTTTGATAGAATAAAAGCCTTACCTTCAGCGACAAATGTGTAGTCCCGATCGATGAACGGCTTCTCGAAGTGGCATTCACACACAAGGCGGAAGGCAGTACCTTCTTGTTAGCCCGATGGTGGGCAACTCGCATTAGCTAAACAATTCGGGACACCGCGGCTGGAAAGAAATCGAAATTTAGGTCTATTCCTAGCCGGGTTTAATCCGGGTATGAACTTGTCTTCATTTTCACCATAAATCACTGGGTCTGTTGTGGCCCGCGCTGCGCTTGTGCGGACGGAAACGGACGAAAATAATGTAGTTGCCGTCTTGTACCTTTGGCGTTTCGTTGCCAAAAGTGAATACCGTTATCAGCCGTCATTTCCAGTGATAGCCAACGCAAAAACTAGCTTTGTGAGCCGAAACTGAAGTGAACGAGCAGTTCGATGCAATCGCGACAAGCAGCAGACGACCGGCCCCTGAGCTACCCGAGCGCCGTGCGAACATCAGCGCCAGTTTTGTTTTCATGAAGCGGAGGCGTGCGGAACTACGCTTTGTCCCTTGCTGGTCGGCACACCTACTCATCTAGCCACCCTATTCGCGGCTTCATTCAATGATTACATAAACACTCCAAAGATTGCCTCAAAAAGACTTCGCATGCTTTACCTGCAAGTTTCACATATTCTATCCCTTTATCAGCTTTTCTAACGGCTGCATTTGGCAGAATGCTGGGGTCTCGAAACCTACGAAAAACGTACCCCAAATAATCAGCAGTGTCTGAAAAGATTTCATAAGCTACGCAGTGAAATCGCACGTGCGTACGAGCGCGCCTGTGGACAGATTTTTTTTTTATCGCTTAACTAGCTCCCCCGAAAATCTATTTGCTTAAGAGAGTATCAATCTGATCAATATCTTGCGTTTCTTCTTCACTAACGCTACGGTGGTGCTTTTTTATGAGCTGCGGAACACGTCACTAATGAATAAATTCGTTGCTCCTCTGTGCGTATAAAGGAGACAAAAAAAAAAATGCGGTGGAGGCTTATCTCAAAAAGCACGAACGCGCTGACTTTCCCAATCAGTATGCGAGAAGTTATTAGCGTTGCAGAGAGCAGCATAAGCAAGAGACAAAGGCGCGCATTTTTTCGGTAAGCAGTGAATACAGAACAGGCTAGGCGTACACGAGAATCACGGCCCGAATTGGGTGGAGCCGAGTGATGCAGCGCTTGGATGATTGCGCACACTGAGACGGGAAAACAGGCAACCACGCGCAGAGTATCAAAGCCCGCTTTTGCGTCGATAGGTACATACACAAGATTCGCAAGCGGGAAGGCAAAGAGGGTGCAGAGGAGCGAGTGCAGAGCCCAGGAGAAGCAAAATTAAAAGAAAAAAAGATAGGACTTTGGAGGGGCGAGCAGAGGGGTGGTGAAGAGCGCCGCTCCTAAATATAACCTCTGGTATTTCATTTAGCCCGCTTTCTTACCCGTTCCTGCTTTTTTTTCTTCCTTTTCTTCTCCGCGAAGCAACTTTCGATGTACTGTTACTTCTCACCGAGCATTCGCAAAGCTTCCTTTTGCGAATGACTTCGCCTTTCTCACGTTAGCGCGTTCAGTTTTCCTTCAGAGTCGCTCGTTTGTTTACGTAAGCGCCGCTCACTGAGTCCAACTTTTTTTTCCTTGCTCGGAAATATGCGCCAGCTTTCCGATATTTATAGGCAGGACGTGAGCGTGCATTAAAACGCAAGGGTCGCGTCATTTTGTTACAGCCTCACGGATGCTCTTTATGCATGAGGCGCCGCTCGGTGATGCCGGCAATAAGAATGTGGAAGCACGGGATCGCAATTGTTATCGGCTCCAATAAGGAGCTGCATGGAAAAACCCGTGGTCGTTCGTGCTTGAAACGTTGCTTTCAAACTAGCACACAACGAAAGGGAGAAAACGGGCTCATTGTTTAGTGCATCAGCAGTTATTTCTAAGCGTAGATTGCACTGAAATGAATATACGCGGCGACTTTGGCGAGTGACAGTAACACTGAATTTTGACAAGCTGCTTTAATTTTTTGTTTCGTTTTTCACGAAATGTAGTTTTCAGAAGATACGACACTCATAATTTTGCTCTCAGTAAGGATATCATGTGCAGGCCATTAGAAGGGTAGGAAGAGGTAAGGAAAATACAAATACAGTGCTGAATATCATGCGCGTGATCGGACCTAGGAAAATTGAGGATTTGAAACGCAAGTGCGTGATGGTGCATGTTGTAACAAGAGATCTATAGCGCAACCAAGACGAACACAAAAAAAGGACCACACAGGGCTAGAGCTAATCCGTTAGCGCTAGTCTTGTGCGGTTCTTCTTTGTGTTCGTCTTGGTTGCGCTATAGTTATCTTGTTACAACATACACCATCCAGCCCCGCAAGAAGTTCTTCTAAACCAGCTTTGCACAAACTTTGCGGCAATTTATTGCGGAGGAAGCAAAGAGAATTGATGAAATTTCGATAAGTCTTTAGGACAACCGGAGGGAACGCTTGAACTCCGTCTTAAGGGTATGACACGACAGTGTTAAAGGGTTGATTCCAATACATGAAAAAATGGTTAATCTCTACTAAACATTTATAAACCGCTGAGAGTCCTCTATACCACTCCTGGCGTAGTGGCGCAGCGGTTAAGTGATGCGCCACTGCACGGGTAGGTGGTTGTTTCAAACTCAGTCACCGATAGAGCTTGTGAGACCCAGAGCAACCTCTCGCGACCAATTATTAATTTAACTGCCACCTGCCAGTGTGGGCAGTTTGTTCACGACCCGGAGGACAGGCTGTGATGAAGTCATAAGGTCACATGACTTAGATGGCCACCTGCCCTCTAGGCTGCTCCTCTGGGGATTTTCGTGGATTTTTTGATCACAGCCAACGACGCCGACACCGACAACGTTGCCGGATATTCTACGACACGATACTCTTAACGTTATCGCTCTAATGAAGTGCAGTTTAACTTGGGGATCACTTGGAATAAATGTTTCAAGCCCACAGTCATTTCCAATAAATAGGGCACTAAACTGACATCTCAGTTAGAACAAGACTAGGAACCTTAAGGCGACTCATGACCACCTGTAATCGCAATGCCCTTACTAAAGAAGAGGGCCGCCCTCCTATACCTAAACAGGCCCCACGTTGACGTCTTCCACTTCTGGTTCGTATAACGCTTTGAGCATTTTATTTCCTGCAGAAGTAAAGTGGTACAAAAACTTCTCGCTCAAGAACGCTTGCTTTGTCTGCTCTTCGAGCAGTTTGCGTGGTAGGCTAGTGATTCCCTGGAGACGAGCGGTCCTATACACTGGACCTGAGGCATGGAATATACTCTGGTATCTCTGCCTGTCTTTGAACAGTGTTTTTTATTTATTTACGAATTAGTCAATGACTGTAGATAAGATATAGGTAACGATTATAATTCTTGATTTGTTATTGTATGTTTAATTGTGAAGGCATTATAAAAATAAATTATTACCTTAGGCTAGTTAACGTATCGCAGATATATTTTACGCTTTAAGGATTTTCAGCGACAGACCAAAGAAGTTTGAATATAGGACGCTGAAAGTAAATGCAGAAAACTCAGGAGTGCAGTCTATTTTAATTAGCAATTTTTAATTATCTGAAATAAAGAGGGTTAAGTTCGTTTGCCAACGGTGCGATAACATGCAGTAGTCTCCGCCTAAAAATATAATAGTTTTGGCCGACAAAACAGCCGCTGCGAGCATCGGCTGAGCTGGCAGGTGTGACCAAGCGTTCGTCGCCGAATGCCGGCAGCCAAACACGCAGCAAAAAGAAAAATAAACAAACAGACAGGAAGCAAGGAAACAGGTTGCGTTCTTCCAAACTGCGTCACGGGCTGCTGCCCCGTGCGGTATGTGCGCGCTCTTCGAGTTTCCCCTCACCGGGTTGCGAAGGATGCTGACGTCAACCGAGAAAAATTTCCATGTCTATCACTGGATGGCGGCGTTGCTTAGCCCATTCACCCGGTGTCACGAATTCTCGGCATACCGTTTGCTCGCCGAGTGCTTATTGCTACATGGAGCTTGCATACAAAGGTTATCAACGTATTTTCAGTAGCCCGCGCTTTCGAGCCAAAATGTTTGGCGTCACTGGGGGCAGGCTGTGCAAAGATAAAGGGGGCAGGAATGTGCGAATTTCGGCCAGCGTTCAACAATTCCTCGTATCTGTTGCGCGAAAATACGAACCCATTTGTTAGAAAAAAAAACAGTTTACTGTCTCTGGGCCTTCTAATTAGTTAGAAGCCTTTCATTTGGTCTTTCAAACAACTCCGGTTAGCTGCGCAAAATGAACCAGGTGGTAATTTCAATTACTTCGCGACAAACCAATTTCTCAACTTTACACCCATAAATAAAATTTTGATATTGGGTTTTAGGTGTAGGTACTTACATCGGCTAGCATAACTTTATGGGAATGATTTTTTTTCTTTGGTTTCCTTACAATGTCAACGCGAGACTTGTCTTCCGCCTTGCTTTACTCAACTTTGTCAGAGTTTCGAATATATTGGTTTCGCGTATACAATGCTTTTATTTTCATTGTTTTCTCGCTTTATCGTTCTTGGTGTTATCCGTGATGATACCCTGGGTGAGTTTTGGCGTTTACATCACCATCGAGTCCATAACGCGGGATATTTACAGCAAGAGGCTGGAGTGACCTGATTTCATAGTTTCGGAGCGAAACAGTTCGAGCTGTCTGGGTAAGCCAAAGATGCTTCATTGCAGGTCAGTATGCTTAGGTAATTAGGCGGTATGTACCGCAGCGAGCACTGAAGATGCAAGCCGAGAAGTAGTTGGCAGTTTGCAACACTACGCGAAATTAAAACGCCAAAAAGCGAGTCTTCAGATAGTACTGGTGTGGAGCCTTTTCGCACTCCCGCAGGAATGTTAAAAGAAGGCGTGAAGCCTCTTTTCTGCATGTCTGGTTTTCACTCGGGTAGAGAATGTCCTGAACTGTACTGTGAAGGGCTCCTGTCCTCTTCAAGGAAGCGAACATCACAGACCTTTCCGCGTTGTACTCTGGGCAGGACATAATATCTGACTGATCTTGACTCTAAATGGTGACAGCAGGAACGGTCTGTGGTCTTCTGTGATTTAATGTGTGCGTATATGGTGCCTTCTGGAGTGGCCTACGTTATTCTGTGAGTGAGTGTGTGCATGGATGTTTGCTCTGCAATAGAATATGTTCTACTGTGACTGAATATGTGTATAGATGGTGTCTTATGGAGTGGATAATGTTATGCTGTGAGTGACTGTGTGCATCGATAGTGACTGCGGGAGTGGCCTATGTTCTATTATAAGCGACTGTGTGCATAACGGGGCAGATTTGAGTGGTTTTAGGACATTTTTAACATATAAGTGACGCTACGGTGAAGCAATTGCCTGCAGAATAAGCAAGGCTAATTCCACTTGTAGCTTAAAACAACTCAACTCCCTTTTCGCACTCATCAGGTAAAAACGTTGACTTTAGCATCCGATGTGACAATCCACGGGTTGGTACCGTACCTCAAAAAAAAAAAAAAAGACATCGAATTATATAAAAATTTCAGTACCTGCCTCAAAATCTGCCTTTTTTCCGTGATCACCGTTGTTATGGCTATTTCCTACCACACGATAAGTTCTTGTTAATACTGGACTCCGTCACATTTACTTTCAAAACTAATCGCAGTATTTACGCTTTGTTTTTAGAAACATGGATGCAAAACACAGTTTTGCAATGTTGGGAATTAGGAGCTATGTGTCTCTCCACGCTTAGCGGGCAGATGCAGCTTTGTGCGAAAGCAGTAGTACGCCACATTTTTATGAAGACTCAGCACCCGGACGCGTGCCCGGCACCCGCGAGTCTGGGCACGTGCTGCGGTATTCACCGGACGTCAAAACACTTAGCTTTAATTTTTTAGTTGTCGCAGTAAGCTTTTCGATCAAGGATTTTTTTTAGCGTCGCCTTTACGCTCCTAAATAAACTGTTCAGCAGAAAATGTGCAAGCCGACCTGGATAAGGACGCTAGGCTAGTGATTGGTCAAAAAAAAAAAACGAAAGAAGCATTGAACAGAAGCCTCTAGCGAAATGGTTTCAGAAAGAAACACTGTAAAAAAGATTGTCGGCATATCTTTCAACCCTCGGCGAAAGTTAGCTAAGGCACCCGTAGAGGCTTCAAAGATTGAAAGAAGTTATTTGACTCGGTCAAAATCTCAGCAATCGTGCAGGCATTACGGCACAAGGATGTTGAAGAGGCAGATAAAAAGTACTGGAAAATAAATTTATCGGCCGCACAGCAACCGCAGCCCTTCATAGAGAAATAAATAAAATCCCTAAAAGGAAAGATGTTAGAGAGGGAGACACAATCTCTCCAGTACAATTGACCACGTGTTTACAGGAGGTATTGAGAGATCATGATTGGGAAGAATTAGGGATAAGATGCAAAACAAAACGATGGATGTAAAAATTAAGATGCAGAAAAGTAAAGTATACTCCACAGTCTCGGATGGAAGCAGCAGTTTACGATAGTCAGTTAAGCGTTCGGAGTGGTAGGGAATACTTCTACATAGGGCCAGTTATAACTGCAGATCTCAACCACGTGAGTGAAATAACTAGGATTAGAACAATAGGGTGTAGTGCATTTGGCACGTAGTTTCAGATCAGGCGTCGCAGTTTGGCAGTATCTGCCAAAATGAATGTACATAACAGCTGTACCTTATCGTTGGTCACCTTAACGAAAGCGGTTGAACTTGAACTGCGGATAACAAGATGAGAGCAGAGTGGGTCGGAGAACAAAAGAGAAAAATCACATTCCAGTCGAAATCAATAAGAAGAGATAGTCAAGGCTTTCAATGTGAAGGAAAGATAATTGAGGGTCATTAAGGGTAACGAACTCGCTTCCAACAGAAAGCAAGCATGATAAGGGGAGGCTGCAATTCAAGTGCGAGAATGAGATTACGAAGCTAGCAGAGATGATATCGACGCAGCTGGCACAGGACAGGATTAATTGGAGAGTAATTGGACTGGCCTTTCTCCCGCAGGTTGATGATGATGATAATAAAGAGAGGTCCACATGGCTTATTCGCCGGCTACTTTCTGGTTTTAGCTGTTTGGGCGAAGCTGCTTTTAGCAGTGGTTTCTTTTATGAAAGGAAGCATTCACCAAACGCACTGCAGAGAGAAACCGCAAGTAATTCGCAGCCAAAGAAGAAGGTTTGTCTTTTCTTCAGTTATCTTCTGTTTTCTTTTTCTGTAGCGCTCCGTGCGCCCTAAAAACGGTCATAAAAAAATCCTAAGCTAGGTGGACTACTTATCTAAATGGCTTTTTCCCCTAGACACCACTCTAGCTAGCGGAGCTACATTCTTCCGTGCACAATTCTTCACTGTTACCGCGGACGAGACTTCCATCCCGATTCCAGACCCTGCGTCACTCCGTTTTGTTGTGTCTTGGCGGTCGGCGCAAAGACTGGTAGCGAGATCCGGTGCGTTGAAGAAATCACTTCGCCCCCTTGAAGCAATAATGGGAAGAACCTCGCTGCAGAAGGATAAGTGTTGGGTCGTAAAGAATGGGGATGATAAGGACCGACCTTAAGCAGTTTTCAGGTCGACTGTGTCGCAGTACTCCTAAGTACCTGTCGCAAAATATCGCTGGTTGTTTGAGCTGAAGTAACCAGGCACCCCGGAACAAAAGCCTGGTAAGAGCGAAGACAGTAGAACGATGAAAAAAAAAAAAAGAACTGCTCTCATTACTTTGCCCATCTTAGAGTGAAGGCTTTTGTAGCCTGTGGTCTGGTCCCACTAGAATCCAGATCAGTCGTTCCGACGTGTACTGGTATCTTGTAGCAACGTCGAGGGTGGAGGATAGCCCTACCTTCAACTCACAGCCAGCTCACAAAAGAACAGGCAAGCGGTTTGAAGCGGCTCTAGAGAATCAATTACCCTAATTTACACATAGGGCCGCTTGTTCGCTCTGCGGCGAGTTGACCACACTGTATAACGCCTTGAGGGGCTGCCAATCTAACAAGGCAGTCCACAATGTACAAAATCATCATAGGGACAGTGGGAAAAGGCCTATACGAGGGGGTACCCAAAAGAAACCGGACTAAATTTTTTGCTCGGCAACGCTTCTGTGGTACCGCGTTTTGCCACTAGGAGCGCATAGAACGAACATTCCAGAGTCAGTAAGCCGAGTGCCGTCGTTGAAGGAGGTCAGACTAGTTTAGGCAGAGTTTTAGAGTGACGACTGTTTTGAGTGAACGTCGTTTTTGCAATGGCTGATTTTCGTGAACAGCGTGCGCCGGTGAAATTACGATTTTTGCTCGGAATAAGTTGCATGGAAACTCTTGAAATATTAAGAAAGACGTACAAGGACGATGCTATGGGGACAACTCAAGTGTTCCTGAATCGAATCCTGAATCAAAGCAACAATCATGCCAATGGAAAACTTCAAATTCACCTCGCCTCAAGAAAGCTCGTCAGCTTAAACCAAACCTCAAAACAATGCTGATTTGTTTTTTCGACGTGAGAGGAGTCGTCCATTGAGAATTTGTTCCGCAGGGTCAGACAGTTAGCCAGGCTTTCTACTTGGATGTTTTGAAAAGATTGGGCAACAGTGTGCGGTGGAAGCGGCCAGATTTGTGGCGGTTGGGTGACTGGTTTTTCCATCATGGCAATGCCCCTGCTCACACCGCCCTGTCTCTACGACAATTTTGGACCAAAAATGGCATGACCCTATTCCTCAACCCTCATACTCTCCCGACCTTGCCCCGTGCTACTTTCTTTGTTTCCTAGAATGAAAAAATAGGTGAATGGAAAGCGTTTCGCTGATGTTGCTGAGGTGAAGAAAAAAACGACGGAGGCACTGTGAAGCATCACAAAAGATGATTTTAAACAATGTTTTGAAAAATGGAATGAAAGATTCGACAAGCGTATCATTACAAGTGGGGAATACTTTGAAGGAGATTGGAGGTCTGTGCTTAAAATGTGAAGAAATAAGTTCAAACAAAAATAAGTCCGGTTTCTTTTGGGTACCCCCTCGTATCAGCTAAAACTTGGATATATCAGCGGTGCCTTGTGCCTCGGGCGAAAGCTACTGCTGTCTCGGTGTGGGTCCTGCAATAGAAGCTTCACCCAAATGTGAAGCAAGGCTTCTTTATAAACGTTTTTTCTTCATTCTAGTCATCAATGGGCTTCGTGTTACTGAGTAGCATGGGGCCACAAGGTTATCTGAAACTGAACTTCATGTTTTGCCAGCGAGGATATTTTCTCGCCAGCCATTACAGCAGAGCTGTCAGTACATAACTGGTCCGCAATACACGCGACGTATTCCTGACGACGCGTCTAAAAATATGGCCCTTGTGGGTAAAGCCATCATGGAAAGTACTGCGTAGGGAGTGGGTCAGGAAAAGAAACTGAAGCAGCTGTTCTCCTTGCGTTGGCTGTACAAATTTGTATCCGGTGGCAGCGATGCTACAGTAGAAGGCAAAGGGAAGTGCATGACTACAGTTGGGGTCATAGTGGGGGCCATAGAGAGATGTTACAGTACAGGGGAGGTTCAGTGCAGAGGTGCCACAGTATAGAAGTGTGACTGTACTCCGGTGTTACAGGACGAAAGTGTCACATTAAAGGGGGGTTTACGGTTCAGGAAAGCAGTCCTGTGGCTCTTATTAGGGCCCTCGTATGCAACTCTGCACATTATTCAAGCCACGTTCGGGGTGTGGTGCCGATAATAGCGTCGTGAAACGGCTCTTCACGTGGCACCCGCCATATTGCACTTTGAACTTGGCTCACGGTGCAGATGTCGTCATGGTTAGAGCAAGAGCACATCATGGAAATATTTCACCACATCACCTAAAAGCATAGCAAATGACTTTCAAGGCGCTTTATGGTGTCCATTCTGCCTGCTAGCCTTTTGATTTGAAATAGAAACGATATACAAAGCGGTCATGGTAACATGAATTCTGGCCTAAAAACAAAAAACAAACATGAACATGCTGCAGGACTGACACAAGCGTCGTCACGGACGATCGCATAAAACGTGTAATGAAGATAACATGACTGAATTCTAACCCGAGTGTTGAGACTCAACTGATCATGTTTTCAAATGCGGGGCGTACGCATGAGCTGTCAATCAACAGTCGACAAGATATACCTGACATGGGAATTTCTGCCGGGGTGCCGGGGAAGTATTACCGCGACGAAACATATGAAACTTAAACGAAGCGCTAAAGTGTCTCTCAGTTGGACTGCCTATTTTGAATGACTCGCGACTAGAAACGATCCTTTGCTGGCTCTGATATTGCAGACGAAGATTGATTCAGCCGCAGTCACTATGGGGGTGCGCTAGCAGGCGCTATCTTGTGTTCTTTTAGGACATCGTGGGCTTCCCTCTGAGCATAGGAAAGATGCTCTGAGAAGACCTATTTTTGTTAAAAAACACGCCATTTGTAGCTTCTTGTTTACACGCGTTTAAAACGGCGATCGCGATTTTTCAATCAACTTCGTAACGAGCTTCGTAAAGAAACGTCCCGTGAGCCTGAAGTGACGTAACAGTTAATCAGGCAATGTTAATGAAGTATTTAATTTAGCACGAAATGAAAAACAGCCTCTCCTGCTGCAGGCAAGCGCCAAGAATATTGCATCAGGCAATTTGATGGCGTGCACCAGTTCCTTTTCTCCTTTATCGTACTCGGGATCACGTCAAGCGGACCCCTCTATACCTTTGAGCGATGTGGCGTAAGCTCCTGCTCTGAGTTTTATTGTTTTGAACTAAGTTCAAGTTTTCTAAATATGTGCCCTAAGCGCGAACTTTAATTTAAGAAAATATAATCAAATTATTTGCTTTAACTTTTGTTATTAAGTGACCAAACTTGTGATGATGCCAGATGGAGGATTATTGGACTTTAAGCATAAAAAAAATTGTTTTCAGAGAAAAGGCCAAACTCCACCAAGATAAGGCAGGAGGAGTTCTCTGTGTGGCTGATAAAGCCAAGAGGTTTCTCGAGAGCCTTCAGCTCAGAATTTAGCGGAGCCCAGATGGTTTTCAAAGCTTTTCTTCACGCCACAATCGCCCGCTGGCTGGATATTGCACTTTTTGGCTACCTGGCTCCGATGAGGAGGGGAAACTGAAAGTCACAACGAACCTTTAGGGTGTCTGATTCGCTATTGTGGGCCGCGAAAGGAGGGCAAAGAAAAAATTCGTAGCTTAAGTTTCGCCCCCCCCCCCCCCCCGTTCTCCAACCCCCTGCCCCCAATCGACGCACAAAAGCGACAACGATAGCTCCAACGCAATTTTTTTTCCCTCCGTGAAGTGTGCCAGATCCGAAGAATGCATGCACTAATGCTACCGTTCCTAGTAATACTGATGCTACTATTAAGCCCCTACCAGAACTACAGCTACTACCACTACGACTGCTACTCTTTCTACTCGTTTTCTACTGGCTACTAGTGGGTTTCCACTTCAACTCCTGTACTACTATTACTACATCTGCTGCTACTCCTACTAATATTACTACAACGTCCGCTACAACTACCACTAGTGCTACTAACACCACACCTGCTATTTTTTCTACAAGTGGTACTTCTAACACTATACTACTAACACTGCTACACTCCTTCTGCAACCCCTATAGGTATTACTACAGCTACTACCACTACTGATACTAATACCACTACGACTGCTAGTACTGTTTCTACTAAGACTGCTGCTTCTACTACACCTACTACTGCTACGAGTGGCGCTACTACTATTAAATCTACCACTATTACTACTACTACTACCACAACTACAACTATTACTACTACTATTACTACTACTACTACTACTACTACTACTACTACTACTACTACTACTACTAATACTACTGCTGCTGCTCTACTCCTCCTCCTACTACCGCTTTTACAACGACCACTCCTACAACTGCTACACTACCGCTATTAGTACCAATACCTCTTCTACTACTACTGCCAGTACTGCTACTGATAGCATGGCTACTAGTACCGGTATTATTATTACGGCAACTATTGCTAGTACTTCTGCTACTGATACCACAACTGTGCTACTTCTGCCGCAATTACTGCAAGTAGTGCTGCTACTGTTATACAATTATTATTACTGCTACTATATGGTCATAGACGCATTGCTTCACAGCGCAGCACCCTCGCGTTGCGTCCCATGTATTGCGCTATGAAGTAATCACTCTTTAATTTAATTTATTTGTTCCTTAAAAACCTGGAGGCATTACATAAGGGCGGGGGGGGGGGGGGGGGGGGGGTGCGTACATATAGGTTCGAGGGTAGTGGCAGAGCACAAAAACAAGAGAGGGGGAAAAATACACGGGGTACAAAAAGAGTACAATAATATAAAAACTAAAAGCAAGAAATAAACAAAGAAAAAAAAAACGGAACAGTTGGCACTTCAGTGTCGCAGTATGAATGATGTTTATGAGAAGTGATTAGGCAGTTTCTCACAGAAAAGGTGGCGATCGGAGCATGTTATTATGTTTTCGGGAACAAATATGAACAAACAAGCCTGAAATGAAACGCTGCGATAATACTTACTTCGTTATCGCGTGATTGCAGATGCCAAATTCTCCGGAGACATCGCTCCCCGCTTATCATGTTCGTTTTCTTTCAGGGCCACACACGGGTAACGTTCGGTTCTGTCCATAGACAAATGCGGGTGTCCCTGTTTACGTCACACAAAGCTGACAGTGGTGCGGTATACCCTACAGCAAGTACTTCTTGCCGAAAGCTGAGTTAAGAAAGGGAAGTAAGAAGAGCAGGAGGAAGAGCAGCGCTCATGAGACGACAACGCAATCGTTCTGGAACGTGGATGTCTTCGAAAATTGTCTTAAGATAGGCAACGTTTGTGCTTCAGGCGAATTGCTTTCCGTTTGATTCGTTAAAAAATGCTGCTGAAAATCTCGCTGCTTGTCACACGCCACCGACAATAACTGGGTTTGAGAAGGTCTGAGACGCAAGAAAGTGCACTCAGACACGCTAAATTCGCAATTATAGGCTTGAAATAGGACGGCTCCTGAGCCGAAGCTGCGGCGAAAAAGAAACTGAGAAAAAACCAGTCACACAAGACGACGGACAAGAAGAGTGTACACACCACAACGACGGTCGTTGTGGTGTGTACACTCTTTTCTCAGTTTACAATGTACCAACTGGCCCGCATTTCAACCCTTCTGCGAAAAAGAAACAAAGAAGAAGAAATGTGAGCCGTAGAATCAACATAATGCTCTAACGGCCAAAAACAACTTAAAAGCGGCGCAATTCATATTTCAAATACCCAAACCCTCGGTAACAAATCGTAGTTGTGTCATTTATAAGGCAGAATGATTACAGGCAAAGATAGTAGGCAATTTCCTAAGCCTTAGGAAAAAAAATGGCCCTGGCTCACTAGCCTATTGAACAGAAAATATCGCCGCAGAAGGAAGAAAAATAGATATTAAAAGTGGAATGAATAGCTTCTTGGAAACAGCCGTTACGAAGGACAAGGAGGGTAATGCGACCGCCAATTATTTTTTCTGCATAAGGAGCACATGACGCAATATAAAGGTATATTTCTTGGCAAGGAGGAACGTCGGGCTACGAAGGGGTTCGCGCGTATTCAAGGCGAATGTTACAAAAGTTGCCACGACTTAAAGCAAACAAGGGAAGGGGTATGAGGGGCTCGTTATAAATATGAGAGAAGCCAACAGCCACAGAAACCAAGGAACAGAGGGGATTTTTAATTAATTTATTTATTTTGTGCTGTTGTTCGATTTAGAATATTACTGAATTTGTTATCGCTTAAAGCTAATTGATTAGAAAAGCAGAAGAAAAAAAGAAGAAAAAAAAAAGGACGTGGGTTGCGCTGATGAACACTCTCAAGGTTAGGTTATTTGTAAAACATAAATACCCCCGAAAGCAGAAGATTTCACAGCCGTCACTGTAGCTCAGCGGTAGAGCACCGGACACGAAATTCGGAGGTCGTGGGTTCGGATCCCACCGGTGGCATGTTGTTGTTTTTTCTTCTGCTTTTCTAATCAATTAGCTTTAAGCGATAACATATTCAGTACTATTCTAAATCAAACAAGAGCACAAAATAAATAAATAAATTAAAAATCCCCTCTCTCCCTTTGTTTCTGTGGCTGTTGGCTTCTATTATATATATATATACGAGTATATATATGGAGAGAGAGAGCTTATCTCCTTTCAGAAACATCTTGCGGTTAGATCTCGCTCTTTATTGCAAACGCTAGCGCCTACTTCTCCTTCAGTACATTCACAGCGGATGGCACACCAGTTACGGCGGCTTCAGGGCAGGTTTCTTAACTTAGCCGGGACAGAAGCTGCTCGCACTTTCCTCCCCCTGGTAATGCCGAGGGTTGGACACGATACAGAGTGGTTGTACTAGGCTAGATTTTCGAAAAATTATGGCCCTGGAACTAAGCAAACCAATTACAGCATCGCCCAAACAGAAAACGGAAACATTTGAGTGCACATTTGGTTGCGCTTAAGGAAAAGTGCGAAAGTTATGTAATTAGAACAGCATTCTTCACGTAAAAATTGGCACGAAAGAAAGAACGATTAGGAAAAAGTCCTACTAAATCAAGACAAATAATTCATTCTTCTTTCAGTCTCAAGAATTTTTTATTTCGTGGTGAAGTATTAGTTAAAATAGGTGGAGAAATATTAGCTGAAATCTGTCTGTTGCTAGCGAGTATATCCTTACTTGGAATCTTTAACCGAGGGCCCTGGTGTAGCTCCTCATCTTGGGACTCTCGTCTGTATATCATTACTGCTTTATTAATCTTTCTGTACCAAATGAAATCTGATTTTGTTCGATTGAAACCAATTTCGTCCTCCTCTGCTCCTGTCTGCTTCTTTCATCAATAAGGCGACCTTTTTTCTTCTGTTTTTCTTTTCTTCTTTCTCTTTGCCCTTTTTTGTTCCTGTGTGCTGTTTTTCTACCACGAAGCTATTGTTTATCCACAGCAATTGTAGAAAGGTAGGTTTTGCAAACGAATATACCTCCTAGAAATAAGCACAGGTACATTGCGGTAATACAAACCCTGCATAGAGCTTTTGCAACATTTCTGTAGAGTTGTCGATAGAACGCTATGCGTCGCTACAAGCTGTTTCAATCATCTCGCAGGGACCAAGCTCCGAACGCACAGATACTGCAAAAAATGTTGTGATGGAAACACTTAAAAAAAAAGATTTTGTTACATGTCAGAAGAATGGGCCATTGCCTTCAAGATTTTCATAACAGTGTCTTACAATTTCCTGATTTTCTAAATTTTTTGCCTGAGAATGCTGGGCATGACTTTGTAGGCGGCCAAACTTGGTAGTAAGAAAAAACGTTTTGCAATGGCAAGGGAATGCACCGGAAGCGGTCTACTTAATTAAAGTCCTGAAAAACGCTTTCATGATCCAGCCTGGTCAAATATCCAATATCCATCTCTGAATAAAATCTGTCCACGCCTTTCCATTCTGTGACGGAATAACCATAGCACTATCAAAACATCTCATAAGGCCCAAAGCGGCGAAGAGTTAACAGAATCAAGTTGAGGTTACTTCCTGGTTAAATCGCGGTGTGTTAATGCTTTCGGAGTACGCTCGCGCGCGCTTGCCTAAGCTTCGCGCCTACTATAATATCTAGGGGTTTACACTCAGTAGACTGTAGGACGGGATACAGAAACCGCGGTTGGTGCTCCAAAACTCTTGCGGACGCGAGAGTTCCAAGATCTCGAAACGAATTGCATTAACTATTCTTCGCCACCTGGTGACGGGACCCATTTGCACCAACCAAGTACGTTAGCCTTAGTCGGTTCAGACCTGAAATTTACTCGGCACGTGGAAGAGAGGCTCACACCGGCGAAGTTTCCGGGTGCTTAACAACATTCCGTACTCTGCGCCGCGTGGAATGCATGCAGTGTGGCGGCGATTGCAAAACTTCCGAGAGGGAGGTAATCCTAGATCTAGTAAACGAAATGTATGTCTGAGTGCCGGCAGACTTTTTTCTGTCCGAAATGTTTTCACCTGCACGTGGCGTTCATTGAAATGCCTTTACTGATCCGCCATTTTCGTTCTTTGACGGTAGTAGGTAGGTATAGAGTTTGCGTGTGTGGGAAACAGATGATGGGGAGGACGGAATGAAGTTCACGTCGATGCGGATGCGTAAGCGAGCATGGGACGGCACAGCCACAGTACATCTGGCGAGCGATCAAGTAGAATGCCCCGTTCCTCTCTTTCTACTCAAAAAGAGAACATATGTCTTACGTTTACGTTTTATCATACAGAATTAGTACTATTGTAGGTTTACTCCAAATACGCAAATAAACTTTTTAACGGTCTGAGTAAAAAATAGACAGTCCAAGGCATTTGCTTTCGGGACGTGCGGTGTGAATTGTTTTGCATCGTCGGCGGTAACAGTCTCGCAAGGTTGAGGGGAGGCCTTGTCATTATCCCTCTGTGGCTAAGGATGTCCAAGGGTGTGCTAGAGACCCTTACTACGCTGCCTAAAAGTAAACCTCCTGGGCCCCGCATTTTTGACGCAGACTACACATCTTCGCTTCTAAGCGGCACCTGTCGCTCGTGGGTGGAAGTAGTCTTGAGCATCCCAATACATGAAATTGATGTCAAGGTGATCATTGAACAGGAATGTTTCAGAAAAAGAATAAAAGAATGGCCAGTGGTATAGCATTGCTAAGCACGAAATATTGTGCGAAAGGACAGTTTTTTGCAGTTGGAGACTAGCGTCAGTTGCCTAAAGCGTGATTGAGGTGTCCATTGACCCAAGGAGCCAGGTATGTCCGTCTTCAACTTTTTCATCATCAATGCATTTTGCGCAATGTACGCCGGTGGCCTATGTTACAGTGCCGCGTTTCTGCAGCAATTTTGTCAACGCCAACGTGTATTGCTCAAGTGCCTTGTTTCTGCCACAACGTTGTCAACGCCAACGCATGCAGCGCACATCTCTCTGTAAGTACCGCCACATAGCATAAAGCGTAAATATTAGTTTGATTGTAATATTAGTTGATAAAGAACACGTTGTGCAAACCATAATGCAAGTGTGTGTCGCAGTTTACCAGAAGGCGTGTTCGGCTGCGGCGATAGTCTAGTGCTTTCGCGCAGTGGCCAGCGACGCTGATCTGTACGCGCCGCCGCGGTTTCGAATCCCAGTCGCGGATATTTATTTGATCCGCGCAAGTAAACCCCGAGCAAGTTCTTGCTCGGGGTGTCACATATGGTCGTTGTTGCTTGAAAACGAGCGGCACGACTGGCATCCTCCTGCTTTTAGGTTACGCCACCACACGTTCTAATAACTTTAACAGATGTCGGAGTCATATTATGAGAAAGTTGCGCATGTCGTGAGTGAAAATGTTTGCAGTGTCATGTGAACGCTCTGAGCCTAAAGAAAAAGCAGAAGTAGCAGGAGTCGTCAGCAGGACCAGAACAAAAATATGTGGTGCCTATTTACAGATTACAAATTTCATAAAGGTGTAAAATTAATTCTTTCTGCCTATTCCTTATCCTATGGATACTTCATATTCTTTCGTAAGCCCACTGCCTTGACTGGTCCTGAAGCTGACGTTGAATCTCCAGGACCAATACAGCCGTTACTTCTTCATAGTTAGTGCTAATCAGCATCGGTTTCTACTGTTTTGAATACCGAAGTCAACTTAGCTGGCGTTTAGTGTTCCGCTGACGTTGTTCCGAGAGACTTCAACAAATCAAACGAGCACCAACCACATTGCCGGTTATACGTACAGCAACCTTACATGTCAGCCTTGACTGCACGCTCCCATTTCATCCACGGACTGCGTGGGCTTCAGAGCCTGAAAAACAGGTCCTCGATGAATAATGTTCTAGAAGACAGAGATGAACCTATACGAGATTTTATATTCATTTTCAGGGAGCCGAGGCAGATACCGTCCCCAGCAAATAAGGGCGCATGGGGGTAATTTCTTCACAGGTATCCGCATTGGACGGCTTCGACGTACAGCTCACGAACACGCTAGCTTACCGCATGACCGGATTATTATCTTGTTGCAACGCGCACTCGAGAATGAAATCTTTGATGATGGCCGCCTTATGAACAATGGAAATTATTTTGCGCTGTCCTTTGCCGCCGCATTTAATCCTGAAACAAGTGAGATGTCGATGCTATTAAGCCCACGAATTGCACTGTGAAATGGTTTTCACTGACACAGTGCCCGCCAGCCTTGGAGTCCGTGAAATGTGCCGGGGACGCGATCCAACCGAAGATCGCAAGCGGAAGAAGGCCGAGTATGTACGTGAGCGTATAGACACCAAAAGGGGCCTGTGAGATGCCCAATCAGGCAGCTGCCTGTGAAGCGTCAGAATGGGCCTACCACTCCAGATTTTTCGGCCGCTAACGCCAGTCAGCTTTCCCTTATTGATGCGCTAAGCCGGTAAGTTTATATTTATTATTTGTCTGGCCGAAATTCTTAGTCAAGAAGGGAACGCCAGCGTACAATGAATTATCGAGAGAAACGCTCTATGCTGGCCCTGCTTGAGGCGGCTAAGTTTTCCGCATGTTTTTGCGGTGACATAAGTTTTCCGAGATCGAACCAGTAGTGAAGTGTCAGGTACATTCGAATTCGACACAGTTCGCATGAAATATCTAGTGCGTCTAATTGGATATTCGCTATATCCAGTCACAGTAAAATCTTACTTTATAAAAGCGAGACATCAAGCACATGGGCAGATGTGGGAGCTTCCAAAGAGAACGCCTTTCTTTCCGTTATATTAATTGTTTCGATGCAAGCTGTTTAGTTATGGTGAGGTTTGACTGTACTGAAGTATTTTTTCTTCATTTAGCGCGGGTTAGAGCTGCTAATTGTTCTGCCCAACGGGACAAAGCCTGCAGCACATCGTCTGTCGAAAACGTGATTTAAGATGATACCAAGACAGACTTGTTAATGACGCGCTACAAAAAGTTGATTACTTGTAATAAATTACGTTTTCGTCGAATTTTGTAGTGCATTGATTATTTTTCGCAAAGTGTAAAGTTCTTAGTAATACAATACTTTTTGTAAGCGATTACTTGTTGTCTGTTGCAGTTTCTTTTTAATGCAAGCTGGAGGAGTGCTATAAATTCCAGAAAGTTAGCTGGGCGGTAAACACTGGATTAGCAGCAAATTCGCTCGCGTTAGAGCTACAACGGCTCA
The DNA here is from genome assembly GCF_055824585.1 of Amblyomma mixtum. Lineage (NCBI taxonomy): Eukaryota > Metazoa > Arthropoda > Arachnida > Ixodida > Ixodidae > Amblyomma > Amblyomma mixtum. The sequence continues at coordinate 18,050,400 of NC_143016.1, forward strand.
GATGTGGAGAAGTCGCGCATGCGATGATCTCCTCCCATACAAACCTCAGACGCCTGCATTTTACTACAGCCGTGCTCCGCGCTTCGCATTTTCGATTTCAGCACGGTAGCACAACTGAATATCACGTTCAGATAGTTTAGGCTTTGTCCGCTTAGAGCGCGAGTAACAGCGACGCGTGACAGTGACTTCGTGTTTTAGGGCAAGGTGTACGTATTTTAAACAAACGTAGTTACCTCTGGCACGTACGTCTACATACTCTTCAGTGTCGCTACTGGCGAGTTCTCAAGAAAACGTGGGAAAAACTCCAAAGAAAATTTCGAAAACCAACTACAGGGGAAATAGCGTATGTGCTGTCGTAAACTACACATCAAGCACCAGCTCATTCTTGTCCATTTATATATTTGTGCTATAATAATAAAAGATGGATTAAAATTAACGTAATAGTAAATGGTTATACTTCTCCATAATTGTTCGGTTACTCTTCATGAGCTGCAGTGAAGCACTGAAAACGGTTATACCTCAGATAACGTAATTTCAATTGTAATCGGCTGCTTGTTTTTCATAACGTGCACGAGACTGCAGTAAACCAATCAACAACTGCTCCGCTTTTCCTGATTTGGCTTATCGTTTAAAAATGAACGTAATGAGCATAAGATGAAAAGAGGTTCTTTTTTCTTTCTTATTTCACACATTTTCGTCGATCCTCGACTTAGTCATCACAGTTGAGAATAAAAAAGTAATGAAGTGAATGATTTACTCAATAAATCCGCAATTGAAATCAATACGAAAATTGGACCCGCCTATATGGACCGGTGGTAGGTAACCTGTCCTCTGAATTCGAAAGAGACCGTAAAACATAAAATAACCCGTCCGCGGCGGCAGCGTTTCGATGGATGCGAACCGCTAAAGGCGCCCATGTGCTTTGCGATGCCAGCGCATGCTAAAAATCCCCAGGTGGTCGAAATTATTCCGGAGCCCTCCACTACGGCAACTCTTCCTTCCTTTATTCTCTCAATCCCTCCTTTACCCCTTCCCTTATTGCACGGTTCAGGTGTCCAACGAGATATGTGAGAGAGGTACTGCGCCATTTCCTTTCCCAAAAACCAATTTTCAATTGTTAAATTTTCAATCGTTTGACCTCAATGGAAAAGCGAAAAAAAAAACGGTGAATAATGAATATCGATACTGCAAAGATATGCCATGATATGGGAACTGTCATGTTTGAAGTTTATTTGCACAAAGCAAAAATTGATACATGAGATGTGGTAGGGAAGGTGGGAAAAAAGCTACACATTAGTAGCTTGACTAGCCCCACCTCCCAATAAATGACAGCGGACGCTTTGACAAAGGTGAGTAGCACAGATTCACGCAACAAATATCACGACTGCGAAGCTAGTTTGCAAGCAGTAGACATCAAATTCAAACAACTCTATTACATAAGGAATTGGAATAAACAGAGAAGTGTTAGCAAGCAATATACAAAAAGTGAATACAAGTCAAGTTTAGAAAGTGCGCGCAATTTCTCTATTGTGAGGTGGTATTTATTTAAAATCTTTATTTTAAATGGCAGCCTTAACCAAAAGTTCATCACTATTTTCGACCTCATAAGGTTCTGTGCTTTGTCACATAGAGGCATAAACATATGCGTGAAGGAAAAGTTAGGAATGTCGCCGTAAGGGTGTTTTGAGTGGTGCCTCAGCAACTTATCCCAGATCTGTTATAACGCACGCAAGGAAAGTGCCTGCCGTCGTCGGGGACTCGGTAGAACTCTCTTGTTTGAAGAATGCTCGGAAAACCTGCCTTCGTCGAGGACCCGGTACAACTCTCTTGTTTGAAGAATGCTCGGAAGTAAGTACCAAGCTAGCGTTCTTCGGTCGCTTGAGGGGAGAACAGAGTAGTAACTTCGTTGCTCTCCGACAGTGAGTAATGAGGCCAAACAATCCGAGGCACGCGAAACAATGTCACTTGTGGCCGCTGCACAAAGGTGCCCATTGAGATACTTTGCATCTATTAACGGCGCGCGAAGTAGGAACATTATCCAAGGCTTCTAACTCAGGTAGTGGGCGCGGTGTCGTTACATTGCACTGTGATTTTTCTCTGCTTTCCGACTACTTGGACGTTCCTTTTAACCTCCGTTACGGATATACACGGAAGAGCAATTGAATTGCATTACTAACTACGTTCTTAAAAAAAGTGGAAGTAATATCCCGCATTACTTGTCACAAAAAGTAATGAAATTTCATTCCATTTACTTCAGACAAGCAATGCAGTTGGTTATAAATTACTTTAAACTTCATCCGCGGGAAGAATTACAGTGGTCACAGCTCTAGCGAGCATTTCAGATTTCTTATTTTAAAAATAAATGAGTTTCAAAATGGGCGTTGAATATTTTGCCTTGACCCGTTCTGAACAGCCACTTTGGTGACGTTTATGAGGGTAGCCAGGGCTAATGAAAAGCTTTTTCAGCATTGGATTAGAGCACAAAAAACTAAGTCGGTTTTTGGCTCTTCAGCGAGTGGTGAAATTAGTCTTTCGCTGCGCCATGCCATCGCGCCTCGCCGATTTTAAAGAATTTGTCGTCCACGTTACTTGTGGTCATAGGCGCTGCTCTGATTTCTTGTTCACAGCGGCCTTTCCAGTGAGCGGCAACCGGTGTTGTGGCCTTGAACTTATGAATAAAAGAAAAATTCAAAAATGTTTGATCTCCAGAGCTGTGAGCCACGCTGTTCAACTCAAGACTCAATGAATTTCATCCAAAGGAAACATAATGAAAGAAACACCACAATCGGTTTCCAGACCCTAAGCGCACATTCTTCGGTTTTAGAGCCAAACTCTATCAGAGCCGAATCCTCCATCCCCCCCCGGCTCCCTCGCAAAAGAAAAAAAAAATGCGTATTTTATCCATAATTCGGGTCATGACAAAGATAAGACAAGGAGAACAAAACAGCGAAACCAGAAGCCCGGCCAAACACTGGTCGATTTCACTCACGCAAGACAAGCGGTGAGCCCAACGTCTTGGTTTGCGGAGCTGTCTGCACCGTTTGAATCCTCCGAAGCAGGTTATTTATATCTTCGGAGGTACTAGGAATCCATTCTCGGCAGCTTACGCTCGGAAATGTTTGTGCCACGCGCACTTTCGTGTGCCTCACGAAAACAGGGTCTAGATATCTAGGAACTGCGATGCAGGGGCCAGCAATCGCATCATTCCAGACATCAGCATAGTTTTAGGACATAATCAAAATTCTCTAACCCTTACCAACCATTCTGCATGTGCTGCATTTCAAAAGAGGTCTGCAGTCTTGCGAAAACCAGTTAGAGAGTCATATATAGTCTGACTGAGCAGCCTTGTCTCTGCAACGCACCTCGAGAAGCTGAAAAGGAGAGTTTCACGAAATACCTCAAAGCAAAAAATTGTCATAAAAACCGTGCTTTGACCCTGCTTGCGCTGAAGTGAGCTGAAATGACTGCATCAATCCTCTAAACTGACAAGACTGTGCACTTTTGTAATCGCACATCGACTAAATTTTAAAACAGGAGCTCGATGTTAGCAACGCCTGCTAAGAAATTCTTTCGGCAACGTGATTTCTTCAATGAAAGTTAGTGAAGCTAGTGCGTAAGAGCCTTCTACTACATGTAACAGCAGTGACTATGTCTGTAAGAAACGTGCCTATTTGCGTGCAAGAACAGGGAAATAAGGGGCTCATTATGACATACAAATAGCGATTAGAAAAAATCTGCGCTTAAAAGACGAATACAGGAAAAAACACACGGGGACAGAGGCGTTACTTCCAACTTTAGTGACAGGATATAAATCTAGGAGCTCTTTTTATACCCGCACGGCTACATGAAGGTGCGTGAACATGAGGAGGCTATCGTGGCGTATCTTGGCAGAGTCACACGTATGAGGTACGTCATAAATATAGATACAACGAGTAGATAACACTTGCAAGGGTGAAAAACGGCACCGGCTCAAAACTTATAAAAAAAGACATGAAATAGAGGTAAGAGTTAAAAAAACTATGAAGCCGATATGAAGGAAAATTTTTATTAAATGGCACTAAAAATTTAAGGCAGTAATGGACATGAGAGCTAAAAGAAGTAAGACAAGTGGGAAAAAGGGAAGGTGGAAAAACAAGCTTGACGAAACCATAAAAAAATGATAGTTCGTTTCTAGAGCGGAGAACAGACAGCGTGCTAACACACTTTTCTTTGACCTATGTAGAAAGCGTTAGTCATTTGTCTTTCGATTTGGTCCTGTGCCCTGGCTAGAAACCTGAGGCTATATATACAGGGTGTTTCACCTAAGACTTTCTGCAATTTTTAAAAATAAGCTATTTGAATTAGATGCGCGCTTTTTCTCGCATAGCGTTGTCAGCAGTGTAGTACATCATAATTCAACTAAGACGTGCTAACTAGCAGGCTTCTTAACCAATATTTAATAGTTAACTTTTAAACTATTACCGTTGGGCTCCTTAATTATTGAGAGGCATGTAGCACACCGTAAGTGATGTCCATATCCGTTTTTAGAATTTCGAGAACGCGATTATCCTCGGCGCTGTGGCCCAACAAATTTTGGCTATCTCGACGAATTAGGTTCACTGGAGAGGTTGCTTTGCCTGCAAGCTTCTCAAACCGCATGTATTTTGGCGCGATGTATTCTTGAAAAAGATTCTTGAAAAAGACCAGTCCCTGGTCGAAACGTTGAATAAATCTGTTAAGTTTTTCAATGTGACTTCCCCCACTTATTATATTTTTAATCAGTTGCCTTGAAGATTTTGTTATCCCTTATATATATATATATATATATATATATATATATATATATATATATATATATATATATATGGGGTCCCAGCTAACTTTCGAAAGCGTTTAAAATATGCAAATATGCCGCGGCACTCTAAGGCGACGTGACCAAAATCATTTTGCTCTCTATTGCATGGAGCAACTCAAACAGTTTTTGTAGTGCGCTTAATGGCACAATTAGTCGAGATTAATTAACCAACTTCGCAAGGAACGAAAATAGGCGAAAAACTCCGGTGAGAAAGTTGTAGAGCGGTCCACAAGATGTGCGATAAACAGTTTATAACTTTCAATCTATTACGTATTAACTTTTTTCGCTCACTGCAAATTCCCACGGAATACAAAAAGAAACACCACGTAACATGGCCACATGCCCTCCGCGACGGGACGGACCGCCCCACCCATTGTGCAGTGCTCCGCGCTCTCCACCACTTTGCAGCTACAGCGCGGACCGGGCAGAGAATGTGACGTTGTACGCGCGTCACGCAGTGCCGGTCGCGATTGGTTGACGTCGCTCATCTCTCTCCCGCAAGCGCGCGGTTTTCGAATGACGCGAGAAATGGCCAGAATTAGATGCGCCACTGCGGCGACGGTAATCACGTTTTAGAAATTCTAGCAGGAGATGTGGCTATTACTAGCGGCCGGCTATGAATCTGTAATTGCAGTCAGCTGCCTATCTGCAATAGTTAAAACATTTGCTTTTAGAAATCAGTGAATCACTTTACTATTAACATGAATTGACTGTTTTTCGACGGCTGCCAACATTGGTATCATTACGTCGCAAAATGTTTCTTTCTACCTCAAAAACCTTATTTTTAAAAATTAGTGCCCGGCTTCCCTGAAACGCCTGGTATATACAGGGTATTTCACCTATGACTTGACGCAATTTTCAAAAATAGGGTTTTGAGTTAGAACAGCCCTTTCTTGGCATAGCATTGTCAGCGATGTAGTATATCAAAATACATCTAAGCCGTTCTAATAAGAAGGCTGGTTAACGTTTTAACTATTACTTTTAGGGTTCCTAATTACTGAGATGCCGTAGCTCACCGTAAGTAATATCTGTATCAATTTTTAAAATTTCGAATACGCGGTTACCCTCAGCGCTCTGGCTCGACAAATTTTGGTTGTTTCAACGAGTTAGGAGCCCTGGAGAGGTTGCTTTGCCTGCAAGCTTCCTGAAAGCGCATGTATTTTGGCGCGATGCAGCGAAACCAGAGCTTTCTGTACAAACCCTGCTGGCCTTTTGAGCTTGTTAATGCCGATTTTAACTTGCGAAGACTTGGCCCAAATTTAAGGAGCTGCGCAGAAAGCTGTTAGGGATGAACTTCCTCCTGTAAAAGCAAACTGGCACGAAGCTTCGAAGCTGAGGATTTAATAAGGGCTTGCTTCTCATTAAGCATGTGTGGTTGCCAACGTAAACAAGAGGAAAACGGCTTAATGGAGCAGCCCTGCGCATGCATTCATGTATTCAGCGAGGGTTAAACACTAACTAAGCACATTCCAGGCTTTGGGAAACATGCCGCACGAAGAGTTTCATCTTTTATGCATGAGTTTACCAGCCCCCCGCTTCTTTAGCATTTGCGTTTTACTCTCTCATGTTATGAATATTCTAACGGACATACAGATTGCAGTCGTTATATTCTTTCTAGTCTATCTCATCGGTTGCCAAAGCGCTAGCTCGCACAGTTGGGATTCACGCACACTGTTTGCAGAATGAGTGCTTAGTTCAGACGACAAAATGTGTAAAAACACTTTTTCCTTTCTGCCCGTGCTTTCAGACCACGGTATGGAGTGAAAATTTATGGCATTTCTTTTATTATTCAACGAGCAAAAGAACTGCGAGGAAAGGTATGTGGAAAGTGAACGCGAAAGTATTGAGCGCTTCTATTTTAAGAAATTCAACTACCTGCAGTTTGTGTATGAAATTTTGGCACTTGGTTAACAATTTCTTTTCTTTCACTGATTTCCCTCAGTTTTCAAGAACCGAGCAATCCTTTGCTTCAGTCAGGCGTATTCGAAGGACCAGTCCACTGCAGCGAGCCCTGTGCTGGTATCTTGTAATTTCATGCTTTATTCGTCTTTGAAACAATCAGAAATTACTGATAATTCCTAGTTCTCTCGGCTTACCGAGTGAAACAAAAAAATCATAAAAGACTGCTTCTCTGGCTGCCGGATTATGGAGCAGCCACTAAGTTGTTTTCCACCGCTTGCATAAGAGTATGGTTTTCTACCTAGCCTGTTTTGAGCCTGTCATCGTGGAACAAAGATAGCTTAAATCAGTATTGAGCTCTGCGTACAAATCACATTACTTTTAAACTGGACTTTTTCTTAGGTGAATACAAGGAGAACATAAGAACAGCGTACTTTTTTTATTTTATTGACATAATGATCGGCTCAGCTGGATATTAGGATTATCAGTGTTGCACTTTTGACGAAACGATCAAGGAAGATCTTTGTAAAAGGTGCTCAAAACGAGACAGCTGAACGGTAGAGTGCAGCATCCTCTTCGAGGCTAAGCGTAGGCGGCAAAGAAAATCAGTCGCACTTAAAGTACTTGTCGGCGACTGATAAAGTTAATTTAGTCGAACTCTCAGTCCTTATTTCTCGTAGACAAGTCAAGCCTAGAGGAAAATCCTAGCGGACGCATGACCGTAGCATTTAAGAGTAGAACACGACAGCGTTACCGGGTCATATCTGCGTCGCGTGCTCAGCACTGACACAACGACGTAATTCGTAATTAAGGTACTCATAATTACTGCTGTACGCATCGTTACATGCCTATAAGGCACTCCACAAAGTCAAAGACCTCTGCGCATTCAGTACCACTCTGCACTGACGAGCCATTGTGACCTATGGATAGGGTGCCCATGTCGAATCCGAAGTTCTTGGGTTCGATTCTAAAAAAAAAAACCGAATAACCAACTTTCTTTTCAGCTCAGTTAATTTTATTTATTTACAGGAACCTCCATGAGAAATATGACGTCAATACGAAATATCTTTTACCTGTCTGATTTTTGCTATACGCTTCCATGGGATTTCTCGCTCCCGGCCAACGACGCCGACGCTCACATCGACAGCGACGGCGCAACCTTTCCTGCGACGTGGCACCTCTAATGCTATCACGTTGAAATCATCGGTATCAGTGCGAGCTTCATTGTTTACATGTGCAAAAAAATGCAGGGGGCACTTTGACTCTCTAAAGTGCTGCAAGGCGAAAGCGTTTCCTGGCCACTGTTTGTTTTTATTTACTTTCTTATTTTTCATATTTTGTTTTTTATTCATTTTTTTGCTCCTTTTCCTAACTTTACTGTTTTTATTTTTATTTCCACAACTTATTTTTATTTGGTTTTTATTTTTGTTTATCTTCTTATTTTCATTTTTGATTTTCCTTTTCTTGACTTTACTCCTTTTATTTTATTTATGAAGCCCATGCATTCACTAGATGCGCCTTTATTCATACTGGAACCTTGAGCCTTTTAAGCAGTGACGCCGAAAGGCGGACGAATCTGCCGACGCGTCTGTCGACACGGCTGCCGACGCGTCTGTCGACACTTCTGCCGACGCGTCTGTCGACACTCCTGCCGACGCGTCTGTCGACACTTCTGCCGACGCGTCTGTCGACATTCCTGCCGACGCGTCTGTCGACATTCCTGCCGACGCGTCTGCTAACGACAGTATGAGGCATTAAAGGCGTTCGCCTTAATAGTAAACTTACGAGACGTTGCACTGTGCGACACTTAGCCGTGAACGCAGAGTGCAGAAGATTTCCTTGTATTGGTGCGAAAGCACTCATACACTCACGACAGCGACCAACAATCTTCTCTCTCAAAAATCTTGCACCGATACCTAGCAACCGTGACGCCATGTTAAGTTAAAAAAAGAAAGCATAACACATGGACACCTTCAAATCTGGCCTAGCCTACTTTAAATTTGACCACGTCCAACATGATGTCACGTGACCTCATAATTTGGCTCTGGCTGTATCAAAAACTTGGCCCGGGCTAACGCGAAATTTTATCTTGGCTGATTTAGAAAGAAAAAAAGGCAGTGCTTTTGCACTATAACCAGTTTAACAAAGGTAAAACCCTAACAGTTTTCATTGAAATGGGTATAAAATAGCTTTCAGGGAATTTTCGACTCAGATGTCTATTAATAAATTGTTATTCTTCTTGGGAGTGAGCTATTCTCGTTCCGTTATGTGATAAGGGTTAAGAGCACACAAGATAGTACGGCTCTGAAACGGCGGAACCACGATTTCAAAACGAATGTGTACCTTCAGTCCTGTTTCCAGCGAAAAATTTGCACAATACACAGAACACAGCCCCTATTGTTGCGAAGGTTCTTTAATGTCGAGCAAATAATATCTGACAATATGAAAGTCAAGTAAGAAAGCAAACAATGAGAATATGAATAAGAATGTTGTTAAGAGCAGCCGTTATGACGATTAGTATGTGTGTATGACGTTTCTGCAAGCTTCTATAAAAAACATTTAAGCGCACCAAAATAAAAACAGTGGTGCTCGCATTATCAGATTACTGATCATCACGCACATGCGGTTACTAGAGGAAGTGATAATTTCCGGCTTCTCTCCAGGAACGCCGGATAATTACTTTGTAAACGCTTCTTGAGAATACCTTCAATTAGCAAGGATTTGCGCACAAAAAAGTAGAACAAGGTGGCACTATATCAACAGGTAGTTGTTCGGAAGCTTGGCATCTGGAGAATTTACTCCGAATCATAGACCTGGCTTGTTGCCTCCGCGATCTTTTTCATTTTTTTGTTTTACAATCTTAAAAGCTTCCTCCTTGAAAGCATGCCTATGAGCTTCGTTTGTGCTTTTAATTCTGTTAGTTTGTAAGGGACTGGTCAGCGTTGTTTGGGCCTGCTTGAGTTATGATGAAAACTTCCACTTCGTTTGCGTCGTGCCTGCAGTGAAGCAGTACTAGTATCGAGCTTCCAAATATAACTCTTTGTCACCTTTGAAACGGACTTACGTCACCGCAGAATTGTGTAGTCCTTAAGCCGCTCTCAAAAGGCACAGATTTACAGCTTAAGGGGCAACTGCGTTAGTTTTAGAAATCGACGAGTTGAGAGGGATCGAATGAGAGAAACTTGCACGTAAAGCATGCGAAGTCCTTTCGGGCTAGCACTTGAAATGGTGACCTAATCGCTGAATGAAATTGAGACGGCCCTCAAGCTTCTCCGCAGCGCAGAGCTCCAAGTGGTGGGCACATTATGACGTCATCGAAGGTACCAGTTCATTTTCAACACAAACGGTTGCTTTCAAGGAAAAAAGCTAACGCCACCGAAAGCAAGGGTTCTAAGCGCTGTCCTTCCTTTAAGTCAAACTGAACTTCTGCGCATTCCTCTGGCACTATGAGGGGACGACTTAAGTTTAATCGTCGATTAGGCCACTATTTTAAATGCTAGCCGAAAAACACTTTGCATGCTTTACCTGCCACATATACAAATTTGAATTCTTGAATAGCGCGGAATTCTCAAAAAATGGTGCAGTTGCCCTTTAAAGGCTGCCATAAGTGGCATGCAACACGGCTAAGAGGCAAAACCTATTGATCGGTTACTTGTAGCAAAGACGGTACCAGACAATGCTGTTAGCAGCACACTATTGTAAACCTCTACCCAACTTTCGGGACCGATGTGCCGTTAGCAGTAGTCACGCTTGTGTGGTTGCTGCCGACATCTCAGTGTCGTATTTCTCTCCGAAAGAGTGGTATGAAAAGAAACAGTACGAAATCACAATCCTATCGGCAAGCAGCGAGCAGAGCGGCATCCGTCACTGTGAGGACTGATCGTGTTTGGTACGGGATCCTGAGGTACAGTCAGACAACGAATGCTGAAGCGCTGCATTTAGGTTGAAGCGTTTGCTCTTCTTTGCACTGGAGTGTAGTGGGAGCTCGTCAGAGTCAGTTAAAGGTTGCCGTAACTCGTACCGTCGCTCCAAATTCCCGTATCCTTCGCCCTTTTCGCATTTTTTATTTGGAAACGGCAGATTGCATCGAAACCGTTTGTTTACTCTCAAATGAAAAATTAAAGATGAGGGAAAAGAGAGAACCGACAAACCTGTTTCTCTCCCGTGCAGCCCGGGTATTTCTAACTGTTCAGTCTTTCACTGGATTGCAGCTATTTGCTGTGGCCAAACTTTTCTCTCTGGGGCCGCGGGCTGGGCCAGTGCCGTGCCGGTGATTAATGCACCAGTGAATATGGTACGAAAAACGTGTATGCTGTTGTCATTCTCGGAAGTTTCGAGCTCTTTGGATGCTTCCGTGGAAGTGTGGTCGCAGCATTTGTCGCGGAAGCATCGAAAAGAGCGCGCAGAAAAACTCTCTCACGCGGTGTCCTCACATTAACGTTTTCATACAGCTTTCTTACCCATTTCACCTGCACTTCCATGCACGTCGATTGGTTTTATTACTGTGGCAACGGCAGCCAATTCAGAGAGGCTTGCAACGATAGCTAGTACAGGAACGCCCACAACACTGCGCAACTACCGGTAATGTCCAACGGAATGACGACACGACTCCTTGCCGTCCTCGTCTTTACGTTCATGCCTAGAGCCGCAACCCTTGGATCCATACCTTTGCTCTCTTTCTCGGGCTTATGTTTTCATTCGGGACGGTAATCTTAGCTTGAATAAAATACAGCTCAATAGAGGATAGTTCCGGGTCCCTCTGAAGAACTGGCGATGACGCCACCAAGCAGACGCCATATTACCCCCCCCCCCCCCCCCCTTCAAGAACAAAAAGTAACTGTCCAACTACATGGGGTCTGATTACAATAGATTGAAAAGAATAACTATATGTGCGATGAATTTGTATAAAGCTGGGTGAACCGGCGTGAAAAATTAGCGCTGTCAAATTTTTTTGTTCTTCTCGTTTAGCAGCTTCGGCGCGTATTGTTTCGCTGTCAGAGGACACAATTCCGACAACAAAAGCGCTGGGATTTCTTTCTTTCGCCATTCCTCTGCCTCTATTTAGGTGTCGAGCAACGGCTCTGGTTTCCATTCAACACCCCAATGAAAAGTTAGTGTTCATTCAGGTTCCCTAACTTCTTTGTTGACGTGTGAGCAGTTGGTGCAACTATATTGTGCTGCTAACTCACGGTAGGGGGGAACTGTAGCCTTTTGTACCTTGATTACAAGGTGTTTTTTGCACACGCTTCATGTCGCCTGTTCCAGGCAGCTCAAAGAAATACCAAAAATTCAATGTTGCTGCAATCTAAAGGAAGAGGAAATGAAGGAGGGCTATCAATGAGAGCTTAATTAAGGCATCTGAAAGCCAATCCTGGGAGCCTGTGTCGTTGCCACATATCCTTAGTAGCTGGCAACTAGACTTTGTTCGCAGTTGCTCCCTGCAGCCTTAACATACGTACGGATGGCGAAATACTCGACAGGGGCGCTAAAAGTTGGCTGCTCATATCGGTGGTTGTTCGGTCGGTACGGTAGCGAAGCGAAATTTTTGTGTTTGCATAGTGGGAAAGCTTCTAAAGCTGTGCGCTTGCGTCAGCTTCAAATATGTTTCAACAGGAAGGAGTTATAGTGAGGACAGTCGGCTGAAAACCATTCATGTATCGCTTAAGAAAATGGCGTGGAAAAGCTACAAAAACGTCGCTTTTCCGTACAGCTAGTGTTTTTCCGTCGTTAGGGCACCATTCCGCTGTTCTCCTTATGGGTTCACTACTGACGAAACATATTGGCTGCTCAGTACAGTTTAAATTTAAAATGAAACAATTTTCTCGTGGTTAACGAAGAGAGAGGAGACAAAAAATTGCTTCCGAACTGCGAGAAAGCGGTAATACTTAGTATTGATTGCACCGTAACACTGATCTTTGAGAAGGGACTGTAGGAAATGAAACTAACAAATATATGAACATTGCAGGGTTTCTCGGAATACAGGTCAGTACTCAGAATCCTTATTATTTTCTGTGAATTTTATTTCTGTTTCAACGCTGCACACTTCTTGCCTTTATGCATTAGCCTGGAGACAACCGGTACGTTGCAGTTCAGTTTTATTGGTTTCGATTTGCTTTAAAGGGACACTGAGGAGAGCACTATTAATATTTTTTTATAGTAAAATCCGATAGTTCGGCATGTCATGGCTTTGTTGCCACTTGGCCGGCAGCGAAAGATGCATTTATTTCTAAGAAATTTTGATTCGAAGTTGAAAAAGTTTTTCCCGCCGCTCTGATTCAAACTTGGGATTCGTCTATGACGAGAGAGGACTAAGAGACGTGAAACATGACGTGCACATGACGTAACGCAGACTCCGTGATTTCTGGCTGCCAGCAGTGCGGCCTAGCAGCAGCCGAAAAGAAAGCTACCGCCGGCCGCACGTTGAAGGCATCTATCGGCTATTGCGGCCGTCGCTACAGTCGCTTCGATTACGTTTGCACTGGCGTTTTGCCAGCGTTACGATGGATCTCATTCTCGAAGTCGTCAACGAAGTTCTCGCAAATAGACACCTTTAGCATACCGTGTACCTTGTTACCGCTAGCGGAATACCGGGAGCCCGCCTACCGCCGGAAAAAAGGCGCTGATTGGTCCCGATGCTTCAGGAGCGCGCGTAGCAGCCGGGCACGTGGCGCCATCTGGCGACGTCAAGGAGATTTGCGCATGCATTGGCTGCGCCTCAGTGATGCATGTTTTCTCGGTTCCTGGTGTTGCTAGAACCATTCGTTCTAGCAACACTGTTTTGTTCTATGATCTCATCACGCTTGTACTTGCGAGTTTGGCCTGTGGCGGCGATACCTGTATTTTGGTTCTTGCTCTTTTCTACGTTACAAGAGCTTTGTTGTCAGTATGAGTGGCGTTTTTGTAATCAGGAGCTGGTATTCTGTCGATACAAGCCAACTTCAATTTCTCCTCAGTGTCCCTTTAATGAGCTCGTATATGCTCCCACTGCTTTCATTTCCATTCACAGGCATACTGGCCACAAAGCTGTACATTGTGTGCCCTAATCAGAAAATCTCACGTTATTCAGCAAGCACCTCTGCTTCGAATTTCCGCATGAAATTCAGATGCATCGGTCTGTCGCACACTGCTCATGACACCTGGATCGTTTCCTTCCAAAAGTCCCTTCTGCTGTTTACCGGCACGAACGCTTACATGCTATTCCAATTGAAGGCTTACGAAAGGGGGCAGGTGTGCTGAAGCTTCTTATATAAAACTAAGCGACATCTTGGCAGACATACGTTTTTATATTTATTGCTTCGTATGTGATAAACAAATTATGCACTTATGTAAATTTCAGCTTTTCTGGGCGAACACGACACAAGCATGTTTTTACGCTCGAATGATGCTTTTGCGCCCACACCATATATTATTCTTCGTTTTTTTCTCGCAGACTATGCGTGAATGAAACATGGTGGATAAGACTGTAACTTAACAGGATACGCTGGAACAGTTTGTGCAGCTGGCTGGGGAGCCGGTGCTCTGAGTAAACGACATCATCTTAAATGTTTTTTTTAATCATAATGCTTTTTTTACGCATGCGGCGATTACAAAGTTATCGATTTCTTTTTATTGTGTAACTGACTGGACGCCTTTTCTAGACTTCAATGAAAACTTGATGAAATTTGCTTAAATTTTAGGTCCTATTATGGCAGTTAACTGCATCACGCAAGTAGGCAGAAGCTTCGGGCGAGTATTTCAGTACAGTTCATGCGAATGTGTGAAGACTAGCTTTGGTGACCTCATCGCGTGCTTCAAGTGCAACCTTTAATTTTTTGCTTGCACCCTAAATGCGAGGACACCATGACAGTACTTGCATGAAAGTTTGGCTATTGGATGGCCACTGTGTACTTTTTTCTTAATGTGCACGGCAATACAACGGTGTTGTAATTTGTTTGATTGTTTGCCAAATTGTAGACTTGTTTCTTCACTGCGAGTACTTATGACCAACCTGACTTGGATGTACAGTTGTGTTTTGTCGTGTGTGAAACTCAGTCCTGCATCAATCCCAAGTGGGATTAACAGTATGTTAAAATAAAAAAGAACTCATATAATAACTAATAAAAAATTTTTACTTTTAACTTTCTGATGTTTAGGGACCCTCCCATCTCTTTCTTCAGGAGTGACATACATTAGAAAGGGTGAGAAAAAGAAAGAAGTGCTCTGCCCGCAGAGGCCATTTGACTTGCGGCTTGAAGGAGGCTCTGAAAGGGGCTCTAATAAATTTCCGGCATGCGTGGATTGTTAAAGGGCGCCGCTTCAAGCATATCCTCCAGCACGGAATTTTTAATCTGCTTCGTAGAAACACAGTTACCTGTAGTCAAAATCTGAATTTCACCACCTGCGCCGCTTACCCTCTCCTCTCGCTACTTTTTGCACGCTGACAGGCCGGCTGACACCTTATTCTGCCTTGTGCTTCCTGGCGTGAACTCTTCAAAACACAACCTTCCGACTGCTTGAAACAAAATCAGATCAAATAAATAATTTTTACACCTTCCCTTCTTCCATAAACTGGAAATAAATTTCATTCTAGTGATATTGTAATAGAAGCGTTATGTGAAAGGCGTAAGAAACTTACTTTGGCTCGGAAAGACGGAATGAAAGCAAAATATGAAAAAAAAAATTCAATTATTTTCAAAAACCTGAACACAAGTATGAGTAACTCAGACATTGCTGTTGTACTAGTGGGAGAGCTGCAGTACTAGAGTTGGTGTTCTCAGTGCAGATGCAAATTTTTCCGGGAGTTAAGACAGACATTATCTGTCTCATTTCAAAAGGCTTCTCGTCATGTGTCCAGCGGCCTTTTTGTGGTGAACGAGAACGAGGGTAAATAATGAAGTGGAAGTGAGGCTGTTATCTTGGCTTAGGGCACGAATAAATGTGTGCTGCAATAAAGAAAATGGTAATCACTGCCAGCAGTTCTGAAGCACTCCATAAGAGCCATCATGTACACACTTCTGATACCGTCGGCCTGACCACACGTAAACACGAAACAGAATTTTTTAAAGCAACGCCAGATTCGAATCCTACGACAAGAAAATGAATTATTATCAGTGTCCTTGCTGAACCACTTTATAATATAGGTATCTCGTGGTCGTATTTGCTAAGAATATTTCCTGGGCAAAACATATTTTTTTTTTTTGCACTGAAGCTCCTAAAAAGGTTTCGTACCTGAGTCGGAACGCCCCTAATGCTTCAGAATAGACCTAGCTAATAATGTATAAATGTTTGATTCGTGGGGGCCTAGGTTCTACATCTGCAGTCTAGAACCCTCAGAAATATCGTGACATTAACCTCATTGTGAACATTCAAAGAAAATTAATCAGGTACACATATCGTTGCTATGATCAACATTTCTCACCCTCTTGTGCGTTGTCTTTTATGACTAACACCTTTATCAGCGCGATAACATCGATCGGAGTTGCTGCATTGCATCGCCAATTCTTCTTATCCTGTTTAATGAAGCCTCTCTGTATTCTCCCACATATTCCTCAATTAAGCAAGAATCGCCATATCCTTAACATTGGGTCTTACTTCCCTCGTACTAAAAATTTGGAATAGTTTTTTCCGCCCACATTTGAACACTGAGGCTTAATTCCTAGAACAATAAGTTCTCTCGTTCAACTCATTGCTAATATAAATTTATGCTACATAATTTGGCGTATTTCGTTCGGTTTGCAGTGTATCCCTTCAATTTTATTCATCTTACTGCAATATGCTTACGGGGGAGAGGGGTTAGTTGGTTCATTCTCAGAGTCATTTTTTGTGCCACAAAAAGACAACACAACAAGGCGCCCCGTCCTCTCTTCGTCGCCTTTACTTTGACGTCTTTGTGTGCTCGAAATGGAACCCTAACAACACTGCGACTTTGATATATTGTGTTAATTTCCTGTGTTTTGCCGCATTTCACGGCAATTATGTTTTTATTGATTGTTGTATACTGAGTTTATCGACGACTACTTTACCGCCACTCCAGAACTAGCCCTATATAAAGGTTGCAGCATAAATGAATAAATAAATAAATAAATAAATTTCTATGGTGATATTTAAGAATTCAATGAAACCTTTAAATTGCTTGGGAGGCATGATTTGCATGATCATTTCTAAACCATTCCCAGCTGGCTACTTTTTCTTCTGCGGTCTTAATAACATTTCTGGTTTGACAGCGCTTCCAACACGAGTTTTTCTTGTCCCAGAAGCTAGAATGAGGAAAGAGACTGAATATTAACATTTATACTGCACTGGCAGAAACAGTGCAGTTTTGATCATTATGAGAGGTAACAAGCTTTCTCTACAAAACCTCTAATCTTCTGGTTATTTGTCTATTCAACTTGAGAACGAGTTTTGGTTATCATACGCCTAGTGGGATAATAGTTGCTTTAAAAAAAAAGAAACTTGCTAGTGACCCATAATTGAGGAGTAATCATTAAATCATACCAAACAATTCTGGACAAAGGCATTTTTGAACGGGAAAGAGTTTATGAGCGCAATTTTTTCATATATTGTAAGATTTCTCTATAACAATCATTATATCCGCAAATTTCTCATCGGCAGGCTTCCTTTTTTTTTTTCTATTAACGCTTTTGCATCGTCACAAGCATTCCCCATTAGTTTTCTATGGCCTTATAACTGCTCGATGCGAGCGATGGAAGCAGAGGACTTTGCTACATTTTGGAAGAATGCATCAATATATCTTCAGTATTTCTGTATCAATACCTTACAGTTTTCCAATATTTAAAATTTTTCCCTAAGAGTGTTGGCCATGTGTATGGTCTATCTTGGGTCTTTCTCATATCTATTACAAGGTCACATAAAACGGTGAATGCGATCTACTTATAAGAGTAATATTTTTGTATGGTTTAACAGCCTTCATTTGTATTTTTTCTGCTCAAGGCGAGAAAAGCCTTTTGAGGCTTTGTGCTAACTAATCTGTAACACAGACTACAGCACAACTAAGCGTATTGCCCTGGTGTCTTTTACATCATAATATTTAATTAGATTGCTGAAGTGCGGCTTCGCCTTTTATGGACCAAGGCACCTTAACCGTGGGGAACTTTTGTACAGTTAAGTATAAGTGGCGTTTTCAACCGATTGATTCAGGGAACTGATTCGAGCTAAATATATGTTATCTAAGTGGTTTTCTCCAAGACCAATCAGCAGCTGAAACAAACGAAGCACTTTAATATAGGTTCACTAGTGAAGATAGAAGGATGTTTTATTAAAACTTGCCGGTTGTTGCTAATGACTAGCTTAAGTGCGGGCCTACGTGAAACACATTACTTTCAATTTCACCAGCGCATGGCCTCAACCCTGTGATTAGTAGGCACAAAGTTCCCTCGCACACGCCACTCGAACGCAGTTTATACGCTCAGTCTATATCCGGCAACCTCAGAATGCCTGTATACTAGGCAGTTTAGCTGACTTATAACCGTTTAAATAGCTGTCGTAAATTCCTAATTTTCTTGCAACTCTTTGTTTAAGTTTTCTGGTAGGTCCTACCTTTTGCATTATTTTCAAGAATGAACTTGCACCAAGAATCCGAACTTACTTCGCTGGCTTTCTCGTCGGCTTTAGTATTTTCTAAAGTTGTCGCATATAGGTGCTGCTGAAGCGTGGGCGTAAAATTTTGTTGACGTTTCAATCATCAGAAAAGCCTACAGTTATGTTATCGAAACTTTCTACTTCCAATTTCTAGCACTTTGTTCCTACGCTTTCTTTTTTTACCATTTCTTTCCCATAATTATTGCATGCGAAGCACCAGATGAGGAAAAATGACCGTTTCTGTGCAGTTAAAAATTGATTCGCTTCACACGGCATTTAACTGTCGGCTATGACAGTGCTTCGGAGTTCTACGGTTAAGGGTTGTCAGCCCATCGTTTTAGCCTTTGCTCAAGAAACTTGCGACACGTTCGACGCAAAAACGCGCTCAACTTCCACATGTGCAGTTAAGTTGCGAGTGAGAACATAGCAAATGTGCAAAATAGTTTCATTCTACGCACGACTATACTTTATTTATTTTTTTTTATTTATTTATTTCTCCTTCGGGCAACATACAGGTATTGCCCACGAGGCAAGACAAAAGGAGGTGCTAAACCTCCTGACTGGGTCTTGTCCTCGCCTGGGTACAGCAGCAGGAGCGGTATTGCATTACACAACAACAAAAGGCTGTCTTTGCCATCGCTTACAAAACAGACGCATCATAAACAGTTCTTGTAAATATATACAGATAATAAAATAATAATACACAATAAATCATATACAAAAATGGTACAGTAATGCAATACATTAGGGTTGTTCGAACCGATACAGCATTCCCTGCTGAAAAAAAAGCCCTACGACGCAACAACCCCACAGACCATCCACCACAGAACACCACACAATCTGCACGACACACCACTCCATCCGCACGACATATCATACGAATTGTATGGTATATCATACAGACCGCACGATATGCCACCCAGACCGCACGACATCCTACGACGAGCAATCCATGAGGCCACCGCACCATAGAACTCCCCCTCAGCAGGGTTACATCAAACGGAACCAGAAGTAAGCATTTTGTTAGGACACAACGTTAGACAAAAAGAAAGACGAACAGATGCGTTTAAAACCCCTGTGCGTGGAACTATTTTTAGCTGCATCTATTACAAACGGATGAGAATTACACATCAACATGATTTGGTGCTCAATTGATTGTGTTCCGTAGTTAGTACGAGGCCTATTTACCACAACAGAAGTCTGACGCAAGCTGTAACCAGTAGATCTGTTTAGGTACGTGTTTAAAAAATTAATGTAATTTGTTTTTATTTCGTTATAAATAAACACACATATTTTGAGTTCATACATGATTTTCACAGGGATCATTCGAGACTGTGTATTTGCCGAGCAACTATTTGTGTTGTTTCCTGCAGGTAAAAGTAACCGAGCTGCACGCGACTGCAGGGCTGATATTTTTTCTAAGTCAGTTTTGTTACAAGTACCCCAGATAAGAAGACAATAACTGATGCGAGAATGGATAAGAGAGAAATACAACTGTCTTTTCAGCGAGCAAGGTATAAGATCTCGAAACCGGGAAAGCATACCAATAGCTCTCGCTATCTTGACACGGGTGTGGTCTATGTGGTCGCTCCAGCCTAGGTTGTGATGGAATTTAACTCCTAGAAAGGAATGGGAGCTGACACGTTCAAGGTAGCAAGAGCCGTAGCGAAGCTTAAAATCGTAATCTATTGGTTTGTTTTTTTGCACAAAAAAGCATAAATTTAGTTTTTTTCTCGTTGAGTTCAAGACTATTTAAGTTTAGCCATACACTAAGATTTAATAGCCACGTGTTAGCAGTGTTTTCAAGTTCATTAAGATTTGTTCCAGAGAAGAATACATTCGTATCGTCTGCATATAATACTATGTCATCAGTTTGAGGAATGTTAACTATATCGTTTATATAGATCAAGAAGAGCAAAGGGCCTAATATAGATCCTTGCGGTACACCATATTTTACCGTCCTTGGGTTTGATTTGTAGCCATGTAGGCATACGAACTGAAAACGCGACTCAAGGTAACTGCGCATGAGTTGAAGTGCTATGCCCCTAATTCCACATATTTCCAGTTTTCTTAGCAAAATATGATGTTTGATGGAATCGAAGGCTTTGCGAAAATCTAGAAATATTCCAACGGTGTACACCTGATCCTCAATATTTTTAATTATTTTATTTTTTATTTGTACGAGGGCCATTTCAGTTGATCTTCCTTTCTGGAACCCGTACTGCTTTGTTGATATGATGTTTTTTGCAACAAAAAAGTTGTCGAGGCGTTTGTGTATGACACGTTCAATCACTTTCGAAAAAAGAGGCAAAACGGAAATCGGCCTATAGTTGTTCAGGTCACTGTATTTTCCTCCCTTGTGAATGACGACGACACGAGCTATCTTCATTTTCTCAGGAAAGATTCCCGAAGCGAGTATGCGGTTGCAGATGTAAGCGAGCGGTTTTGAGATTAAGTGGGCAGTTTCTTTTATAGGTGCGGCTTTAATGTCGTCGTGGCCAGCTGCCGATCGGTTATCGAACGAGTTTATGATAAGGTTTATCTCATCCTCAGAAGTGGGCGTTAAAAATGCACTTTCAAGCAGCGTCTGCCCTATATATCTCTCCAGACTGCTGTGAGGCAATGAAAGAGATGAAAAGTTTCCAGCACCTGCGTTAGCTAGATGATCATTGATAAGGTTAACTAAGTTTTGCTCCGAATAAGTGGCTCCATTTATAACTAATTCAAATGGTATACCAGAAACGTGCGTGGCGTTTAGTTCATTGAATTGTTTCCATGTTTTTCGGGGGTTATCTGCGCACTTTTCGAACTTATGTTGATAGAATCTACACTTGGCTTTCTTTAAGTCAGAGCTAAGTTTGTTTCTGAACCGCTTGAATTCTTGCAGCTTTGCAATATCACGCGTCCGCAGAAACAGTTCGAACAGCTTATCCTTGTGTTTTATGCGCTTAAAAAGGTCATTCGTAATCGATTCTTTTCTTGCTTTCTTGTGCCGAACAATTGTTGTGAGGGGGAATGCGGCATCGTAACAAATTTGTAATTCGGACATAAAAATATCGTAGGATACAGATGGATCGGGTTCCTTATATACGTTCGCCCAGTTCAAGTTTTCAACAAGTGAATGAAAGGTCTTTTTTCCGCCGTCATTGATGATACGGATAGTATTATTTGTGCATTGTGTACGTGTGGCGATCGGTAATGCTACAAAAAATGGTAGATGATCGCTCAGTCCTGAACAAAGTACACCGGAGCAACTAGCAGACTTAGAAAAATCTGTGAAACATAAGTCGATCAGAGTACTTGTATTCGATGTGACTCTCGTAGGCTGTTCAATGACGTTCTCACAACCATTTTGAAGCATAATTTCAAGAAGTTGCACTTTAGCAGGGTTATTAGAATTAAGATCGATATTAAGTCCCCTATGATCACTACATGCCTTTTCCGGGAATTGACAAAATCCATGAGTGATTCAATGTAGTTTAAAAAAATTGACAGCGTGCCCTGGGGCGGTCGGTAGATGCATACGATGGCAATGTTTTTGCACATGATGGCAACAGTTTCAAGGTCGTCACACATGCAGGTAAAGTCGTCTATGGTATCATAGTGAAAACAGTCGCGGATAAATAGGGACACACCTCCACCCCGTTTTTGCACACGATAAACAGAAACGTGACTGTACGCGGAAAAATTCGTAACATCAGTGACACTTGAGAACCATGTTTCTGAAAAAGCCAAGAAATCAAAGGAACACTGTAGTTGTGAGAGGTATGTACTAACGTCATCTTGTTTGTTCCTCAGACTCTGTGTATTTAAATGAAAAAAAGAAAGCCCCTTTTCACGAAAACACTTGTTACTTTTCACCAGATCATTGAACGAAGTTGTCGTGTGGTACGCCATCTTGATTTTTTGAAATCAAAATAGCCGTCGTCACTGACCTAAAGAATTTTGCTGAGGTCATTTTCGGTTGCAATCCCGATAGCACTTGCTTTTGCTTGTTTTCTTACAAACACTTTACCCTCAGAAGTCCACACGAATTTGTAGTCATTTTCCTTTGCCCTTATCTTCGCCAGCCACAGCAATCGCCTGTTCACTGCTGTCAAGTTTTCATAGAAGCTGATGTTGGTCAACTTTTCTTGGGCGCACTTGCGTGCTTCAAACCATTTGCGCCTGAGGGCTCGGTTGGAAAACCTTACAATCACCATAGGCCTTCTGTCCTTTTTGGGGGGCAAACGATGCACATGTTCAACGTTGCTATCGGATAAATCAGGGAGCTCCAATTTTCGGGCAATCTTGTTAATTTCAGCCATGAGGTCTTCATTTTCACTCAGCTCAAGCCCATGGATTTCAATGTTCTGGTGGCGGCTATACTGTTCGAGTTCATTTAATTCTTGTTTTAGTGTTAGGACAGTACTTTCACCGCTTCCACTCCCAACAGCCTCCACTCGACGCCGCAAGTCGCCTATTTCTTTGTCCTGTCGTTGTAGGTTCACTTTTATGTCATCATAAGTGTCAGACAGAAGCTGTACTGACTTCTCGATGTTCAACACAGTTTCCTGCATGTTCATTAGCTTGTCTAATTTGGTCTCCAGTACGAGCATGCCAGACAATTTTCTGTTTATTTCCGCTAGTTCTGCTTGGAAATTTTCCAAGACATTCGCTGAATCGGTCTGTCCAGCTGCTTGCTTGCAAGCTGGGCATTTCAGCGCTTTCCTAGTGGTTTCTTTCATCATCCTAAACGATCCTAAGATTTGATTCAGTTTTCTACCGCATAAAAATGTAAAGCAGGTTGGAATATATAGCTGTTTTGCGGTACACTGCTTTGAGAGAAGAGCAATGATTTCTTGAGCCTCTGCTTCACCGGGTGAAGTCTGTGAGAAAGATAATTTCATCGGTGCCATTAAATGAATAGTGGTCATATACCTGCGGGAAGGGACACTCCCCTCTCTGGAATGGACTTTACCGACGAAGACAAAGATAGAAGATGATGAATATTCGCGGACTAGTAAACAAAAGAACAGTCGCTCCTAACATAAAGGATCAAGTTCGTTATAAGCAGAAAACCGAAATATATCGTCCCTGAGGCTGGTACTGCTAAAAGGAGCAACAGATGATAACTATGCGAGTATGTGACCGACATAAAAGGGGATATTCAGAATAATCAGTTTCCATTAGGCTGCGTCTGGGTCTCTAGCTATAAAAACATTATCTGCTTATACTTAACCAAGCGGCACGGTGCTTTATCTTCCTCAGGCTGAGTAATGTGCTGTCGAAGAGGTATTTATTTCAGTTTGCTTTCCAGATCAAGAGGTAGAATCGGAGGATGCGTTAGAGTGAAAGAGAGAGAGAGATAGAAAAAGCCTCTACCTTACACTAGGCGGAGCCCTGCAGAGCACTGCAGGGCACGCGAATTCCCGTGAGTTACGGGAAGAAAAGCAGACCACTGCTGGGCAATTAACACGAATCGATTCGAAAAGAAGAATAAAAATATCTGTTATTTCACCAAACGAATTTAATCATTAGTGTTAACAGTAAAGTTAGCGCAGAAACTATAATTCAGGCTCGCATTCACATTATATCTGTCTCATCTTCTCGATAAAGCAAGAGCTTTTCTGTGACATAGTGGTGTAACGTATAAAATGATACGCTCCAGGAAGACAAAAAAAATTCGCTGTGGCTTAGCTTGGTTAAGCCCGGTAATTGCGAAAGCAATATCCGTACCTACGCCATGGTTCAGCTGGTAGTGTAGCTGGTGGTGGTGCTTGTGGTTAGACTTGTGGCGATGCATCTGTTATACAATCCAATGCAATCAAATCCAATACAATGTAATCTAATGTAATCTAATCTAATCTAATCCAGTCCAGTACAATCCAGTCCAGTCAGGCCGCCGTTGATGTGCACCGCTGTCGCACACGGACGGCGCGAGATCGCGAAGCAATGTTAAGCCGCTGGTGATTGGCACAGCTACTGCTTTCTAGCGACGTAAGTCGAGCCCAACGTTTATAGATGAAAAGTATTTATAAACGTTGAGTCGAGCCTAATCTCTTGAGCGTAACGCCACAATCGCGCTCCTAGCGGAGAGCGCAGGAGTTAGCCGCCGGTGGTGGCACCGCCGCGGCTTGCGACGGCGCGAGTCGGTCGGCCTTCTCTTCGGCGTGACGTCACAAAGCACCTGTTGCGCTCCTAGCGGAGAGCGCAGGAGTTAGCCGCCGGTGGTGGCACCGCCGCGGCTTGCGACGGCGCGGTCGCCCTTCTCTTCGGCATGATGTCACACATGACGTCACACAGAGGTCAGCTAAAGGTCAATGGTGGCACCGCCGCGCCACGGCAAAGGCTGAAAGTGCAAGTAGTAAAGCTTTCGCTTTAAAAATACTCGAGTATCGGACACAGCATGAACGAGACGACGAAAAGTTTTAAGATGACGTGAGAACACGAACCGCGAGGAGCCACCTATTAAAAACCGCAGCATGCGTGGCTGCTGCGGTGATTGAGCGGTCTAGGGCATCAAAAAACGAAGCCGTTCTGTTTAATCTATCTCGCTTGTTCCAATCCCACTCAGGGTCGCAGTATGGAAAGTTTTTTTTAGCGAGACCTGCTACACTTACGTATTTGACGCTCAACTGAGGGGAGAGGGGAGGGGGGGGATAAGCTCTTGGCTTCAGGCTACACCTGACCGTAACGCCACAAACAGTGCGTGGTGTTGGTACTTGCGTTGATTTCTGATAAAAATGTGAATAGAAGACTTCGCCTAATTGTGGATGTATATAATTACAAGCTGTTCTACGGCTGTTCTCATCGAAATTTGCTCAGTATCAAAAACGCGACTTACGCGCAAGTTATGTGCGCTTTTTCACGTCCTTTTCAATGAAATAAGGAGAAAGTTGAGAGAGAGGCTCAGTTCGAGCCGTTGGGAAGGCAAGGCAATATCCTTTCATTGCTCCTTCAGTCACAACGACAACAAAAGCCCCTCTGCTGTTGAGCCGAGGGCTTCGCAGGTGAGGTCTGCAGGGTGGTTTTACTGGGACATTTGGGCGTCTCATAGCCGTTTTGGTGTATCAAAGCTGTGGTAGCTCGATGCCGGAGTAGAGTCACAAGGTAAGTTTTCAGAAAACCATGTTCGTTTTCCTCACGCTGCCGGGCTTGAGAGAAATGTGGCTGCCGTTACCCACTGTTGTCATAAATGCATACACTTTAATTTGGATAGACTTTCCATGTAGCTGCGGTCCTCGAAAGTGTCTTACCTTTTTGTCTATCACCCGCTTACAACCGCAAGGCTGAGCTTCAACGAGTTAAGAAAATTCTTAGTGTACGTTGACGTCATTTGTGAAGTTAGCTGTGACAACAACCCAGAGGTTGAATTCATGGTGTATGGTTTGGTTTGGTTTATGGGGTTTAACGTCCCAAAGCGACTTAGGCTATGAGAGACGCCGTAGTGAAGGGCTCCGGAAATTTCGACCCCCTGGGGTTCTTTAACGTGCACTGAAATCGCACAGTACACGGGCCTCTAGAATTTCTCCTCCAAAGAAATTCTAGCCGCCGCGGCCGGGATCGAACCCGCGTCTTTTGGGTCAGCAGCCGAGCGCCATAACCGCTGAGCCACCGCGGCGGCTCATGGTGTATAATCAATCCTACAAATGCGGGTACAGATTGAACATTAGATAAGATTTCAGTGTTTAAATGGCATTCCTTGAAGCTTCAAAATCTTGTGGCGGTTCGAGGAGGGTCACGGTACTCTGAAACTGTTTCAAGTGAATCCAGGCAGAAGAGCGGGGAAGTGGCACCCGAGAAGAGGCGCTGCAATTATCGGCTTTGCAGTTTTGTTGGAGCCTTTGTGGGTCCGAGAGAGGCGGCAGTCGATGGGACTGGGGTCTCGAAATGCATCGACTGCGGCCGAAACCGGCGCCCCTTGGGCATTCGTATATTGCGCTGCTCTGTGAAGTGCGTCGCGTCGTTGCTTTCAGCTCTTTTCTTCGGAGGCAACATGAGGGGAAGAGAGCAAAGCTTGGGCTTGCTTTCTTGGCGTACCGCAGGTCAACCGTGAGACGATCGTACCGGGGTGTTCTGACATCCAAAACATCTCGACTGCAAACACAGTCAGCTGTTGCTGATTACTGCGCTCATTTGTTAAGCTTCGCTGTAAGTTTTTTTTTTCTCCGCTGGCTACAGTTGTGACGAAGAACCTCATAAGCTTTCATGTATGTTTGGTTTCATGGTCTCCCTCAGAGTTTCTACATTTTCAGGATAATACTCGCCTGAATATGTGGAGAATAGGAGTTAAAAGCAGTTCATGCTTTAAAAATTTAGTGTTTTTACAATTCATTCGGGATCACAATTAAGCAGTATTAATTCTAATTTCGCCAGCATCGCTTAGCGGCTAACGTTTTCCGCTCCTGAGAAAAAACCTGAGAAAGACACGTGACACGCGCGTCACCGAGTGTAGTTAGCGGGTCTTACCGTGGGCAGTACAAAGGAGCGCGGATTTCGAAAGACGTGTGGGTTGCCGAAATTTGCAGTGCCACATCACTGTGTGTATTCATATGTTCAAAAATCTCGAAATTGACTTGGCTGTTTTAACGGCCGGACTAGAATTGCGTAATTGCATCCGGAAGCGAAACTTCAAAAGTTTACTGTTAGGAATTAGTTAACCAGCTCGCTCGCAAACATGGTTCACGTTTCTTCTGGAGCCCGCCGCCACAGGTATTGCCGGAAAGCCGTCTGTATACCTACCTGAAAAAGCTTCTTAAAAAATATACTGACGGGGCTTCCTGGAACACCCACGGACAAACGCACGAGAACACATTATATTTATTACACTTTATATGTAAAGTTATATGTATTATATTTTAACATATTAGTTTTAAAGCGCTTAAATCGGCGTACCATTGTCAGCGGTGTAGTGTATCATAAGACAGCTGACCTGCTAATTAGCAGGATGATGAACTAATATTGAATAGTTAGCCTTTTAATTATTACTGTTGGATCCTTAATTAAGAAGAGCAAGTAATATCCATACCAGTTTTTAGAATTTTGAAAACGTGTTTACCGTCGGCGCTGTAATCCAACAAATTTTGGCTACATCACGCAAAAATAAATCCGCTTTCAAGACGCTTCCAGGAAAAAATTTTTCCAGTGCACGAAACTCGTCAAAATAGGCAAAGTTTGTTGGACCACTGCGCCGTGGGCTACACACATCTGAATATTAAGGAGCCTAACAGTATCAGTAAAAAAACTTAACCATTAATTATTAGTTAACCAGCCTGCTAGTTAGTCCGTCTTAGCTGTATTCTGATGTACCACACCGCTGGCAATGCTAATCCGAAGGAAGTGCTCTTCTAACTAAAAAAGCATATTTTCAAAAATTGTGTAAACTATTAGGTGAAACACTCTGTACATGCATCGGCAAGTGTGTGAAGTGCAGCGTGATCTGTCGCTGCCGTCGATCCAGTCCGAGACAAATGATGTAATCATCGCGAGTTTTTGTGGTGGGAGGGCATAAGATGCGAACTTCACTAAGCCGGCAATGATGTTAGTCTTGCTATTTTCTGAAATGCTTTCTTTTGCGCCAGGCATTACGTACTCACACATTTAGAATTCCGTTACAAACATGAACTGTGCAGGCTCATCGAGGAATAAGCTGTGTGGGAAACGAAGATTTAATTATCTCTTGCAACGTAAGCGGGCCCGTCGAAGAGCTAAATCCAACAATTTGTAGACACCTTGTTTAAATGATAGTTTGAAGGGAGCCATTTCTAGATCTTACCTTCGCTGATCTCGTCACGTCATCTTCGAGCTGACTCTGTGATGTAACTTTTTCAGAAGTAGGGGAGCAGGTGTATGAATATGCTTGCTTCACAGCGGTGACGTATTCTGAGTTACACATGGAAAACATTTCTTCAAAATATTGGGAGAAGTACGTGGAAACGAGACAGATTAGCAGTAAACGCAACCTTTATTTGAGTGACACCCATGTGTGATGAAACGTGAAGCACCCTTTATTTACGTAATTTCACACCCAAGTGGGAAATGGGATTCTTACTTGCGTTTCTGTTTTAGCGTTGTTTTACATTAGAGGAAGCACATCAGGCAGAATTCGGGCGCGCAAAAGTGATTGGTGAATTCTGGGCTTTTTTTGACGCCTTTTTCTCAACCGTTATTCTCTCACACCTGTATGCGTTTCACTTTTCAGCACACCGCGCATAATCATAATCGATGTGATGGTCTACACGAACTGATAACGATGAATGTAAAGGGGCACAAAACGTGACAAAACTTGAGAATATTGAAGCGTTTTTGATGATGGTCGTATTGGGATCATTATAATATTATGAATTTATAAGATATCAAAAATAAGTTTTGTTCCCGGCTCTGAGCTATGTTACGAGAAGACAGAAATGATGTTGTTTTTAAACCGTCGGTTTATGGCAGATGATTTGTAATATCTGTACAATGATGTAACGTAATAGACTATGACATGGCTGTCTTCCATGAGGACACAGAGATGCTCACAAGACTGTTCAAGTCACTCAGTTGTACGGTACTGCGTCAGTCTAAATGCACACGAATGCCTGCAGCAGCACGCCATATAATTGTCTTTTTTTGTTTATTTTTTTCTTCACAACGCACCGGACGTAACGTAATGAGCAGAGAGGTTTAAACACATTTCCCAGATGGCACGGAAGTGGAATTTACGGGTAGCTTTGTAGACCTTGTCCATGAAAAATCTGAACTCCATTAGCAGAGTCCTGAAACCCGGCGGGAAAATCCATTATTTGCGTCAGCCTTTGACACACATCATCGCCAAACAATCATCACTGGTGCACGCTTACGCCTCCTATAGAACACACGGATACAAAAACACTGGCAGATGTGAAGAAAAGCCCTTGCGAACAACTGCAAAGTTCTTCTTGGATTATGAACAGCAACCAGTCTCTACTATGAGTAAGTCACATCTGCGCAAGAAATAGAACTTAGTTTTGTACCCTATCCTGCCCTGTCAGCGCCTTTCAGCACTGTTTAAATGAAAATGAGTCAAGTAACATCATCAGTAGCCCTTGTCTAGGTCCTTCAGAGGCAAAATGGCCGTTTTCATAGGTCTGCTTATTTGTAATGTCCGGCAGTAAGGTATCGCCATTTTGTAAGCAGCTGGCACGTTTAGCAGACCACAAGCAACACCATACCCTGAGAGATAGAGAGAGCTCTTTAAAGAAAAACAGATTTTAGCCGGCGTGAATATTTGCTGACATGCTACTCTGCGTAGGGGAAGGAATAGGGGAGTAAAGATGGAAGAAGGGTGGTAGAAAAGAGTGCGGTCATTGAAGAGGGTTGCGATGCAGCAGTTCACTGCATGATGGCTGCACTGGCTCACAGGGAATGTACATCGTTTGAAAGAAGGTAGTGCTTCAAAGACCTCCATCAATACTGCAACAACAGCAAGGAAGAAACAACAGTTCATACAATACTAAACCTCAGTCGCTAACTTTTCACTTTTAAGTTAGACGCGCCCAACAGGAGATCACAGCTGAGTCCTCCCCGAACACGCACAAGTGTCATAGTCGACCATTGTCACAGTGCGCGAGTGTCGACTCGAGAAATGCACGGTCATTATAGCCGTTTCCTTTTGTTCAGCTCTGTTTTCCGAGTTGGCAAATCTGCGCCCGAAGCAACACAGTCTTTTCAGCAAGTAGTCTAAAACGCCCGGTGTGCCTCTCCTCTGCCTCTTCTCAAAGTAAAGGAAAATGTACGGGTTGATGGCGCTGTTGGAGGCCGAAATAACGCCGAACAGGGCCACCACGTTGGCGTCCAGGATGCCGGGGTTACCTAAGGCAAGGATGACCTCCTGGACCATGTAGGGCACGTTGGTAACCAGGAAGGCGCCGAATACAACCGCTGTCATTTTCAGTGTCTTCACCTGCGAAAAGAGGTGACACGAAAAAAAAACATTGAATTTGTACAAGATTTGCTAAAATGTCCTACTGTTCTCGAGTTTAGGTGAAAGAAACTCTTTCAATTCGGGGAAATTTACTGTCAGGTTTTACAGAGAAAAAATGAGGAAATCAGGAAGATCTGCAGGATTAAGAGAACGCCATCTCTTTGTCAGAACATTTCTGTGGTGTTGCTACGTGGCTGCTCCACTTTTTTAGTGTATTAGAGGGCCTGCTTCACTGTATTCTCCTTAATCATTCATATCTCTAGGACACTTAATCCCTTCGCTGAGTATGAGGCATACATACGACAGAGGATTAAAGCTTAACTCGTAGAGTTTATTGTTCACTGAACTTTAGCTTGCTTCAGTCATATTGATCCAAAGTAGCCCCAACTCTTTTTCAAAGAGATAGGAAAATCAGAGCCATAGTTCTGATTTTTGATCATGCAACCCCAATACCCATGTTGATTGGTTTATGGTTTATGGGGTTTAACGTCGCAGAGCGACTCAGGCTATGAGAGACGCCGTAGTGAAGGGCTCCGGAAATTTATACCGCCCGGGGTTCTTTAACGTGCGCTGACATCGCACAGCAAACGGGCCTCTAGAGTTTAGCCTCATCGAAATTCGACCGCCGCGGCCGGGATTCAGCCCGCGTCTTTCGGGTCGGCAGCCGAGAACCATAACCACTGAGCCACTGCGGCGGCCCAATACCCATGTCATAACTGGTAAAACAGCAAGATAGACATAAGAGCAGCTCAACGTGAAGTACAGTGCTCGAGAGATAAGTTACATTTGTCCGGCTTGAACATCGTCTCACGTCTTTTAGTGAAGTTTTACAAAGTGCATGTTAAAGTAGTTCGGCAGTCAGTGAAACAAAGTTTCACATGTAGTTGACTAAAACATGCACATCCGTTTACCGTGCAAACGTCTGTCTGCAGCGAGCGTGAGCATGTGTTTCTACTAGACTTTGTCGAGGTCTATAAGACGGGAGTTACTGCGCTTTGCGCACCGCAGGTTCCGTGATTTGTGCACACACACAAAAAAAGAGAAAATTCACTGCTTGTTCGGAATGCAGACGTTGCGCTCTAATAGCCAATTTACAACACGGTTTTGATATGACCGGCGTGCCGCTGAAGGCCTGGCGTACATAAAAGGGCAAAAATAAAAAAAAAGATGCGGGATTTTAATCATAGAACTGCTCTTCTGTAACGTTCGTTCGCGAATAGCAAGAAGATATCCCCAAATCTTCGAGATAAAATGTGTTGTCCCGGCAACAAAACCCTTCTCGTTCCTGATAAAAACTTCACATTTTTAACACCCTGTAGGTGACGATTACGCAGCGTAGCCTGTGAAATAACAAATATTTGCATGTAGCAGCTTATGTTTTGTAAGAAAACGATTATGAAAGATCAACTGAGCAATATGATTTGCGCTTACGTTTGTGAAGCGGGACAAAGATAGAAGCGGTGGGGTGTAGAATAAGAAATGTTCCAGAATTGTAAGCTGCAGTGAACATGCGTAATACCTGAAATTGAAAAGGCTACACTTTTTCTCAGGAGCTTGTGGAGATGAGTAAAACCTGCATGCGTAATTGTATTCCAGGAGCCAAAGAAAATGAGATCCAGAGCGTTATGTAAATGTTAAAAGAAAATAAATTTTTGAATATAGCAAACGAATGGGTAAAGGGACTTGTAAAGTAGGTACTAGACAAAACGATTGTTTAATAAAAAGCGAGCGTGTTTACGTAATCATTAAAAAATGCCGCCTGACTTCTTCGCCGCATTGAAAATATTGGTGACGTGTCTTTCCTCCAGGTATATTTTTCTTGAACCTTTCCCTCGCGCGTAATTCTGAGAATTCCAATGAAGAGTTAGTTCTCTTAAACAGACGTCTGTAGTATTAACATACGCTGTAATGACGCTACTGACAGAAAATCGGCCTGAATGCATCAAAACCCAATTTAAACGTAAATTCACTGAGACACAAACTTGCTGTTTTTTGTCGGCGGAAGTTAAACTCTTACAGCGTACGGTCATTAGGCTACCAATAAACATAACTCGTATCCTGTATAAACGTGTAGAATCAATACTTAAGCTCAGAGGTAGTCGGTGGCTTCGCTGACTGCCTCTACGTGATCGTCCCATTAGACCAACGCCAGTAAGGCCCGACAAGGCATGTAACTGATCGATTTCTGTTCGCTTTCCTTTCAGAAATGCGATTTTTACACCACCTAGAAATAAAGCACTGAAAATAAATGACAAAGTTTTCCTTCCTCAAGTCTGATAAGGAGAAATAGAAGGCCCGAACTTTCAGAAACAGCTGCTTTTGCGAGGTGGCTCAACAAAGTTTAGCGCATCAGGTTTAAGCTCAAGGCTTGAGAAATAATTGGGGCATGAAGAGCAATAAAATTTCTGGCCTAAGCTTTGATGCATACTGCAAACAGTGTGCCATAACTATTTGAAGCTTTCGCCCAGGTATGGTGCATGTTCTGATAGTAAAAGTTAGTTTGACTGTACTCGCAAGAGCAAGCTGGAACGTTGTTACCTCCCAGTAATTGAATATATTTTACAGAAAAAGCGCTGATGAGGCCCAGCAGATTCTGTTAATTTGTCGTGTAAGAGACGAATGCGCTTAACATAATCGATTGGCTTGCAGGTTTATTTTAAACGATTTTATCCACAAAGCCTTGCCTTTTCGGACACAAAACGCCTTATGGAGCCGTCAGAAGAAGTTCATTCATTCATTCATTCATTCATTCATTCATTCATTCATTCATTCATTCATTCATTCATTCATTCATTCATTCATTCATTCATTCATTCATTCATTCATTCATTCATTCATTCATTCATTCATTCATTCATTCATTCATCAACGAACCTGTATTTATAAGGATAGCCTGAGGCCTACGAGGGATTCGGGACAAGGGCTTGTAGTTCCTTTGGCAGCCGCCACGTGGCCGCGATAATTCGTGAAGTAATAAAGAAAAAATGAGTTAGTATCTAGCACAGAAGCGCTGTAGATCACTAGGCTTAGTGGCACTGGCTGAGCGATGTTCCGAATTCCTGGTGAGGTGGACAACACCTGCTGTTAGCCTGGCTGCCAGGCCCTAGACAGGAGTAGCATTGAAATAAATCAAAAGAGAAAACCATAAGACGGTGTAAAGTATGGCGACTCAGAAAGGAACGAAGCTGGAAAACTGTATAATAAACAGTCGTAGAGTAATTTAAGCCTAATACTTTGGCGGGAAGAGATAGGAAGCCGAACTTGGCATATGCGCAAGCCCACTGGAGTGTAATGAATCCTTTGGACATTTTACTATATTTGTAGTAGGCGAATTTTTTCGGAATGTGTCGTTCAGACGTAGCTGTCAAAATATACGCGAAAAAAATATGCAGTTAATTAAACAATTACTATGATTAGTCATGAAAAACAAATTATTGGAGTTACCGGCTTTTACGGCATTTTCGCTGCGATACACAAACGCAAAAATTCCCAAGATTCTCGGCGCATCAGCTCGTTTTCTTGTTGTATGAGAGAAGCCCAGAATGACCCTCTTTGCTTTCTCGTCATTCCTCTTAAGTAATAATTTCTCCATGCTTGATCTCATATTATGAAGCCCTTTTTGTTTCTTTTGCCACTTCCAACTTTCTTCCTGAGTAATACTTATCTCATGAGTGTTTTTCGCCAACTATGAATAACTTTTTTTCTTGTATTATCGTTTTCTGTATATGTGCTCAAGCGACGTTCTTTGCAGAAAAGTGTCGGTTCTTGTCCTCATATTCTTTTTCTTTTTAAAACCAATTATCGTTTTCTTCACCGCCCCTCAATAACGACTTTTTTAAGTAACTAAGACCTCTCCTTTTATGCCACGACTTAGCTAGAATGAATTCTATTTAGTTTAGGGAACACGTACTTCTCTTCCCTGTTATCAAGAATAAAGAACATGTGCACCTAAAAAAGCACAGGTGAGGACAGCTTGAAGCGGCGGAACGCTTTTTGTTTGATGAGTTGTCGCCAGGTTTCTGCATTGGCAAGTGCAGAGGAAATAGTCGTTCGGATGAGTTATACTACTCTCCTTCAACAAGTGTGTGACTGTCGCGCTCTGTGCTAATCTGTTTAGGATTTCCGCTAAAGCCCGTCCGAAAATTACGCTCCGATTGAAGTCATTGGAGCTATATCTTATATTTTAGAATAGAAATTTATTCCTTCAAACTATAATTTATTCCCCTCATCTTTTTTTTTCCTTTGCAAACCATGGTCATATATGCAGCTGGAGCTTATGCGAGTACTTTTTTTGCTTTTTTGCTAACTCTCATCAATTTCGCCTCACATGTCATTAGAGTTCTTTTCTGTCACCACACTTTAGTTCCTTTTTCAAAATTTTTCTCTGCTGCTCACGGATTCATATTTCACAAAGAGACTTCTTTTTCTTTGCTTATGTTATGTAATTATGTCAGCAGAGCCCTCGGGCCTATAGCTCAGTGCTGTCGCCAGCGACCACTCCACATTACTGCTCCTTATTCTTGCTCAAATCTTCAGCAAATCTTGCCTAGGTACCCACCTCCTCCAGCTCCTTATTTCTTCGTTTGCCATTCAAGCTCCTCAGTTTCCCGTTTTAATTGGAATTTGCACTTTCTTTTAAATTTACCATAATCACACCGATAGAATATTATTCAACGCGAAACTTGTTTGAAACCGCCAAATTTCTTGCGCTCGTATGAACTTCATTTAGCTCCCAGCACTTGCTTTCCTTTCATGTTTCTCTGACACGTTACGGTTCGTTTTCGGTTTCTTCGCAATGAACGAGGTTTTATACTTTAGTTAAGAGTTCAGGGGCCCACTGCACGGTCGTAGATTAATTTACTCTCGGAGCAAAGTTAAGTAAAGTGGCAAAAGTTTCTCTAGCCCCGTGGAATTTTCAAATAGATGTTCCCGGCTTGCCGCTTTTGGGGTGTAGAGCACGGTGGCGCTCAGCGAAGCGAGAGTTGTGTGCTTCATGGCGGATTCGCCTTCGTTCGCTCGCTTCGCATACCGCTAGCAAAGAACGAATGACGCGTAAGGCTTTCTCGTACGCAATTTCGTACGTAGAAAGGTTTCATGACGAAGTGGCTTCGCTTTGAAGACTGCATTCATATTTTTAATCCGTACTACGACTAACTGGACGTCGTGTAGGGTCACCACGGAAACGCGATTTTAGAAGAAGCGAGACATTATAATAAATTCTCTATGCGCAGCAAGTACGAGACTGTCCCCCAGACTGATTTTTTTCTCATGCCGAATATCAGACCAGACATTACGTCTTTGGAAGCGACGTTCCTTACCCGATGTTTTAATAGACGTATGCTATCAAAACCAAATTATATGTGTGTTTTCTGAGTGCATCGTTCTGCCGTACCAAGCATCACTGCGTGATGTAATCAAATCGTATGGTGTGTGAAGCTGAATATACCGAGCCTGTACGTATGCCTTTAGAGGCGTCGCAGTGAAAACCTCTGCCTTAATTTTCACCTTTGTCGGCTCTGAATGAAGCTTCCTGACATTGCATATACGATGCGCCAATACAACTTTATTAAGTATTGCAACGGTTACTTTTCGCTCCTCTTGTTTTTGGTATTGTTGTTACCGATATTTTTTAGCCAGCGCAAAGAAACAGAACAGTGAGATTCTTAATAGCTTTGATATACAAATAAAATCGAGAGTGCGGCCACATCTTTGCTTATAACAGATATTGTCGTTTGAATTCTCCCACCCCAGATAAGATCAAGATACACATGCAGTCATTGCTCTGTTTCTGGTCTAAAGCATGCATGCCTTTCCTTTTTTTTTCTGCAAGTGTTTATTTTATGTCTGCTGTCATTCAGGAGCCACCACTTGTTCATTTCTGGTGTGCGAATCTACTCTCAAAGCATATGTATATAATCTCTCCTCGTGTGTGCTTGTGCCGTTCAGCGTTTAATGTCCTCTGCTATGGTGGTGCATAATGCTCACCTATACTATGCTCTTTCAGATGTTCTGAAAAAAAAAATTATTGCGCTCATTGCAGAGCTCTTTATCAATCCATCTTCCATTAATTATTTTCAATATTCAGTTCAATTAAACGTTTGCTCAGTGTTGGAAAGAATATTTTTGTACCGTTTCATTGTTCTTCTTAGCCACCACCTTGAAGAATTTAAATTCAACATTATTTCAAGTATGATGGCCGTATCTTGTTCACGGAACATTCATTGACATAGTGTTAAAAGTACAGGGTGAAAACGCACCATGCTGCCAAGTTTATGTGCTGAAGCTGTAAAACTGAAGCTGTAAGACACTGGGAACAGCTATTGGCGTACCTCTTGAAAACACGGACATTCAGGCCTGCCACCGTGTTCGCACAGCCAATAATGACACTGCGCCGAACATTGTCATCCAGTTCACCCGCAGGGACAAGCGCGACTCGTTCCTTGAGAAGGCAAGAAAGCAGAGACTAACAACAGAGGACGTGCAGATGGAACCTGTGGTTCCAATCTTTGTGAACGAACACCTTTGCCCGTCAATGAAACGGTTGTTCGGTGCGACCAAATCTAAGACAAAAGAACTCAAATATAAGTATACATGGATTAAGAACGGGAAAATCTTCGTCCGGAAGCTAGATGGTGCACCAGTAATCCCTATCAACCATGTTGATGACTTGTCCAAAATTGTCTGAGTACACATGCGCTTAAACTTGCTTGCTTTTTTTCCACACCATGGGACTTCATCCTTCTGAGATTAAATCCGTGGTAGAAAAGAAAACTTCTGCCATATCACTTTTTCATCAAAACGTCCGTTCAGCCGCAAATAAAGAAGACGAACTAGCACTTTTGGTGGAGAGCTTTGGTATATCGCTCACAGCAATCATGCTGACCGAAACCTGGTACACCGAAGAATCACGCGTGTTTAGCTTGCCTGGCTATCACTGCTTTTCGCGCTATCGTAAGAGCAAACGTGGCGGTGGCATCAGCCTTTTGATAAGAAATGATCTTGTTGTTGAAATTTTGGAAGATTTCTGCCAGATGAATTCTGATTATGAGGCGCTGACCCTGAGCAACCAAAAAAGCATTTTTGTGGTCATGTACCGACCACCTTCTGGTGATTTTACTAAGTTTCTGGCTTTCTTTAGCAGAATTCTAGAACACACTTTAGTTAACAGTCTGGACCTTTATCTGGGAGGAGACCTGAATGTTAACATGCTTACACCTACGCACTGCCAGAAAGAATTTCAGCTTTTAATACAGTCATATGGTTTCACAAATGTTATAACTGAACCCACGCGTGTCACTCAGGATAGCAGTTCTTTGCTGGATGTGTTCATCACAAACATTAATACTGAGACAATAACCGCGGATACAGTATACACTGGTATCAGCGACCATTCAGGAATATTTATGCTAGCTGACAAGGCTCGTCAAATAAAAAGAAAAAAATGTAAAGAAAACAATCTTGTTCAGATCATCACTCCCACCAATCTTGAATCTTTCCGTTTTGCGATTAGTCAAGAAAACTGGAACACCGTTTACAAAGCAACAAGTAGCGATGTTGCATACTCTAATTTCATAGCTGTGTTCAGATTCATATATGATGCCCACTTTCCTTTGTGTCGTGTAAAAAAACCATCGAAAGCGCGCAAGCCGTGGCTAACGCATGAATTATTGAGCATGATTAAACGCAAGAATGCATTATATGCTCGATTCATAAAGAACAAAAGTGGCGATGATTTTTCTGTTTTTAAGGCATATAGAAATAGCCTAAACTCAAAGTTAAAGGCAGCGAAGAATTTTTATTTTCTTAACATTTTCTGGAACGAGACTACTCTGCGGTCAGATGTAGTCTGGCGAAAACTGAAACCCCTGCTCTCAGGTGATGGCTCAGAGGCTTTTCCTGATAATTTCCAGCACCATGGAGTGTGCATTTCTGGCAAGGAACTAGCCGACGCTTTCAATACTCTTTTCATTCAACAATCTAATCAGATTAAGGTTTGTAGTAATAATAGTATGGACAACTTTGACCGGTATCTGCCGGAAATGTACAGCAGTCAGTCACTATTTCTTGCACCCACAAACTGCTCAGAAGTTTATTCTTCCATGAATGCTATAAAAAACAGTAAAGCTCAAGACTCAAATGGCATGCAGGTGATCCCGATAAAGTACGTTCTTGACCTAATCTGTCCAGTTATCACTCATATTTATAACCTAATTTTATCTACTGGCATATTTCCTGAAGAAATGCAGGTCGCTCGTGTAATACCCATATTTAAACATGGGGATAAAGGTACACTAAGCAATTACCGTCCAATTTCCATATTACCTATTTTCTCAAAGGGAATCGAAAAAATATTACACTTAAGAATTTCTTCATTTTTTTCGCAACACAGTTTGTATTCTGACTTTCAGCATGGTTTCAGACGGCACCGATCAACAGAGACGGCCCTTGTAGCACAAAAAGAGATCATTTTAGAAGCTTTTAGCAAAAGAGAGATTATGGCAGGCATCTATATCGACTTTACGAAAGCGTTTGATCTTGTAAATCATTTCATCCTTCTTTCCAAGCTACATAGATACGGAGTCCGCGGCATTGCTCACACACTGCTTAAGTCATACCTTGGAAATAGAACTCAGTACGTTGACATAAATGGCAGTAAATCTTCCGTGCTGGCTGTATCAACTGGAGTCCCGCAAGGAAGCATACTTGGGCCACTGTTATTCATTATCTATGTCAATGACATTGTTCGATGCACAGACAGCGCTCAGTTTGTCTCGTACGCAGATGATACGACGCTTTTTGTTAAGGGCAAGACAGAAGCAGACATTGAATTGCTGTCGAATAAAGCGCTTGGCGATTTACACCAATGGGTTAACGCAAACTGTTTAAGGATAAACCCGTCTAAAACACAAGCAATTTTATATTCACCAAAAGGAAAACATCAGCTGACTTCATTGA
The DNA here is from genome assembly GCF_055824585.1 of Amblyomma mixtum. Classification (NCBI taxonomy): domain Eukaryota; kingdom Metazoa; phylum Arthropoda; class Arachnida; order Ixodida; family Ixodidae; genus Amblyomma; species Amblyomma mixtum. The sequence goes on from NC_143016.1 coordinate 18,089,591, forward strand.
ATCTACGTCTAGGTACAGATCGCATCCAAATAGTCGATACAGTGAAAATACTTGGTGTTCATTTCTCAAAGCATTTAACTTGGAACAAACACGTTGAGTACCTTCAATCGAAAATATCCAGTGCTGTTGGTGTTATTGCGAGACTGAGAGAAATTTTGCCTACCAAGGTTAAAATTATTCTCTATAATTCCCTAGTATTATCTCTTCTTCAGTACTGTATTATTGTCTGGGGCACGACTGGTATGACTGACTTAAAAAAACTGCACTTACTTCAAAAAAAAGCAGTTCGGTATATCGCTAATGTGTCTTTTTTGCACCACTCGGCCCCCCTTTTTGAGAAATATAATGTTCTCCCAGTGTTTTGCCTATATAACTATAGGTGACTGCTAATATATAAATCTTTTGTGAAAGAAAAAAGTAATTTTTTAATATCTTTAGCCCAACTACAAGAAAACGCCAGACCTCGCCTTACGAGGCACAAGGAAAAATGGCTTGTACCTACACCTCGCACCTCATACCATACGCAATCTTTGAAATATATTACTCCCACATTACTCAATAGTTTAGAGTCGTCGAATTTCGATCCAGCATACGAACCTAAACATACCATTAGTCTGTTCTGTCGGCAGAAATTATTATAGTTGTCTTAGATCTTGTAATGTGAGACGTTTTCTGCGCTGTAATTATTGTACCCATGTCCCTTGTAGAAATTTACTGTCGCTTCAATTCGTTACATACTGTGTCCAGAATGTCCAACACATTGTACTTCATCTATTTTTTTCTTTGTTTTCTTTTTTTTCTGTGTTTGAAGCGTTACAAACTGTTGTTTGCCTTGCAATGTTGAATTTGTATTTATTTGTTGCTCTTGAACTTTATTGCCTCTGTAATATGTATCTGTATTTATTTTTCCTTTGTTATGGTGATGTTGTTTCCGACACGCTGCAGTGCCACCATGTAGGGGGCCGGGGCCCCTGTCAAGCTGTTTTTACAGCTTTTAGTCCCGGCTCCTACCTTTTCGAAAGGAAAGGAAATAAAGAGAGAATGAAAAAAAAAAAGAATGAAACTTAAAACATTTTGGCTACTTCTGTGCAGCATTGTTTAAAAAACCAGAGGTGGATGAAATTCGGTTGGTTTACTGGAGTTTAACGTACCAAAGCGACTCTGGCTATGAGGGACGCCGTAGTAAAGGGCTCCGGAAATTTTGACCACCTGGGTGTAATTTGTTCCAAGCACTATGCTACGGCTGCTCTGACAAACCACGTGTTGTTTCCGAACGTCAAACTTCATATAATCCGATATTTTATGATGCATTTGCTACTTTTGGTACGTGCTGTGTAAATCCTTGTTTACAAAATAATGGTAATCCCGTGTTCTACAGCTCCTCACATAATTTTCGCTAAGCTGTGTTATGAAGGTGAACTGTTGAATATTGTTTTTATCTTTTGAGAAGCTTAAAAGTTGTGCGCCATGGGTTCTTAAGGAAGAAATATTTGAGCGGCACGCTGTATGTGGGGCGAAAGGTGAAATTGTGATGCTCTGTCAGGACTAACCTAAATGCTGTGTTTTTTTACTGCTTGCTGCAAGCTTTACGCGTGTTTTCACGCTCTCTATTATATTCTGAATCTACAAATGAAAAAAAAAAGAAACTATGAATGCCTAATGGCACGCAGCAAACATGAAGAAAGCTCTGGAGAGACGCAAGCAGCGTCAGCGTCAAGTGTTTTGGTGTTCTCGAAGGCGGCCCTCCCAGAACAGTAGAGAAAATGAGAGAATTTGAAGGACTTCAAATATATATGAAAAGCCTTGTGAACCGAAGAGTCACATTCTGACCGGCGGGCAAAAACAGCGTTTGGTACAATGCATTCCCTCAATGGAGAAACTTTGTTCGGTCTGGGCTTCAGTTACATTCACAACCTCCTATTCAAGAGCTATGAATGGAACCGAATCGCATGCCCATTCCATACGGCTGAACAAAGGAGCCAGAACTGCCACGCATGGATGGAGAAATCTGCGATTATGGCAGGAATTTGAAAAGCATCGTGCAGCCGAGCAACACGCAGAGCACGTTTATAGAAGTGCGTACAGTGTAGTGCATTGGGCCATGGAAAAAAAATGCCGGGTTAGGTCTCGGCACAATGTTTGTTATTTTGTTAGGTTCGAAAAGATTGTCTACGCACAAAATGACTGAAAGCGCGTAGTGACTCCGCATGCTTGCTTTCTTTTTTAGTTGTTCATTTTTCTTGTGGTCCTTGTATCTGTAAAATGTACTTCTGTATTTGTTCTGCTTGGATGTGCATTATGATCTGGAGCATAAAGTAAAAAAAAATTAAAAAATTACATGGAAGCAAGTTCATGCGCATTCATTGCAAGGATGAGTAGTGTGTTAATTTTGGAAGGGTGTCTCATTTTGTCCCATGGGGCAGGGTAGGGTGTAACATTTCGAAATTTTAATTTTATCTACATCTTACTAGGTCCCTGTTGAGCTCTCCTTTTCATATTTCACGGAGAGGATGTAAGAGCGCTTAAGACCGGAGAAAAAAAACACAAGTGTGTGTCTCGCCAGCGCAAGTCTGTGCATCGTTCTCTCAACATGAACCAATCAGACCGTATCATCTTCTGCTTTTCATATTTGGTAAGCATGATGTTAGGATGGTGGAAATTGTTCAGTAGTATTTATTTTTTTATAATTGTGAATAAAAATAATCAGGAATATTTGCAATTTTGTGCCGTGTTTTGCCCCACTCTCCCCTAATCAGGGTTTAATTGCATATGAATCACCAATCCTGTCCACGTTTACGCAATTTGTATCATCGAAATATTACAAGATTCACACATGAAACTAGCTGCAGATCTTAATCTCTTCATTAATTGCTGAAAGCCATTAGTTCAATCAAGTATAGAAAGCTATTGAATGACTTTGTGCATAATTTTAAAGTGCACATTGACTGCGCTTTTTCAAACATTCCCTTCTATCATTTGTCTTTTAGCGTCCACGACTTTCTACTCATGTTTCGCTGTTTAGTGCATAAGTACGCACTGTGCCTACTGTTTAATCGGCGAACACTGTTGCGATGTTTTTGTGTGTAAATTTTTTACTTCCATTCAGCGCTTGCTTCTGAAAAAAAAAAGGAATTTTACATTGTGTAAATGCGAAACACACTGGTTGCGCTGGTTTTCTTTTATAGAAATTTATGTTCTCATTCACACAACTTGACACTGGCATTAAAAATATGTTTCCCTTATAGTCTAACTGAGCAAAGCAAGGAATTAATTTTTGTAACCTTGGTTTTGTGAAGTTATGTTTGCTTTCCTGTTACCTATTTATTCTAGGATTTCGCTATGAACGTTTGACACAGAATGTTATGTACACTACGAAACGCAGTAAACTGTCACTTTCAGAAAAGAAATTGGCTGATTCGGTATGTGTGCACTGTAAAAAAGCAACAACTCGCCAAATCACGAAATGTATACTGTAGTCATATATACTTTAATGTGTTTCTGCAGCTTCTGTGTGTTCAAGATTTCTGTTCTTTGATTTATTTTCCTGACTTATTAAATTGTTAGCCTCTCAATGCCTCCTGGCTTTTACTTATCAGTTTTTGGCGAAGAAGACACAAGATTTATGCATGACAGCTTCTGCGCTCAAACAGTGTGTTGAGATCGCATTGAAACAGGTTTGGAACTGATCTAAAAACTGTACTGTCTGAGTACATTTTGGCAATGAAGTCCGTCAAGTACGGGCTCTTGTCATTATAGCTTCCTAGCATACCATTTAGGGTGCAAACTTTAGGGGCGTGATGTTTTGGTAAGTTTTGTGTTTTAATTTATTATTTTTGAAACATGTTTTTATGTATGGTATTTAGCTCATGTTGTCAATGTAGTATTGTTTCACAATTTGCATTCCGGTATTAAGTGGTTATTTAATGCCGCAATTGTTACTGCCATGCTTTTTACTATATTGCCGTAAAGAGATACTGTTATGCATGGTATGCTGGGATTCAGTCAAGCTGCTTCAGCAGCTTTCAGCCCCAAAAAAACCAACTGTCCTGGAATATAAACCACGTTGAACTGATTTTACTAATTGAAGAAAGCACCTATTTCAATACCCAGCTTCTTCTCATGTTACGTTTTCATTGCGACCGTGCTTGGCGTCCAATCACTGGTAGCATCGAGGTGAAATCCGGGTCTAATCTGCAAAGCTAAGCCATTACGTCGAAAACTCTTTTAGTCCGAATAAAATCTCGTACGGGGAAAGGTTTACGCACAGTTCCCTCTTTGCTTAAACTACAAGCAGTGAGCGAGCAAAGGTGAGTTCGTAGTGAAGCTGACGGGTTTCACATAGCCGACCGCCATCAAGTTCCACGCCGAGAAGGGCGCAAACTGGGGACCGATACGACGAAACTGCACTTGGCTAGCGGAAATTCTGCCATTCTTTAAAAATTTACTCTAAGAATAATTTACCCGGTTTGTACAACCCTTGCCTGATCTTAACAACAGCAGTATAAAACTATGACGCCCTAACGTTACGTGAACCAAATATTTAATGCGTGATCAGGGCTTCGGAATTTTAAGGGCCAACCAAAGAAAGAGGTTGAAATCACCGGAAACCGCTCATTAAGCGCTTGCGTGACACGCTAAAATCTATAGATTTTCGTCGGGCTGCTTAATTCTAATCAGCACTATTTTGGTGTCACCATCGAGAGCCGTGACAGACGGTGGTAATCTGCACTTCTTCCGCTGCAGTATTCCATGCACCAGACCCAGTAATTGCACAAAACTATACGCTCAATCAGCCTAATTACTAATTGCGTTAAGATAATTATGCCTGTACTTCAATTCGTACTGAATACTAAAACAGGGCATAAAATTTCAAGTGAACACGAGCTTGAAGCCCGAAGGAAGACTGATTACGGTCGTCAGCTATAACCCTACTCTGGGATCAAAGTAACTTCCTTTGACTCCCTAGATCAATCAATCAATCAATCAATCAATCAATCAATCAATCAATCAATCAATCAATCAATCAATCAATCAATCAATCAATCAATCAATCAATCAATCAATCAATCAATCAATCAATCAATCAATCAATCAATCAATCAATCAATCAATCAATCAATCAATCAATCAATCAATCAATCAATCAATCAATCAATCAATCAATCAATCAATCAATCAATCATTTTATTTCCTTACAAAAGGTGGAGTACGGGACTAAAAGCTCGAAAAGCTTGACGAGGTCCCGACCCCTTGTTAGTTGGCATGACAGCAGGATGACGGCCAGTCTTACACAAAAATGAAAAAATATCACAAAGCAACGGGTAATACAGAATGAAACAAGACGGCAATCAATCGGAGAAGCAACAAAAGGTAATACAGATAAATCAACACACATAAGCAACATTAGTGAACAAAATTAGGCGAATAGGAAGGCATGGTTTAGTCTTGCAAATGAAGAAGTTGACAAAAACGTTTAATGCGACAGTTTTGGTTTCTGGAGGGATCAAAATTTTGTCGGTCTAGTAAGTTTAACAGCGAAGGTAATGTATAAGATAGAGATTGTTCATCATAGGAGGTTCTCGGGGTGTGTACAAACCACCTTTCTTTATGTCGGGTCTGACGAATATTTGTGCTCAAGCTATGCGGCTCAGTGTCCACCAAATGATTCGTTTTGGGCATAATGCAGTAAATGGTGCTACACAGGTAACTGAAATTTTATAGAGATCTTTCGAAACGAGACAGTTCCACAGCCCATGTGATCCTAAGTGCTTTTTGGGCTTAAGCGAGATCTGACGCAAAGCCACGTGGAAATATTCAAAATTAGACCCACCTTGGCTCGCGGCAGGGATGAAATAGTCTGCTGCCCCATTTTTCCGCTTCTGGAACTGTGCTTCCTGATGGCCCAAAGGATTCCAGCGTAGAATGTCACCAGCAGCACTAGCGGTGCCAAAAACACCATAAAGAACACGAATCCCATGTAGATCTGCCGATGGTAGAGTGGCGTGCCCCGGTCGTAGAAGATGGAGGCACAGAAGCACTTGCCAGGCGCAACTTCAACGCTGTGGAACACGTACACGTTCGGCAGAGAAGGCATGCAAGAAGCGAGCCAAGTTAGGGCGGCCAACCTCCAAGGGTCCGGGCTTGGCGCCAGTGGAGTGGCGATGGCAATGTGTCTGTCCACCGCGATGGTCACAAGCATATAGGTAGACGACACCAAAGCGAACGTCTGTAGGAACTTGAAAAAGCGACAGAAAGCATCACCTGCGATCCACACCCTACCCATCACCTCCCACACCACTTGTGACGTCATCGTGATGCAGGCGACGAGCAGGTCCGCTATGGCTAAGTTGAGGAACAACACCCTGGCCTTGGACACGCGCTTGTGACGTCGGCTGAATAGAAGCCTCCAGCATACGACAGCATTGCCAATGACTGAGGTTATTATCATGATGATGATGATGGCGATGCGAACTTTCTTGTGGTAGCGAGGCCCCAGGATATTCCCCGGGCCCGCAGCAGAGATGTCGCTCATGTTTCCCGAGCCGATCACGGAACAACTGATGTTTCCGAAAGCACCCTCCATTCCATCTGGCTCTCCTGGCGGGGATGTCATACTGACACAGGTGCGAATGGTGGACCTCCAAGCTTCATGTTATACAGTGGTCTACTCAGCTGCTATAAGTGACAGAGTCCACGATGGGTTTACTGGCAATGCTTCAGCCAATTTGTTGTGCATGGCCTGGTGGATAAAATGCCAACGTGGAGAACTGCAGCGGGCCAAGTAACTCTTTCGTCAGCCTTGCAGCTTGGTGCCAAGGTAGCCCTGCAAGACGAAGTCGCTAAGGTTAATGGGCTTCAACTTTTACTCCGAAAACACGATTCTTTTACCAAGGTTTCACGGAAAAATTGTTCGCTGATGTAATTTAGCCTGCTTTTAATTAAGCGCCGTTTTTTTTCTAACAAACATGTATACATTTTTACCAAAAAGTTGTTTGAACACTAAATTTTGATTCTGTATTGAAAATATAATGAAGGGACGATGTAATAGCAGTACACTTTCACTTAGACATACACTCGTGATTAACTTCATCCGCAATGCGCTAGTTGTGACCGTACTGTGTATCGACATGCAAATGTGACGTTATACAAAGAACCCAACGTGGAGGACACTCCTGGGCACTTTACTGTTTTGGTACGCTGCTAAATGCACAGCTTCTTAGAGCCCTTCGGTTCGTACTGCTTCGAGAAGAGAGATCTGACCACATGCATCCAGCCGAGATTAATTAAATTTGCAACAAAAAATGGCAACGTTATCAGGGACACAAACCACATTGCGAAATCATCAGTATACTCGGCCCACGGTGTCAGCATTTATTTATTTATTTATTTACCCTCAGGGCCGTTAGGCATTACAGAGGGGAGTGGGAATACATGCAAGTACCAAAAACAGAACAGCAGCTAGAAAAATTGAATATAGTTACAGCGAACACTGGTATAAAATTAATAACAGAATTAACAAAAGGCAGTATTTCACAAAACAAAACAGAAACGAAAACAGCAGCTAATACATTAACAAAGTTATGGACACATACTTATATAAAATTAATAACAGTGTTACGAAATGCAGCAGTATCAGTAATTACAGCAATATTGTGGGGAAGGTGATTCCAGCTGACACAAGTTCTGGGTATGAATAAATCATGAAAACATCTTGTGCGACACGGAGGGATCCAAACTTTGTGGCGGTGATCAATGCGTGCGGAAATATAAGGTGGTCTTTTTAATAACTTCTCTTTAAGATGAGGATTATGATACATTTTTTGAAAAGTACATAATGAAGCTATTGACCTGCGATGGGAAAGAAGCTGTAGGGAAAGGTGAGCTTTCATGGCGGTTACACTACTAGTACGATGATAGTTGGAAAGAATGAAGTGACAATCACGGTTTTGAATTGATTCTAAGTCAGAAATGAGTCAGAAATGAGTCAGAAATGAGAAATGATCAGAGATGCTTCTCTTGCAGAGTGTTGTCCGATGGCCCTACGACTCATTATTCATCGCTGGCTGGGTGCATGCGAGGAGAGAGACTACTGCGCGAACACAACACTCTGCATTTATTTGTGGTTCGATGATACAAGTCTTCTGAAACAATTGTTATTCTTTGTGCCGCCTGTTGTGTGCATTCTGTTATTGTTCACACTTTGGACTTTCATACCCTGCATCGTTCGGACAAAGGTTTAGCCGAAGCCTTTCTGGTGATTGCAGCCTCAAGAGCGTCAGCGCTCGGTCTCTTCTTTTTCGCTTGCCTGTTTGGCAGTGCAGACGGTACAGTAATCACCCCAGGTCAAAAAAAGTTTAAGCTAATAAACTCAATTTTCGCATACACTCTAAAAACAACGCACAACACGCTGTGATACGAACGAGCGAAGAATACCATTCCGCATCTTGCCTCGAACTCAATCTGGCTCCAACATTGAGACTATTATGTTGACGCAATGTTCTTCTCAGATCGATGTCTCGTCTTAGAAATACGGAGGATTGTGACATGTGCCTTTAGCGAAGTTTAAATGAGAGCTCAAAACATCGATTATAATTCTTTGTACGAAATTGCAAGCACTACTTTTAGAACCACCCAGAGATGGGATTGGTAGCTTTACAAGCTATGTTAAGGTTGTTTGCGCTATAAAGAGCGTTTGTGTGTGGGACACAAAAAGGAAAACTTTTGGAATCTCCGTTAACTCAGAGACCAAAATTCAACAGCAATCTTATTCAACCTGTTGCGAGAATGAATTTTTTTGTTAGGCCTTTTGGGACCTTTAGTAGAGGCAGTGATTGCCGATTACAGCAAATTATGTTTCTCGTATTTGTGCAGGACTGAAGTGAGCGAACAGTGCTAGCATACACTCTAAACACGAATACACCTATACGGGAGTAAAACGAGCGTAAACTGCACTATAGCGCACTCCCGTTGGTAATAGGGAGTGTAATAAAGGTCTGTGTACCGCATTTTTACTTCTTTGTGTTTGGAGTGTACGGGCTTGTTTACCAGAGGAGTACTTATTCAGAAAAGAAAGGAGCAAAAGCGGACCAACATTTCCATGCCAGCGGTGTTCTTAGAGTGCTGTTTCCGCTCTGGCGCTCTTGAAATACTGCAATACACCATGCACTGGCTGTAACGGTCTTCTGCCTGTCCGGGGTGACACATTGCTCGAGGGCATAACATTCGCAGGTTTCCGATTAATTTGATTAGGAGCCGCAATGTATTCTGAACAGTGTGTCTTTGGGAAGAATTTCCAGCGAAAACAGCAAATTTTCCAAGAAATGTCCTTACCATCCAGTTTATAGTAGTAATAAATGGCCCACTGCCCTGAAGCAATTTGTTTGCTTTGAAACTTTAAGCTAATGAGGGGAACACGTGCAAAAAAATGATGCCTCAATTTATTCCTTGCGTCTTCGCGACATAGATGATAATTACAAATGAATATGGTAATGAGGCAACTCATTAAAGATTTGCTCTCGAAGCTCTCGAACAGTCTCTCATTCATTATGCTCCCTGCAATATTTGTTCTTGATGAAGAACTGCAAAATGTTAGTTATGTCGAGTTGTACGCCGCATAAGCAGCTAAGGCCAAACACATAGCTTAATGAATCAGAAAACCAATTATTCTCATTACGCCACTTGATGAAGTTCGAAAAATCATTGAGCAGACGACATGACTTTGAAACTTGCTCAAGTCACGCTGTTATAACAGAGCGGGTGAGGAATGATTGAAGCTGTCAAGAGCAGGTGGAATTTCAGCCCTTGGTGGATAAACGGCATTTTATAACGATGTCACTGATCAGAAAGATGTCAGACTTGTCTTCGTGGTGGATGCTGTATATTGAATGTGACACACTGATCTTTACAGTTTCTTTTTTTTCATCCTCTCTACTTGTTTCCATCACGGGAAAGCGATAGAATGTGAAAATTTAATTTGCTGCAGGCAAGTCAGCGTGGAAAGAAAAATACAAGCTTGAAACGAATGGCAGCTCTTCTTCACTACCATCTGTGGCACTTTTGTGCTGATATTGTAATCATGCGAAAAAAAAGGAAAAATTTTGACTACACGGCTATGCCAACGTAATGAAAATTCAACAAAACCTGTGCACAACTGAGCTACACGCCGGTGAGGAAGCGGCCAGGATTCAAACGAGAGCTTCAGCGGCTACTGGGTGCTACGCGAAGCGGTTTTTTTTTTAAGTACGAAACCAATTTAAGCTCTCATTTTCGGCAAACCCAGGCTGCAATGGCCCCGTGCCTGAAGGCCGGCCTGAAGGCTAACTTTCAAAAACGGCGCGAAATTTCGCGTCCGAATGGTGTTGAGCAGAAGAAATTACGGGGCGCTGAATTATTATTATGCGATGATAATGCGTTAGGGCTAAGGTTGCCGGCCTAGCGCATTAATCAGCGAAAGCTAATTCGCATGTCCAATTTGCCTTCCACTTTGCATGACAGCCAGATACGGGTTGTTCGGGTAGAAACGACCCTGAAGGTAGCCATTCCTCTGTTTGTGTCAGAGCCTCCTCCATCCATGAAGCCACCCTCTGGCTTCTTGGTTGGTTGGTTGGTTGGTTGGTTGGCCTCAAGTGGAATGGCACATACCCACGACGCGGGAGTGGCCAAGACACAGGCGGTGAACTGTTGGAATGATTAGGAGTTTTAGAGGAAAAGGAGTATTAATAGGGTATAGGCTGACAGATTGGACGACGCAACAAAAGGGGTCCTGTTAGCTGGGAGATCGAAGATGGGACGACGGCTTTATGTGCAAATTTGAATGCATCATATGGAATGGTTCAATTTTGTATTGACTGAAAGAGAGACAGAAAAAAATAAATAAAATAAAAATAAAATAAAAAAAAATAATAATAAATGAACTGTTTGATAATCAGAAAAATGAAAACAAATAGGAAATAAATAAATAAAATTAATATTAGCATGGGAGTCGCTGTGTTTCTAGAAGAAATTTTTGAACTGCACAGCGCGCACTCCTGTTGCTTCGTCCAAGCGAAGTAGCGCCAAAGGAAAGAACAACCTCAGTGGTCACAGGCAGACCCAGCTGCTCCTGTGGCAGCCGCCTTCGGGCCTTTTCCTCCTCTCTCTAACAAGTAAAAATGGGGACTTCTCTCTCTCCACTTTGCCCCCTGCCACAGACTGCAGGCAACAGGTGGCGTACACAACCCTACGCCGGATGATTCCGGACACTTTTTCTTCGCGTTGAGACTGCACATGCGAACGCATTAAAGGTAAAACTTTCAAACCTCAGCATCGAACGATATTCAAAAGAGAGCTAATGCAAATAAAGCAGCTTCATTTCTGATGCCCAACACTACTTGACCATCGCCACAGCTTCTCATGCTATCCTTCCTAATTTGAATATCGACCCTCCTAAGAGCTTTATCATTCCATTCGTCATTTTTAATCCGCTCACCCGTTTCCAAGTGCTTTTCGGCAACACTGCGGCAGGCGTGCCCAACCGGATGTATCAAGAGGTATGGAAGCTCGTCTGTAAGAGAAGAGAGCTTTATGAAGCCGCACAGGAAGGTGATAACGAGGCACTATAAGGCCGAAGAAGAGTGGGGGCCCGGTGGTACGGCGTATCGAGAGCAGCGAGGGGCATCGAATCAGCAACACGCTGAGCGCGCTTCTAGGAAAGCAGGGAAAACGGCTTAATGTGGGCAGCACACAAGCACTAGAAACAATTAGGGGAGCCTAGCGCGCTGCCGAGCTGGAAAAGAGTGCCAGCATCTCCTCAAGCAGTGGAAGCGACCAGACAGGGAAAACGCGCTGCAGAGAAAGTAGAAGACAAGCGGTCTAAGGCAGTTGCGCAGCTAGACGCTGAAGGCCATGACCGATACGAAAGTGCAGCTACTACCTTCTAAAAGCAGTACTAGAATTGCTTCACCTTTACTAAAGTGCTTTATACTTGCACCTACTCGAGACGGCGAGATAGACTGCAGTTTTTTTTGGTGCGAAAACATCACTAGTCCCATTACGAGAAAACCCAGCGGTGCTTCTGTGTGTCATTGTGCACTCGCAGATGGCACAGAAAATCCCAGCGATGGTAAGAAAAATAGGGTGACGTCAACAAGCAGCCGTATAATGCACGCAGCAAGCCAAGCACTGTCGCTTAAGACATTTCTACAGACGTCTTTCGTCCACATATACTCCCAACTGGCCGAACTCCATGTGAAGCCGGTTTTCCAGAGAAAGTTCGTGCCGAAATTGTGACGCAGCAGTTTGTCTTACAGCGTTGCGGGTGGTGTCATATGATTTCTCTTTGCATATAGCTTACATGTGCTAGTAAAATTGGAGCATAGCTTGCGAAAGTGATTCGGACCGATGACATATGCATCTTCAAGTGTACGTCTTCCCAGACTCTTTACCCTTTCTCTCAGCGTGGTTGAAGTGTCCACCGAGATCTGAGATAGTTACTGCGCCATTTAATTTCCTCAAAAGAAACTCTCGTATCATAACTGCGATGAAACCGTTGTCTTACAGCGTTGTTTGGGTGGTCCTCAGTGTTGTTTGCGCTCGTGTGTGCGTACGTGTTTCTCCCTTCCGTCTTGTGTTATTCTGCGCAAAGTTTTCTTGAATATGTCGCTACACCAACTGGCCCAACATTCTGCTCTACAAAGTTGTTTAAGAGATCGCTGTAAACGAGTGAAATTCGTAGCTCGTAGCCTCCATGAATGTCTTTTGCGAAGAATATAGCTGCTTAACTGTATTTTCTCACTGCACTCAAAGCGGAAATCCTTTGCACTCTGGTACTATGCGTTTTATAGCTGTATGATGTATTTCCCTCATCTCTCTCACTTGCTTCAAGATCCCACTTATCCTGAAGTCTTGCAAGTGCTTCATAACCTTTAGTTCAAAAGCAAGATAAAAGATTAATTCCGGTTAGTTACTGAAATGCTGGCTTTTGAGCACACTCATTAAAGAAGAAACGCTCCTGTCGCTATTGTTTCCATCAGCTTCTCTGAACACTATAGGCGGTTATTTCGGGTTTCGCCTGCAAACTTCAACGGCTGGCTTTATGGCTTCCGTTTTTAGTCTTTCAGGGGTAAACTCAGAAGAGCTTTCCTTTTGTCAGATTTTTAACTAAGCGTTAGCGATCTTGTTCCGCCTCCCACCACACAACACAAAATTGCAAGTTCCTTGAATCTACCCACTCCAGCGCATATTCTGAAACTTAAGACGGGCGGAAGAACAGACGACACGATTTTCTGCAGAACCTAAGTTTTAGTGGCTTCAGAGCCTTTGAGGATTGATTCCATGCTTAGCACAAAGAACACTGCGCGGACGCCCGGACAGCACCGCGTGTTGAGGCTGCGTCGGTTGCTTTAATCGAAAAGGTCATCAAGTAAAAGCAGATTAGAGGCGTGTTCTTGCAGACACAGCTGCCGTTACTGTACTGCCCTCCACTTATCGATCTGCGCGAAAATGGACAATTTTCGCTCCATTTCTTCGCTCCTCCCCCCGTTTCCGCCCCGGATGGTTGCCGCGAATATCAGTGCCCAGCGAACCAAATGAGCGTCATTTCCTCTAAAACATAAGTCCTTTATCTAGTTTTGCTTAGAAAGAAGTGTCTGTCGCTATTTCAGCGTGTGTGCTCCAAGGGCTGCTAAATAATGTAACTGCTCACTCGAAGCGGGGCCTTCGAGTTGATTACAGCCAATCATCGCACTATTACACCTCCTGTTCTGCGGTTGATAGTACAAAAGAAGTCTTCCAGCTGAATTAACCGACAAAATATGACGATTTAGTGTTCACACTAAAAATAAATCTGGCATTGGTTTGTTTATTTTCGTGGGATGCACAAATGGGATACACTTGACTGAGCATAGGCTCGAGACATTCGGAACAACTACTACAGCTGTTGACTCCAGCTCAGGGTTAGTTCACCATCTGTAATATGGTTTAAGGAATAGCGAGAGGCCGTATTTTATTCTTTTATTTCTATATTTATTTGGTATGACCATTTTGTGCCCCACGATCACTTTTTTTCGGCGCTATAGAAGGCTGTGATGCATATTTTGAATTCATTGAAGCTGCCAGAAGAAGCTGCAGTAGGGTGCAGTATATGATTTCGTTCTTGAGCACGCAAGTTATTTCTGCGCTTTGCAATTTTATTCATCTTTCGAAACGAATGAAAAGGAAGGTGAGAATAAAAATCAGTTTTTTTTTTATTTATGCTCGGTCGCCGGGTAGTCGAGTGCATTTGCATTGGTTAATTAATTTTGCCTTCCATGTTAAGAGTTTCGCCGTAATTTTTTTTTTCAGGATAAAGAGAACCGCATGTCGAATGCGAACGTATAGAGGTTGTGTGTTAGACGAAAATCGGTGGCCTTTTGCTCTGTCTTGAATTTCTCACAAAAAAACGAACTAAAATAATGTTTGCATTTGCCAGTGTACTTTTTTCGAAGTATATTTCTTGACGTCTTTAATCCACTTAGTAAATTGTTCATTTAGCTCAACCTATTAATAATTCTGAGTCGGCTATGCTGCAGGCTTTACAATTCGTCGTTTATGTTCAAATTTCATATTGCAGCACAAAACTCTTTCACTTCATTCACTTAGCTGAAGAGCTCATTGCTTTCAAGACGTGTACATTTATCAGTTTTTCCTCTTCAGTTTCTCTCGACCCCCTCCCCCCTCCTTCTCCCCCACCTCCAGTGCTGGCCAGCAGTGGAAATGCTTACTAGGCTCACCCAAACATCCCTTGTTTTTACGTGCTCAACTGACACCACGCACGAAAAATGAGCGGAAGCCAGAGATTAACCGCATGTGCAGGGGAACGTGCTACATCGAGCCCTCTGTTCTCGTCGTCCAGTACTGCAGCTGCTTGAAAGTAGTTCGGACGGCGCGAAAACAACAAAGACAAAGGAGACACGAACACAACAGGACGGGCGCCAACTTGCAACTGAAGTTTATTGCACTGCAGCTGCAGCGACTTTTATTGCGGCACAGAACATGCCACACGACGTTGCTAGCTGCTCTTATTAAAGCTAGCCAGATACGAGTCGCCCCGTGAGCTACTGCTATAAAAGCGAAGGGCAGCCCTCGTGGAAAAAAAGTCCCAACCTTGCTCGTTCCGGTCACGTTGCTTAATGACGGCGTAGTGCCTGCGCGATGACGCATGCTCACGATGCGTTGGTGTGCGGCGCTCGCGTTGCGCTGGGAGATAGGAGGGTTGGCGAGTTGGAACAGATGAGCGCACATTACAGAACAGAGAGCCAGTATGCCGTAATAAATGTCTCCGAGTGTTCTACAGAGGATGTCAGAGCGCACTTTTCACGTTCTCCAGGGTCACGCCAGCAGGCGTGCAACTGCAGAAATGAACGCCCTGCACACCGCTCTTTGTTATAGCCCACATAAGTTTACGTCATGCGTTCAGTGCGCGAAAGTTGGACTGTTTAAACGCGGGCTGACAGCGACGGAGAAAAATTCTTGGAAAACATATTCAAAGCATCTGTCGGGCGCCAGTGCTGTTCTGGCTAATTGGTGTCGCTCGTAGCTATCCTCTGCCCGACTGAGCAGGGCCTTTTCAAGGCTGCGCTTCCAAGCCTAAAAACTCGGGACAGACAGGCCTTTTGTTCGTTGATGGTTACTGCAGATTAAGTACTCAATTGATTAGTTTCTTCCAAGGAGCATGATAGGTAACTTCTGTGAAAGATCACGACAACAAGGTTTCGGGCTAGTAGGTACTGCCAAACGAAAGTAAACAAAGAGTGGAGCAGCGAAACAGGAATGTGCACACGAGCCCAGAGCAACAACTGAAATTTTATTCCGAAACAAGACGCATAAACTGGTAGTAAGAAGTGGTGGAAAAGTGTGTAATGCTGCGCGATCGCAGGGAATCAGTGTAGTCATGTCAGAATGTAAAAACATTCCAGAAGAGGGTGGAAAAACCGAAGCTAAAAGCAAAAATACACGACGATGTAATGCTTTTCGCGGTGTTCCACATAGCCTTAGCTTGAAATCGACTGTATAGGCAGCCTGCGATGCAGTTTGCCGTGTTGACAGCGGCGCCACAACACACAGCCTAACGAGAGAAGCAAGTATTTTTTAGGCGCAGCCACACTGCTTTTGTACGCCACTTGCATGCGTTTATAAGTATGAGCTTCTCCGTTGTGTAGAAATCCCATGTGGAGTGCTTCGGCTAACTGGGCTATGTCGATACCACCTAGGAAAATAACGGTATCAGCCAAACGCGCGGTTAAAATCGTTCAGAATCAGGTCTCCTCTTTCTCGCGATCCAAGAGGCTGACGGAAGGAGTTATAGGCGGACAGTAAAACAATCGCATCGCTGCCGGGACACTGCAGGTCGCCTATACGTGAAGTGATTTCTCAGGATTTATTCGCCTTAAATTTTAACGCCCACTTTTGATTTAGAACCTGAAGGGAAGAAAAAAAAATCATAGGACTTTTTGTTTTAGCCGCAAATTTACCTGGGGGACGTACAGCTGAGCATCTTTGTTCTTTGCGCAGGCAGTGCTTTCCCTCTTTTCTGAGCGCGTTTATTTTTATTTCTCCCGATGAATTTAATCATTGCTCTATGTGAAACTTTCGAAGGTTTCACCGTCTTCTAATACATCAAGGGTTTCGCGAAGAATGTGTTCAAACAAGCGGACCGGATTGCGGACAATACGCGTGGAGCGCCTGCCACGTGATGCAAGCCTCATTCCACTGAGAGACCATGAGCGTGTTGCGTCCAATCGCACTCGGCGCAGGACGATCCCGATCACTAAGAGGAGTGATGTTTGCGTCACGTAGTGTGTGGTCTTCGCGGATCGTCGGCTAGCCGGTCCGCTCATCTGAACCCACGTTATGGGAATACATTCATGCTGCATTGATCTGTCGGGATAACAGCGCACAAATGCTTTTATAATAATTGAGTAATTACTCGTTGACGTCCACCCGAGAGCAGCCATACGGCTACAAAGGAAAGCTACACAGCTTTCTCAGAAACTTCGTAGTTAAAGAAAAATTCGTCCTAGTCCGGGGCTGGAACTCGGGACCACCGCTTCACCGGAGCAGTCGCTTTACTCCCTTATTACAAATCTACTCCACCTTGAGGGATTTTCCTAAACATTTCACCAACAAATGCTTTTAGGATTGAGGACGCGTCCACCGCGGTGGCTCAGTGGTTGTGGTGCTCGGCTGCTGACCCGAAAGACGCGGGTTCGATCTCGGCCGCGGTGGTCGAAATTCGATGGAGGCACAATTCTAGAGGTCCGTACTGTGCGATGTCAGTGCATGTTTAAGAACCCCGGTTGGTCGAAATTTCGAAATTTCGAAAAAAAAAACAAAAAAAAAAATGGCTGAGGCTTAACTTGGTTAAGCCTGGAGAATGCGAAGCATCATCGTGTCGCGTAATTTGGAGGCGCAACCACAGCGACGGCGCGAGGTGGGCCCCCGTTTCTTCACTGTCGTG
Source organism: Amblyomma mixtum (assembly GCF_055824585.1). Classification (NCBI taxonomy): domain Eukaryota; kingdom Metazoa; phylum Arthropoda; class Arachnida; order Ixodida; family Ixodidae; genus Amblyomma; species Amblyomma mixtum. The sequence continues at coordinate 18,107,064 of NC_143016.1, forward strand.
ACGCCATCGTGTCACGTGGTGTGACGTCATGTATCACGTGATTTGGAGGCGCACAACCACAGCGACGGCGCGAGGTGGGCCCCCGTTTCTCCACTGTCGTGACGTCATCGTGTCACGTGGTGTGACGTCATGTATCACGTGATTTGGAGGCGCACAACCACAGCGACGGCGCGAGGTGGGCCCCCGTTTCTCCACTGCCGTGACGTCATCGTGTCACGAGGTGTGGCATCATCGTGTCACGTGATTTGGAGGCGCATAACCACGGTGAAGGGCTGAAGTGGTAGCTAAAGTAGTATGCTTCGCATAAAAACAAGCGTATCATGACAACCGTTTGCCGCGGAATATTCCGGATAGTGTGATACGATTCAGCGTTTCATGCAGCATAAACCTAGCAGTTGTTAGAATCTAGCTCATGGCAGGGATTCGAACCGGCGACCTATAATTGAGGAAACCGGTAACCGATAATCGGGGGCTGCTTAAACAAATAGCACCATGCGTGGTTCGGGTGTCCACCTATATAAGTGAGACTGATATTGCTTATTTCCTTTCCTTAAAGAAACAATTTTCGATTTGTCCAACGGGCAAGGCGTCGCGCCGACACCCGCCCGTGGACACCCTGGTAGCGCTGCAACACGCTCTTGCGTTCCATTCTTAAGGCGAAGCTTAAGCGTCCTCCAAATTTTTTATCAATATTTTCGACATTGGGCACGAGTAATGAACCAAACAATACAGTGTACTCGAATGACAGAGATGTAAAGAAGAACTTCGCAAGTTTGCACGCACACTCTTTATAGATTTTTTAAATATTCCTTTCGTTCCTGCTGTTACCATGACGTAGATTCTGGGGGGAAAAAAAAAGCCTTCTGTCACAAAGGACCAATCACGACCACCCTTGCGGCGTACGGTTCTCGAGTTTGTTCGACGAACTTTTCTTTATGAAAGTCTTAGCACGAGGCTTAAAAAAAAAAGCAAAGAAAAGCCTGCCATGCACTGCCTTCAAGAATCTGACGGGCTCCTGCGAAGTTGAGAACATCCCGTTTACTCGCCTTTGCTCTGCGCACCCGATGCAACTAGGGAGCCTACATGTCGCGCCCCTAGCCAAGCGACATGTAGGCTCCCTAGATGCAACGTCCTGCCCCACAGTACCTTATCGATCTTCAGCTTCTTTCTGTGTGCTGTTTGCTGCAGTTTGACGACACGTGCTCAGAAAACGAGAAAAAAAGTAGTGAAAGTGGACGCCCACGTTTAGAAAGGTGAACTGCATAACGCTGACACGCACGTAGTCTAGGCCGGCCGGATTCCAGTTTCTGCAGAATGGCACGCCGAAACCTATATAAGGCTCAGTGCTTCGCTGCTGCCCTATGCGTATCGTCCTTATTGATCCAGCATGCTGCTTCTTCCTCCCCGCTTGACGCTATGCTGGATTATACACAGCAATCACAGCCTATACAGGGCGACATTATCACGATCCCTGCATTCTGTTGTCTGCAGTCTTACGAAAGAATCGGAGAAAGACGAGCGAACTGTTTTATTGCGAAACCACTACTTCACGAGGTCTACCCGGCTCACCGATTTTGTGTGAAGCTTGACGTTGAAGGTGACCTTGGAAAAACCTTGCATAGCAACCGCCTATGCAGACATCAAAAATATTGCAGCGACTGGGTTTCGAACCCGCGGCGGAACGAACAGATCAGCCTCGCTGGCCGCTTCATGTGGGTACTATGCTACGGCCGCAGCTGATCACGCCTCGTATTAAACAGCAACACACTCTCGCGAGGTGCATTGCATACTGTCATCTTCATCTAGTTTGCTACTCTGTACCGCTTGGACTCGAGTCCTTTAACAGAGTCCAATGTTCTGGGGCCTTGGACACAACCTTCCTCACAAAGGAAAGCGGTGAAAGCGCTCCTGAGATTCTTAAGGGACTCGGGGTTGTATTCTCGTCTATAATCTTTAAGTTTTCAGTGCACGCCCTCTGTACCCGTGACATAGTGGTCGCTGGACACTTAGAAAACTCATTTCATTGCTGCTTTTTTTCCCTTTGTTCCTCTCCCCAAGGTTAGGGTAGCCAACTGGGCATCGCCTGGTTAACCTCCCTGGCTTTCCGTCCTTTTTTTTCTCTCTTTCTCATCAAATTCCACCTGTGGCGCCAAAAGATCAGCTTAACCTCGATCAGAGATTAACCTGAGTCTAACATACTGGCCAGAGGTGCCGACGACCCAGCAAAGCAAAACCATAAGCCAACCAGGCTAAAAACATGCTTTCGCACGTCTACTTGGTTTAGTTACATTAAAACCTACCGTTTTTTTTCAGTGACGCAGTGTTTTAAAACCCACTAAACAGGAAGAAATAACTGTGATAAGTCCTACCTTAGTAGCACTCTGTTCGCTATTCTATAGCAAGTGTGCGTGCAGTTTCGCCATACATGCTTATTCGCCGCGGGAATTCGGGCCTGGCAAGCATGGCAGCCATGATTTCCATTCGGCTACCAGTCATGAAACTAGCGCCGCTTTATTAACCAAACTACTAGAGCACAAAAACGCACTCAGAATGCTTTAGCTGAGGTCACTACGAAGCTTACGGACGTAGCCCGTGTACATCGCATACTCTTCAGAAGCGGTGAAGAAGTTTCATTTTATGCGATAGATGGAAGCCTCATTGGAGCAAAAACACTCTGTCCGCTATTGTAGTAGCACCCTGTCGGGGTATGAAATAGCAGAACAGATTTCACCGCTAGTTGGATTCGAGCCCGCGGTGGCGCGAACAAATCAGTTTCGCTGGCCGCCGCATAAGACCAATACGCCATTACCGCAGCCCTCCATCCAGCGTGTAAAGTTGCCATTCCCTCGGGCTGTGCTTTAGATATCGTCGTCTTGAACATCTTCCATACGTGACTCCTTCGCGGTACTTCGGATATAGTCGGGTTAGTAAAATTTCTTAGTCATAAAGAAAGGCGCAGTGAAGTGCTATCGTACGTGATTATAGTGGAACGGAACGGCAGGAGATTTGAACCATCGCCGCAGGTTCGCATCAAACAACATGGAGTGTACAAGCCAGAAAGTGTATGCCATCGCCTTCTGTCGCATCGATAACATTGATCGGACCCCTCATTTTTCTTCTTGTTCTTCTGGCCAGTCTGTCTCCTGATTTTTTTTTTTTGATGCAGGAGTGCATTTTTTCTAAATTCGAACGCTTGTCATATGACATACGTTTGTTATGGCGGTGTATTAGAAATAGTCGTGTAAGATAGTTTGGTCCAGAAAACTGGTCAAGCTTATGCTCTTAATGCTGTGTCTTTAACACTCGCACTTTCGCCTCACCATGGATGCCCGCTATGTTTTGCGCGTCCGACTATGCACAGTATTATGAAGTCTTGAAAATAAAATGTAGTTGAATTCTAAGGATTGAAACCTGCGCAACCGGAAGCGCGTCAGCGTAGCTTTTCCAAAAAACTCTGCTCTTGCCGTAACGCACTTGCACCTCTTTATGGAACGCATAGCCACTTGAAAATGTCATCTACAACGAGTCTAGGTAATCGATGACTTTGTAACAGAAAAGCAGGACGCACAAGCAAGAAACGTAGGTAAAACAAAAAAAGGCAGCACACGAACACTACATGAACTTTCAAAATGAGATGTCTGCTCTATCGTGGACGTTTTCATTTGGCAATCGATTCACTGCAGTCTCAGCAAAAACTTAACAGCGCCAAAGGAAACAAACTATGACAAAGAAAACTTTTCGAAAAGATCGAATCATGAAACAGGTAGAATGCGTTGTATGAGGAGTATTTCTTTTGTAAAAGCACAAGAAAGACTGAGTGAGGACTGAGCGAGTTACGTTGCTATTACTGGCACATATAAAGTAACTATAGAGCCGTCATGAGCAGTATAAGCAGGAAAACTTTCGAGCTTCACACTAAGAACCTCAAGATGATACCGACGAGTGAGAAATTTCTACAGTGTTGTAATACCGAAATTCTTGTAAAATTTGAGCATATGCGTGTGATTACATCGTAACAAGAAATTTTCTGCAGTATTGCTGATATTTTGTGACAACTACAGTGGCTTGCTGTTCTACACAAACGTTTTTGCCTAAACGCAAATTTCAAAATAACAGTGCGGCCAGAATCTTTTCGTTATAATAGACACACTGTATAGTCACTTTCGAGTCGATATCCACAAGCACGCTGCTTCTTAGTCGCTTGTAATTAATTAGTGCCACTTGTTCTGAAGCTGTTCGTAATCATTAGACGTTATAATAGACACACTGTGTAGTCACTTTCGAGTCGATATCCACAAGCACGCTGCTTCTTAGTCGCTTGTAATTAATATGTGCCACTTGTTCTGAAGCTGTTCGTAATCATTCGACGTTATAATAGACACACTGTGTAGTCACTTTCGAGTCGACATCCACAAGCATGCTGCTTCTTAGTCGCTTGTAATTAATATGTGCCACTTGTTCTGAAGCTGTTCGTAATCATTCGACGCGGTTCCACTTCAATCGTGTGCACTTTTATTCTCCGCGTTCAGTCTTGAGTAGGCAACGTGTAATGCGACGCATACTGCGTGCACGCAGCCTTGCAGGTAGGCCGACAAGCCTGCATATCGCTGACAGTATATATCGAAAAATGCGTAGGCCCATTTGAAGTGGTCGGTAGGGTCGCTGAGGCATGCAGTGGGGCTGGTTTATCTTCTAGTCCTGGCAGCTACAGAGAACGAAATGATGCCTCACTCAATAAACCTACGCCCACTCAGAGACGGAACGAGGGGTAGCCCACATTCACAGACCGGCAAGTGGGTTAGGCGTGAAGTAGAATTTATATGAGGATAGCCTGAGGATATGAGGATGTTTGATAGCCAAAGTAAGTGCAACTACGTGCAGCTAACACGAATGACTAACATTTTGAAGACGTTGAAGCAAAGAAATAGGAGGATGCAGAAGCACTGATAGACTGAGAGGGCAGGGGTGAAGTATACGTCTACACTAACGATGCTTCGATTTTATTATGTGCATTTTTAAGAGCTGATAATGTTCAGAAAGATTAAAAGCCGTGCGAAGGTTCTCACGACGCACCTCGAAACGCTGCCAAAACTTCCTGTAAATCTCACGAAGCTTTTCGAAAGCTATTCCGCATTAGAACATGCTTTAAGATGCAGACGATGGTAAAAAGGGTGCTTCGATAGACTCGCAGCCGTTCTCTTGAATGTCTCCACAAAAGCATAAGAGATGCTTAGCAGTTCCTGCTTCAAAGCTCGCTTTCAACGGCGCAGAAAGTCTCGCAAGCGTCTCAACCACATTAGTCAAAAAGAGCTCCTATTACGTGCAATACGCCTCAGGTGCTGGGAAAACTGAACGCTGCACTGGGATAAGCATCCCTCTAAGAAAGAAAATTTTTGCAGCATCCACTCTGCAATATGCAATATGTTCAATATTCGGTACATTGCGTACGGTTAGAGAATCGAGTTTAATAAGGGGCTCAAATTGACAAACACGAGCCATCTCCACACATTATACCTATCACCATTTACTGCGCCTATTTTTTATTACCCTGAAAAAATACTACCAAACCATGCAGGTATGTTCTTCAGAATAGAACAAAGCAAATGCATTTATCTTTCACCAACCTTCGTTTATCCATAGTGGGGCAAGGAGCTATAAAGGGGGCCTAGAGCTCAGGCAGGGTATTTAAACTGCGGCGTCCCGAAATCACTTGATTTCGGAACATCGAATAATGTAAATGCTAGCACAGCAAAGAAGTAGAAGCAATCAATACCAGCAAACGAGTAGAAGCAAACGCCTGAGTTGTTAAAGCCTGTTCATTGGTCTACAAAAAGCTCCACGAAAGACCTTCATCGGCTTTAGTATCTTAGAGGCTGGACAGCGGATGTGTGGTCACAGAGCAGGAGGCACATAGAAAGAATTATCAAGATTGTTGTTGCGGCCAAGCGAACAAAGAAAAACCGTTCGGTGTGAACAGAAGTGCAAGGCAGCAAAAGCGGGTTGGATTGGCGCTTCGTGTCCGTCTTCTCCGTCGTCCCTTTCGTTACACGCAGGAAGATTCTGAGCCTGAGAAAATGCCCAGCTTTGTGCTTACATCGATTTAACTCAACGGCCTCCGCGGGAAGCCGGGCCATGACGCACATCGGATTTCGCTTACGGCCTTTGTTTGTGGCGACAGGCCCACAGAAGTTACCACCGGACTGAAAGAAAAGCGACCTTTCAGCGAAAAAAAAAGGGGCATCGCTACTAAGGAATTTATTGGAAAATGCTTTGCCCACATCTCGTTTCCGATGTGCACAGTGTTATCTCTTGCTGTCGCAAACCGTTGGTTGCTAACACAATCATTGGGATTTTTCCGCTGACTCTAGTTGCTAAGAGAGGCGTACGGCTTTGACACTACACGCGGAGTGCTACATGGTGGCTTGTGAGACGATTAAGGGGCTTCTTTGTTTGGTGATGGTGGTGAAAATTTTATTATAGCTAAGACGTTTGACCATTTAGGGCTCAGGGCCCTCGCCTGGTCCCACCCGAGATAAAAAATTCACGTTATGGTGGGCCATGACGTTGATGACCCTGCTGGTGGTGACCTTCTGCCCAGCAAGGTCCGCGGATTGGAGTGCGGCCGCCCAGCCCTCCAAGGTATTTCGTGCTGCGGGTCCAGTGGCAGAGGGACCCGCAGGGCAGTCCGCAAGCCAGGGATATGGGGCGATAATGAGAGAGAAGAGAGGGGGCAGGGAGCGTTTGGCTCTGGAGTATACTCCAGATATCCTGTTCCATGTGGCTCAGGGAAGGGTACATGGAGTGGCGGATCGGTGTGACACTCCAGCCGATAGGACGTTGTGGGCACGGAAAAGCTGTACATACGTTCCAGCAAAGTGTCCAGGCGTGAGGTACGCATGAGCGCGGCAAATTAGCACTCGGGCTAAATTATCGGCGGCCTCGTTCCCGGGATTCCCCGAGTGCGCAGGCACCCAGGTGAGCTCTGCGTGCCGAGGTAGATTCGGAGTTGGCCACCCCAACAGGCACCGAGCGAATGCTGCACCCTTCCGCGTGTGAAGTGCATGAGTATGGTCGTTTTGGAATCGCTAAGAATATATGTAGCAATGGAGTGCGTGAGGGCTAAGGCTACTGCGACTTCTGCGGCTACGGTGGTGGTGCCCGGAAGCAGGTCGAAGGTGTACAATTCAGGGAGATTTGGGTGGTGGATGATGGCGCCTGCACCATTTGTGGGGCATGCTGCATCGACCCAAATGGCGTTAGGTCCGGGACCACAAGGTTTGTGGAGAGCTGCCGCGCGCACTTGGTGGCGACGCGTGTGATTCTTCGGGCGAACGTTTCGGGGGAGTGGTTTGATGCACTTTTGGTGGTTAGGACAAGGCACTGGCCCGAGGTGTGGTCTTGCCGCCGAATGTCTAAATGATAGTCGTTTGAGAATGTGTTGGCCAGTCGGGTTAGCCGCTAGGCGGATGTATTGCGACTGGAGGTGCTCTCCCGTGAGCTCTCCAATGGTGTTGTGGATGCCTAAGGCTAGTAGGCGGTACCTGGAGCTGCTCTGTGGAGCCCTATTAGGACGCGCCCATTACGACCCCTTGGTACTGTTGTGGAAAGCCGCAGTACAATATTGAACGCAACAACGCAAAGCTACAAAGCAGTACGCAACAACGCGAATTAAAAGGATGAGTGGAGTCTTTGCCTGCAACGCGAGAGGGCCCTCGGCTCTACAGTGGAACGCCGGAATACAAAGCTCCGGCTTGTGGAACACCGAGTGCGTTCGCGGCACACTGTGGCGCCCTGTACTCTCTTGTTTGGGCTTTGCAATGCCGCACACTTCGCATACCCAAAGCGGTGGCTTAGTGGTTGGAGCGCTCGGCTTCTCAACCGAAGTATCCGGGTTCGAACCCGAGCGCGGCGGCCGCGTTGAGATGGAGGCAAAACACAAAAGGCGCCGTGTGCTGTGCGATGTGTGTGCACGTTAGAGATCCCCAGGTGGTCGAAATTAGTCCGGGACCCTCCACTGCGGCCTCTTTTCTTCTCCTTCTTTCATTCCCACCTTCCTCCCTTCCCTCACGGCGTGGTTGAGATGTCCACCGAAAAGTGAGACAGTTCAAATTCAAATTCACTTTATTTCTGGTAGAAAGCAAGTAAAGTTACTGCGCCAATTCTTTTCTTCTTCTTCTTAAAAAATAACACTAATGAAGCTAGCAGGCGGCCTGCGCTGAAGCTCTTCGTAGAGACAGTGGTGTGAGGTGGCGGTGGTGTCCACCACAAAGTGAAGCAGTTATGCATTTTTCCTGTTCTTAAACCCAACGGAGGATTTACAGCGGTGCTTTTGAGGAAAGCAGAAGCTTATAACTGGCTCTCTGGGTCAGTGGATGCTTCAATCGCGCTTTGAGGTACGTGGCGGTAGTGTTCACCTAACGCCTTGCGCGTAAAGCGTTATATGGCTCCCGTTGTACCCCTGACTTGCTTCTACTAAATCATTTGTACAAAGCTATTATAGTTTCACTCTAAAATGAGACCGTTTTGTGGACACATTACGGCACAAGTCGTCATACGCCTAGGACGTCCCAATGTCGCCCGCAGTGTGTGATCAGCGTGAGGTTGCGACTGTTGCGACTGAGAGAAGGATGAAACGGAGAGTGCACGGGCCTGCCAGCTGGCTCAAGCCGAGACACCACCGCTGCCACGTGCAGATACAGGGGAGTTGAAAGATAAGAGGAAAGAGAAAAGCGAGAAAAGACGCGCGTCGCAACAACCGCGTCCGCAGAAGCGGACGCTCAGCGTGAGGGAACCATATTAGCCACACCAATGAAAAGGACTCTTATAGGCATGCACACGTCGACATATGTGCAAAGGCCGAAGCGATGGTCTTGTGGTAGAGCATCCGCCTCGTATTCTGGAGGTGCTGGGTTTAATCCCCAGTGCAGACGGGTATCGACCGGTTTTCTATTGGGCACAAGATGGTCTCGTGTCTAGCCTCTTCCTTTGGTCCTTGTTCTTTTCGCGCTACCTTTCGCCATGAATACATATATTTGTTAATGCGAAAGCAATATATGGCTCATCCGCAATGAAACCCGATGGCGTTGACCGAGAGAAGTGGTACCAAAATCTCATGACGTCATCGTCGTCTCGCATGCCATCAGCAAAAGCCCCATAAGATAGTAATGGGTGATCACAGGCAATTAAACAAAGATATTAGACGAAGCAATAGTAGTTAGTGACATGGGTAGTCAATGATAGTGATAGTTATAGTAATAGTGGTAGTTTTTTAATGATAGGACGTTACTTAATAAAAATGATGGTAATTAACGATAATAGCAATGATAAAGGCCTACAGGTTGAAGCCCTTTAGGTTTAAGGGCCCCAGATGGCCTTGCACTATAAAAATTCATCATTATCTGCTACCTTCCCGGAGAACCAGAAAAGTATAAAGGTACCGCAACGAAGCGGCCAGAAGCAGTCACGCTAAGTCAGCGACTTGAAGATCTGAATGTGCCTTAAGGCCCACTTGAGCCAGGTCAGTAGTCACGTGACCTCAAATGCCTCTTCTCCTGCTCACTTAGACAACATTCTCATAATAGACAAAGTGATAGCGGTATTTATGAGTTTTGGTGCACTTTTACCAGGACAACGTCTCCTGCAGAAACTGCGACCGTCCCACCAGAGTGTATACGTCACAGCTGAGCAGGAAAAGCTGAAATACGAAGGAGAGACTCACCGCGCGAGAGCGTGGCGCCAAGGAACCACAGCGCGCCGCTCACCTTGCTGGCCACCGTAATCCGCAAAGCGCGCCAAGCTCGGCACGGTGTCAGCGCCGAGTGCGCGGCTGGGAACTGCACGGCGCAACTTCTGCATTGAGAGGCGAACGGCAGGAGACGCCACCGGCGCACGGGCTCCTCTCATCCTCCCTTTTCTCGACACCCTTTTTCTTCGTTTCTCCCTCAATTTTTTCTTCGCCCCTGCTCCTTTCCTGTTCGGGGAAAGCTCCCGCGGAGAGCTTGTTGCGTCCAGCTGGCTCGTGATGTCATTTCAAGAAAGTCGTTCAGGGCCGTTCTTAGCCCGGAACTTATGTTTCTGAAAACGTTTGATTGACAGACACTTAATCAAAATATTAATCAAAATTGCTGGGTTCTCTTCAGAAAACCCCCCTTTTTTTCCTTTGATCTGTTCCTCAAAAACTAGCTTTATAAAATATCAGCTGCAATAGCTGTCTATAATTGCAGTGCTATTAATGATATGTTTGTTTCCTTGTATTTAAGCTATTTTTTCAATACACGCGTATTTATCAGCAGTGGTATGCGGGATTTCATGTACAGATGTACATCGGCTATGAGGAACACTGCTCGAAATGCACTACACAGACGCTCGTTTGTAGTGGGATATCAGCACGCATTAAAAAAAAAAAAACAAGGGGGACGAAATTTTTCTTGACCCCTTCAGTACGGCGACTCTTTCTCCCTTTTCCTTCTTTCACTACCTCCTCCATTCCTTCCTCCACGACAAGATTCAGGTGCTCAGACCAATTGATAAAGTTACTTCACTTTTCGTTTTTTTTTAAACAACTAATTGGCTCAGTGGTCACGGCGGTCGGCTGCTGACTCGAAAAACGCGGGTTAGATCCGAGCGGCGGCCGAATTTCAATGGAGGCGAATTTCTCGAGGCCTGTGTACTGTGCGATATCACTGCACTTGAAGAACCCCAGGTGGTCGAAATTTCCGGAGCTCTTCACTACGGCGTCCCTCATAGCCTGAGTCGCTTTGGAACGTTAAACTCCCATAAACCAAACCAAATCTAATAATTACCATCATTATTAACATTGCCTCCCCTCTCGTCATTCTCACTCCATTAGGAGCTACATGCCATCGCCACTGTTTACAATGTTTGCCATGCTCCGTGAACAAACTTAACATTATGCTTCTTTTCTGGTAATTCACCTAACATATGTCTTTAATTTTCAAAAATGGATTTTTGAGTTAGAATAACATAGCGGAGTAGCGCATCAGAATACAGCTAGGACATGCAGATACTAAGCTGGTAACTAATATTGAGAAGTTAATTTTCTATCTGTACTGCTGAGTCTCCTTATTTCGTGAAAGGTATGTGACGCACTGCAAGTAATAGCCGTATAAGTTTTTAGAATTTCGAAATCGAAGTTACCCTCGTTGCTCTCCCAAGAAATTTTGGCTACATTGCTCCAATATACATGGGCTTTCGAGAAGCTTGCATTCAAAGTAACACCGCCAGTGCACGTAACTCGTCGAAAGAGCAAACATTTCTTGCGCCACAGAGCGAAGGGTAACTGCGATTTCGAAATTCTTAAAAACTGATATATATATACTACTTACAATAAGTTAAGCACGATTCAATAAAAATGAGATTAATGGTATTATTTAAACAGTTAAGTGGTCAATATTAGCAACCAGCCCAGTGGTTGCATGCATTAACTGCATTCTGATGCGCCGCACTGTTGACATTGGTAAGCCTAAAAGAGCGCTCTTGCACTAAAAGCCTGTTTTTTTTTTTAAAATGCAGGAAATAGGTGAGGCACTAGATATGTTCAATATTTTTTCGTGTTGGTCGACCGAATATCACAGGTGGAAACTTCAATATACCCTCTTCGGCACGAAGAACATTTAACGTAAAAATTTTCTGTTTCCCGTCTGCACCTCCAAAGCTCCTACAAGCACTGTGCATCTACGATGTTACCGGAGCAGCACTAATAAAAGACAAGTCATGCGAAGAGCATTCAGGTACTTTAAAAAAGTAGCTTATATCTACCCGCTTTGCCATCGAGTGGTACTGCGCAAGAGACTACGACCTGAAAGCGAAAGTTGCGGAGCAATAGTCAGGCATGATCTTAAACAAACTATTGAATGCCGCGAGTGATTGCCTATTATGTATGGAAGGCTCTTACCTGTCATCCTTAGCAAACTAAGGTGGACATAGTCCAAAAACCACGCGAGCCGAACACCGAACATAAAGCAGAATTCATTCGAAACATGCGTGAAACTCTCCGTCCTTTTGATACAGCCAGCAAAAAAAAAAAAAACAAAAAAACATTATAATAGCCATGAGCGGAATTTGAACCATCGACGGCTCAAATATAGCCGAAGCCTAAAATCAGTCGGCCTTCATCGCAGGTTTTTTATTACTTTACCCCCTCCCTGTTCTTACATCATTACTCTATCCCTCCTTCGCACATAAAATTCTTGGAGACACACACTTGCACGGAGAAATCGCAGCCAGTCCAGAGGTCGACCTTGTGCACGAGATACCTCCCTCACCAAAGCGCACTGTTATCTCAACAGAGCCTCTTGCACAGGTTAGGTGGTCGAATGACTACAAAACCGACATACGAAAATGCAGGCGAAATTCTAAAGGCGCGCGTATGCTGTGCGATGTCAGTATGCATTAACGAACCTCTGGTGAAAGAAATCAACAATAAAGCCTGCACTGCGGCGTCCTTAATAGCCCTCTTCCATCTTCCGGCAGTCAGGTATCACATACCGTACCATACCATACCATACCATACCATACCATACCATACCATACCATACCATACCATACCATACTACACTGTACTGTACTATACTATACTATACTATACTATACTATACTATACTATACTATACTATACTATACTATACTATACTATACTATACTATACTATACTATACTATACTATACTATACTATACTATACTATACTATACTATCATCAGCCTGACTACGCCCACTGCAGGGCAAATGCCTCTCCCATGTCTCTCCTATTAACCCTGTCCTTTGCCAATAGCGGCCACCGTATCCCGGCAAACTTCTTAATCTCATCCGCCCACCCAACTTTCTCCTGTTCCCTGCTACGCTTGTCTTCTCTTGAAATACACTCCGTTACCCTTAAGGTCCAGCGGTTATCTTGCCTTCGTATTACATGCCCTGCCCAAGCCCATTTCTTCCGCTTGGTTTCAACTAGGATGTTACTAAACCGTGTTTGTTCCCTCACCCACTCCGCCCGCTTCCCATCTCTTAACCTTACACCTATCATTTTTCTTTCCATAGCTCGCTGCGTTGTCCTTAACTTAAGCTGAACCCTCTTTGCCAGTCTCCACGTTTCTGCCCCATAGGTGAGTACCGGTAAGATACAGCTGTTGTATACTTTTCTCTTGAGGGATATTGGTAAACTGCCATTCATGATCTGAGAGAACCTACCATATGCGCTCCACCCCATTCTTATTCTTCTAGTTATTTCCCTCTCATGATCCCGATCAGCGGTCACTACCTGCCTTAAGTAGACATATTCTCTTACTACTTCCAGCACCTCGCTACTAATTGCGAACTGCTGTTCCCTTGATAGGCTGTTGTACGTTATTTTGGTTTTCGCATGTTAATTTTTAGCCCCACCTTTCTGCTCTGCCTGTCTAACCCATTAATCATGCTTTGCAATTCATACCCTGAGTGCCTTAGCAAGGCAATGTCCCCAACTGTTATCCCCAACTATTCCCATTTCAGGCCCCGGAATACATCCTGTAAGCAGGCGATGAATAGCATTGGCGAGATCGTGTCTCCCTGCCTGACACTTTTCCGCATTGGAATTTTATTGCTGACATACTATACTATACTATACTATACTATACTATACTATACTATACTATACTATACTATACTATACTATACTATACTATACTATACTATACTATACTATACTATACTATACTATACTATACTATACTATACTATACTATAATATACTATACTATACTATACTATACTACACCATACCATACCATACCATATCGTACCGTATCGTACCATACCATTTTATACCATACTATACCAAACCGAAACTCTTGTCACGTTGCGGTGACGCTAGTTCGAATTACATACTTTTTATACACCTCTGTCTAAGGTATACGAACATCGGTTTGGAAGCTGTGGCTGATGTTTTCGGCTGTCATGAGGGGCAGAAATTTCAAATTTCAAACAGCATTTATATCAGTGTAGCCCCGACTGCCCAGCTTCACAGTGTCATATGGTGCGTGATGGTTCCTCCTTACGAAACGATCGCCGACTGCCTGAGCTGATGGGTACCGGTGCATTTGGTAGTGCTCAACTGTTATATTATTACGGGAAAGTCTTGCCTTCAGTATGTTGTTTGTTGGAGTACGTTTTTGTTTTACGTTTACGTTTTTGTTGCAGTACGTTTTTGTTGGAGGAGGCGTGGAAGGTATTTTCCCGCATAGAAAAAGAGGAACTAGGAGGCAAGACAAGGAGGATATTTTCTCTTCAGTGGCAGGGATAAATTTTGCAGCTGACAGCGCTGGAAATATAAATTTGGGTGACGCAGTACTGGGTGTGGCAGCTCACCTTTGCTTCCGCCTACATTACCTCGAAGAGAGGCAAAAACACCTCATAAATCTCTGCCCCTGGCAGTCGCGATCACATGCCAAAACAAATGCAGTACAAGCCTCAGTAATAGCAGGCACTTTCGGGAAGCAGCTTCTTCGGTCGAGCATGGCGACCTGTGCGGAAAAGGCGGAGAAAGCCACTTTGCTGTGCGGGGAGTGCTGGGCTGGTATCGATCGCACCGGATACCTCGACCCACGAACGCTTAGGAAAAGTGCCTGGCGCTGCCTCTGAGTAATAGGATATATCCGCGGTGGCTACAGGGCGGCCTTCCCCAAGTGGGGGCAGAGCAAACCCCCTCTTTATGGGAAGGCAAGCGACTGGCTTGGAGAAGGTACCGGCCTACTGGAATGATTTCCGCTCTTCTTGAGCACCTGTGCGTTCGAAGGATTTGAGTGGGCCTCGAGTCTTCTGCCGTCATTCCTTTCCTTATCGGGCTGGTCAGTTTCTTCCACTCTCCCAAGTGTTCATCTGTGTAGGTTTCCGTACGGTTTTCTGGCATCCTCTGGAACAATCGCTTGGTGGCCTGGCGGCCGACAGCTCGGGTATTGCAAGGTACAGTCTGTATGCTCAGAAGCTTGCTGAATTTTGAAGGCACTGCCCGCTCCAAACTTTGGTTAGATCACAGTGGGGGCTTTTGTTTCAACGTGCTGTTTTTAACCCGATGATCTGGTGGCACATACCAACGCTGGGAATCAGCGATCAATTGGGAGCCTGAAGTGACGATAATCAGCGTCACGGTTTTTCGGTAATAGAACGCAGAAGAAATATATATGCAGAAAAAGTGATCACAAGACTGAAAAAGTAATAGAAATTCGGGATACAAAGGTGTTCGAAAAGGAAAAAGAAATACAACAATATGTTGTTAGGCTTCAGCCATAGCCATAGCCTCGTCCCGAGATAAGGCGCTCAAAATGACATGAGTTAGTAAGGAATTACTTAAAACACTCTACAGCCTCAATTTAAACAAGTATTTTCCCTTTGTCATGGCTACGGAAAATGTTTAATCAGATGCCCAAACCGAGGCCAAAGGGGTGGGGTTTGACACCCAGCGTTAGACGGTTTTTGTTGAGCGTTGTGACCTCGCTGCCAACAAACTACATCACAAGCAGCAAACGAGGCAAACACGGCCGTGCTTCGGTATTGTGAGGGGTCATATTGAAGACAAGAAAAGAAGAAACAAAAGAGAACGAAAACTTCTGTATGTGCTCTTCTGTATCCGGTTGTTGACCGCAGGAACCATGTGCGACTAAAACCGGGTGTTTGTATAGGTACACGACGAATAGAACTCACCCGAAAGCGCACGTACATAACATTTTAAATCACACGGCGCGCCTACGTATGTTTAACTGAACAAGACATTAAAATGCATGAACGCTGCCACGTTTGTGACACCCTTTCATAATCAATGATTGCAGCCGCTCTCCATGGTGAAGAAGCATTTCGACTAAGTATTTGTTCTGTAATGCCCGTGCGACCGTGCATTCTTTTTTTATTCTTATTAATGGTTTCACTTGTTTCCTCATTTCGTCAAAGTTTCTGGAATTATTGGCGATTGGATCATAGAAGGTTGCATAATATGTATGAGTGTCTTGCTTATACGTTCCAACCTGATGTTCGCCGCAATCTAGGAGCCAAGTTGGCAATTTCCGCGAGTCGCAGAGATTACGAGAAGGGCGGTGTGAAACGGCTTCCAGCGAAGATATGTTTTAATGCAGCTTCAAATGCATAGCTATACGATGCTCCCTCCTTTCTTGTTTTGTCCACTCTTCGGAAACTTTTCTTTTACGTTTAAGAAGACAGCTAGGAACTATCTGAATCACTCAAAAAAGAGCACAGCCGGCAAACATCACAAATCAAGAGTCCCGTGGTGCCCTTGTATATAGACGACAATAATTATTCGCCGAAGGCTGAGATCACCTATCTACAATATCGAACCGACAGTAAGATGTAGATGTAGATGATAAACGTACAAGCCCACCCAGCAATGCCACTCCTCTAACGAATGCGTTTGTGTGGCCGAGAAAAAGACATGTCAAGACTCTCAATGGGTAAACCACAAAGTCGGTGGTGAGGAAAAAAGAAAGGGAAGTATTATCCCGGGCAAGGCTAAGGAGGGCTTCTGACTCTCCTCGCTGGCACGCTATTGTGGACAAGCAAGAGGAATGCATTAGATAGGGATAGGCTCCGTTGTCGAGATGATTCCGTCCTGCTGTCGGCGACAACCAACGGACAAACGACATTAGTGCGAGCTTATTTGTCGAGCCATCGACAGATGGACCACGGTCGGTATATCCATTTGCGCAACAAATTGGAGCTCCTCTGGTCCGTCGGTGACCGCAGACAGTGAGATGAAGTAATGACAAGTCGGCGAGCGTCGCAAAGGAATGCATTTCATGAATTGCTTATTATGGCAAACAAAGGGGAGGACCGAGCAGCAGCTAAGAGAAACTGAAGAGGAAAAATTGAAGGAAAAGTTGCGAGCAGACCCGAGCGTTCTGAAGCACACGCTGCTGACGGGTAAGCCATTTGTTCCGCCATATCTTCGTCTTCGCATGCTTCTCTGCGTTTGCGACAGAAATATATCTTTCAGAGATAACACAACAATGCCTTCACGTAGCTCCTGTTTGTTGATTAGCAGTGGCGTGCGCTCAGTCGACAAACTGCCAAGATCGCCTGGCGTCCCGGTCGCGACCAACAAGCGCTGGACTTAGCCACAGCTGTCACTGCGCTGGGAAACTCTCAAAGAGAGGTCCGTTGGCACTGGCGACGGCACGTCGGCACGGTGGGCAATTTTCCTGTCACATGACAAAGACATATGACTTTGTCCCCGCTGTAGGAAGTTCCACTTTCCCTGGCTACTTGTTCCGCCTGCTGTCCAGACACCGGAGGCGTGTCCTAGCGGCTGGCAGAACAGCGCTTGTTTACTTCCTGTATATAGACGCCTCGATACGGCTACTCTTTATACGGTATCGGTGTTCTGGGCTCTGTAGCGAAAGCATCGTGCGGATCCGTTCGGACGGCTCGAAGCTTCGAAACTTTTGAGAGACAAATTACCCGTGCTGTGTCAAGAAGAATCGCGTGCGAATCGATCGAATGCACCTGAACATTGGAAAGGTCCTCGCTGGTGTGATGTGAAAAGAAGTTCCTTAACACGAACAAGCTGGCGATGTCAACAGGCATCTTTGTAATGATTTATATATCCTTGTGCCAGGAGCGGCGACGTCCTCGGAAAAAAAAATAATAAAAGAGTCCCGCCTACCTGTCTCTTCAATGGCTTTCATTTACAGGGTAAACACCTTGTAATCGGTTTTTGTCCTGATTACGACATGCTCCAATTCATTCAGGCGTGGAAATCTCCGCCAACAGAATGCGTTTTGTAGCTGCAAAAGAGAGCTTGCGCTGTCCCAGGTGGACCGGCGGCTGTACCGCTGTGCAATAAAAAAATCTCGCCGACAGCCACTTCGGTCGCTACAAAATAGACACCACAATTCGAATTGCTCGTTTTAGTGCGCCAGCATGTTTTTATAGCGCGGGTATATGTTTATAATGTGATCTTGGCAGAGCGCGGACGATCGTGCAGGAAGTTATGCTCAGGTAGGTGGCGTCGTGAAGGCGCTTTTTTCCGCTCACAACGCAGTGAGTTGCGGCATTGTGATCGGCACTGCAAGCTGCAGCGCAGCTCCGCTGTAATTTCAGCGGATGCGCAACTGAGAACTTTTCCTGTCACGTGAGCTAAAAAGATTCTGCGGCTCTAGATTGGGAGCTGCATGTTGCGGCTCAGCAGAACAACCTTGGAGGCAATGTTTGCTAGCAAACATTGTTTGTGGTCTTGCAGCGCATTGCAGCGCGCGAGGAAAAACACCGTTGTAGATGCATTAGAGCACGATACAGTGCCTGACCAAAGACCCAGTGAAATGGACAAGGCAACCCCGCGCAGTGCACGCGGCGAAACGTGATGTTTCGCCCGAAAAGGGCGACTGCCTGTAAGAAAGGTCAGGCAGGGTAAGTCATTCCAGCATTTTATTCGCTTCTAAAGCTGCTGGACAGTCGCATAATTTCAACGTGCCGCAGATACTCCTTAGCTTTTCCCACAAAAAACAGCGGCCTGCTTCCCCTCTGAACGTGTCCTCGTGGTACCGGGACAAACGCTGGTAGCGCGTGTCCGTAAATTAGGACTATAGGAGGCGACGGGCCCGAATGGCGTTATCGCCCACAAATCTGGCCCAGCGGGAACCGACGCTCCGGAAGCTGCTGTTGGCGGTAAACCTGGCACACTCGACGCTCTAAGCAATAAGCCTGCTCCCAAAGCGCAGGCCTGACAAGCGTTTCCACTGAACGAATGGCGCGAAGGCTGCCCCGCGTGCGAAGGCCAGCACCACCAAACTGAAGCAGCCGACACAAGTTGCTTTTCTGACTAATGGAGGCGGGGTGGTCCTTTTCAACCCGGCTGTTACCAGTACAGGAGATCACACGCTTTATTTCAATTGCTGGCGTTGTATGCCGCGCTGGGGAACGAACTGAAAGCAGGGAAGTGTCTCAACCCCTTCTACATCTTTTCTTGTGACGCTGGCTTCTTACCGAGCGGCAGGCGTGCAGGTTTAGTTTATCTTTGCGTTACAACAAGGCATTGGCCTAGAATAGGCCGGCAATATTCTCCTGAAGCTTACATCTGTAAGGACAACACCATCACCACCACCTATTTTATGAAAGATCTTTTTGTTGAAACCCAAGTAAGTGCTCTTAGCGGTTACATTTTGAGGAGAAGGGCTAAAATATTACACCATGAATTTCTGAGTAGACGCTGGGGAGTTGAGTAGAAGGCTACTGCAAAGCTTCTTTATCCAGCTTTCTTCGCAATGCATAAGGTGCTCGTTTATGCATTAGCCAGAGCACGCCAGAGCAAGCGACATGCAGCAAAATCCGGCGAAACTGCATCGTGCCGCGATCTAGCGATGCAATTTTGGAGTCTAGGTTTTACTGTGTGCATGTGCGACCTTTTGTATCCGCAGCCGTTAGTTTTTTCTCGCTTCAACAGCGACCTGTCGTGCCCAGCAATACTTATCACCAGCTTGTTCAACGAATAAATTGCTTTTTGATATTTGTTTCCTCAAAAACCAATTTATCCGTTGAACAAGCTGGTGATAAGCATGACTAGGCGCGAGAAGTCGCTGTTTTAAGCATGAAATGTTTTTAGCTCCCCCTGTCGGCGCACTGTGGGTGACCACGGTGCCAGAACAGAGAACACGGAGGCGCTCCAGACGACTTTGGCGAAGCTTTCAGTCCGTCTTGTGCATGCTACGAACGGCGCTGCCACCGGAGCAGCGCATGCGTCAACAACAGCGTCTTCGTGGTCTCGCGGTGGGCGAAGCTACCGCATGGTAAGGAGCCCAAGTTTCGCCCAGCAGCCGGAGAGACGCTCGCTAAATATGAACATTGGCATTATGGATTGAGCGTTTTTTTTCAACTCTCCTTCATTTATCGTGTGTAACACGAAACCATATATATATATATATATATATATATATATATATATATATATATGTTGCGAAAGCATGGAGTACTTGACTGCTTACAAGAGTATATAGCGAAGTATACGCTTCGTTAAAGGAAACATATTTATTCTACTCGACGTTTCGATCGGAAGACCGATGTTCTTCAGGAAGATCCTGAAGAAGATCGGTCTTCCGATCGAAACGTCGAGTAGAATAAATATGTTTCCTTTAACGAAGCGTATACTTCGCTATATATATATATATATATATATATATATATATATATATATATATATATATATATATATATATATATATATATATATATATATATATATATATATATATATATATATATATATATATATATATATATATTAGTGTGAATCTACTATTACCTCTCCTACTTCGCAAAATTCGCATGTTCGCGTGAAGCCTCCGAAATAGTCACGAAAAGTAACTTTCTCCCGGGGGTCAGTGGACACGTCAATAGCACTTTGAGCTCTGTGGCGGTTGTAACAGAGATACGTGCGCTGCTTGCGTTCGCGTTTGCAGGTTGTAACAGAAACGCGGCACTGGAGCTATAGGCCGCATGCGATCACTGGGTTCAATGGGAATGGTGTAGACAGCGCTTCAGACTCTGTTGATTCTCGAGGGAAAGGAAGGCTCATAACTGGCTCCTTGGATCAGTGGAAACCTCATTCGCGGTTTGAGGTACGTGGCGGGGGTGCCCACCTACAAAAACCGTCCTTTCGCACAATATTCCGTCCTTTGCAACGCTAGACCTCCGGCCGATATTTTTTGGTTATTAAGAGGGACGCGCAGTAATTTTCAGCCTTGCCAGATGCGGCCGGATCGCTTGGAAGAGTGTGGCTGCGCGTGAGGCCTTCCACTATGTATGTGATTATTCGCAAACAAAACAAACTTGTTCGGCTCAGTGCATCTTTTCGGTGTACCCGCCCTCTTTAAACCCTCGAAATGAGTTATGAATGGAGACTACAACGCATGCTAAGCCGATTCGTTGCCATGGCAGGTATGACAAGTTACTTGCCGTTAGTCACTGCAAAGGGTTTAACGTTAGTCCACGCTTCAGGACCGCTGTACGAAGCTGTACAGCGCGCGCGACATGGTGGTTGAGAAACAACTACGCCTCTCTCCAAGCTCTGCGCATCACCAGCTTGTTCGTCGGAAGCATGGAGTAAGGTACGGCTGCGAGCATGAAAGGACGTGCATGCACACACCGAAGTCTCAACACCTTGGAATTGGAACGTCAGGTGACTCGACAAGGCAGTTTTGCAGTTTTTTGCTACCTGCCACGTGTCGCGGCTTATTTTGTCGCCGGTTGTACATGGAGCTACTTTACGGCGGCAAGTTGGCGAACTCCACTCACCGGCGCTCACTTTACGCCCGACGTCAAAAAATTGCGCCCACTGTGGTCGGTCTGCAATGTCCAAATAAGGAAGCACGACTTCCAACGAGACCGGAAGCGACTGACGAGTGCCATTAGCGGGTCCAAAATCCGCTCCTCTTTTTATGTGACTACTGTACCTGCCGCTGCCAACATGACGGTCATGGCGGACAAGCGCTACGCAGAGAGTAAGGCAAGAAAAAGTCATTATCGTGAAAACAAATGCTTCGTAATGCACGATATGTAGACTTTTCAGGAAAACATCACATAATCTCGCTTCGAAATCTCCGTGTTTGCTCCCTAAGGCAGAAGTTGTCGAATGAAAAAACCTTGCTGTTAACAGCGTTTAAATAGGCGTTCGTGATGTGAGGATTTCGGCCATGATAATTTTCTAGATGCCTACACTGGAGTGCTGCAATTTTGTGTAACGCTGTCAAAGCGAAAAAAAACTCTAATTTAAAGAGAACAGGCAGCGTCGCTGCTCTTTCACACACCGCCTTGATCATAGGCATTTGCCATTTGTTGATTGCATCTTCCTTTGCGTATGCGGATACAGATAAAAAGGGGGGGGGGAGGATGCGCTGCTTTATCGCTGCATGTATCTGCACCCCAGTGAAAATTGTGTCGTGACGGCGCAGTACTTTCTAGAAAGTCTACAACGTCTAAAACGGGTTTGTTTGTAGCTGGCCCTTAAAGGGACACTGAGGAGAGCTCTATTAATATTTTTTTTTATAGCAAAATCCGATTGTTCGGCATTTCATGGCTTTGTTGCCACTTGGCCGGCAGCGAAAGCTGCATTTATTTCTAAGAAATTTGGATTCGAAGTTGAAAAAGTTTTTCCCGCCGCTCTGATTCAAACTTGGGATTCTCCTATGACGACACAGGACTAAGTGACGTGAAACATGACGTGCACATGACGTAACGCAGACTCCGTGATTTCTGGCGGCCATGCAGTGCGGCCCAGCAGCAGCCGAAAAGAAAGCTACCGCTGGCCGCACGTTGAAGGCATATATCGGCTATTGCGGCCGTCGCTTCGTTTACGTTTACACCGGCGTTTTGCCAGCGTTACAATGGATTCCTTTCTCGAAGTCGTCAACGAAGTTCTCGCAAATAGACACCTTTAGCATACCGTGTACCTTGTTACCATTAGCGGAATACCGGGAGCCCCCATACTACCCTACCCCTACTGCTGTGAGCAGGCGCTGATTGGTCCCGGCGCTGCAGGAGCGCGCGTAGCTGTCGGGTACGTGGAGCCATCTGGCGACGTCAAGGAGATTTGCGCATGCATTTGCTGCGCCTCAGTGATTCGTGGCTTCTCGTGTCCTAGTGTTGCTAGAACTATTGGTTCTAGCAACACTGTTTTGTCCTATGACGTCATGAAGCTTGTACTTGCGAGTTTGGCCTGTGGCGGCGATACCTGTATTTTGGTTCTTGCTCTTTTCTACGTTACAAGAGCTTTGTTGTCAGTATGAAGGGCGTTTTTGTAATCAGGAGCTGGTATTCTGTCGATGCAAGTCAACTTCAATTTCTCCTCAGTGTCCCTTTAATACCGAGTGCACCGATCTTCGAAAACAAAACAAAAAGAAAACAAAACAGAAGAGTTAGGTGCGAGATAAATTTCCCATCGCGGATAGCGTGCAAATGGGAACAATAAGTTGTTAATAACTTAATTTTTTTCGAGGCTTTTCTAACACTTCCCAACGACTGTCTTAGAGCTATATACAGCTCGTGTTAGTGAAGCAAGATGCATTTTAGCGCCACCCTTTCTCTGAAACACTGTTTTTTTTTTTATCTCCCTGCTCGTACTTCGATGTAGAAGCATCAGTTTTTTATAGGTGCGGGCTGTCTTAATTTCTTTCTTTTAGACAACCCTGTGTTAAATCAACGCAGAGATGAAAATTCGGAAATATAAACGCTTCAGCATTCCACTGTCGCACTGCTGTATAGAATGGCATTGTCACTATCTAACAGGTTTCTTGTGACGTGCGCAGAATATGCATGCCTGATATTCTTTACTGTTCCAATTTTGTGCTTTGATGAAAAAAAGGTCGTATTAAAGTCAGTAAGATAGCCGAAGCGCTTTCTAGGTCGTTCTTATTTTTTTAGGTTTAACGTCCGAAAACGACTCAGGAATGAGGGATGCCATTTGAGAGGGCTCCGCTAAATTTTGACCGCATATCTTTCTTTTGCGCCCACTTGCTCAGAATTATATAACAACTATATGCGGTGTCTTTCAGTGAAAGTCTACAAGGTTTAAAGAAATGCTGGCTGATTGCACATGAATGAAACAAAATGATTATTTCCCAAGTCACTGTACTTTTATACCATCCGCAGATCGCCCACCGTTGCCAGGTTTAATAAGATTACCTAAGGAATTTTTCAATTACAGATCAATAGAATCGCTCTGAAAGTTGTAGATCCTATTCAATAAGCGGATTTACATGCATGCAGTAGCCGACACTCTGCGCGACCATTTTTACAGACCTTTGTAGAAATCGTGGAAATTATGACAGATACTACTTGAGTTTGCAGTTCGTTTCTAAATGACAGCGCTGGAATGCATTTCTCGCATAAATTAAGGCCACGTATTGGCTGTCCATAAGATACGATGCAAGGCCACGTTACATGTTGGCCGAGCTAATGGCATGATGAAAAAATAGCGTAAAAGGAACAGGAGGAACGGATGGGAAAGCGCGTCTCTGCGTCATTCTCTTTCCGCCCCTCGTGTTCCTTTTGCGCCATTTTTTCATCATGAATGCTATCCAAGTTGCCCAACTTTCGGCTTTGCAGCTATAATCACAACCGCGACCTTGGCACGCGGTGACTGCCTGCTATCAATACATCAGCAGACATATGATAATCACGCAAAACGCCGATAACGATTTTACGCTAGACTCACAAGCACTGAAGCAAGATTAAAAAATTAAGAATAAATGCACACTGCTCTCAAATGTAAAAATCAATCGCCGTTCTTGCGACAAAAGAGCATTTGCACAAAAGCAGCATTTTTTTAGTGCTTTGCTATCGACTCTTTGTCTTCCTCCGGCGCATTTAAATTTCCACACATGCTGTGCGTCACCGAAACTAGAAGCTACATAAAAGCGTGAGCTAGCCAAAGGTAGAAAAAAAAGAAAAACTTCGTCTAGATCTGGACGTTGTGGTTGGCTTTGCCGATTTCGTCACGATTTCTTTTCTGCTTCGCCTTGTTCTAAAGCAAGCTACTAAACGTTCGCTTTCAGGGTGTTAACTTCATCTCCTCGCCGAAGAAAAGCCGCCATTCCAGAAAAAGCCGCCCAATGATGTCGTTTTAGTCGAGTCTACGATCCGATTTACCCCTATTTTACCTCCTTTATTTTTATTTGTACGTGTATTTTAGCTCCTCAGGTCTTTGGCCACAGAGGAAGCATGTTACCAGACACTCTGTTTAAAAGAGTAAAAGGCTCTAAACATGCACTCACGCAGCCCTTTTCCAACAGAAGATGCTCGCGAGGTGCTTGCAACATATTTGCGAAACTCCCTGCGCTCACATGTGAGTGGAAGGAAAATGCAATTTTCCTCGGAAAGACGGCGCGATGTTGTGAAAGCTAAGCCCGCCATCAGCGAATCTGAGGCCGGGGGAAAAAAAGCTTTGCCATGCGAAAGTGCTTTTCGGCTCTTGCACAAATAGCCGCCAATACACTTGCAAGGCGCTGGCCAATCGTATACCCTCCCGTGCCGCCATGTTTATGAACCTGGCGTCGGGCAGGACAACCCCAAGTTGATTTTGTCTACCCCGGTGAAATCTTTTTATGTCGACAGCCACTTACAGAGGCTTCACTTGGAGAGAGAAAGCCGGTCGGTGTCACCAGAAGCATTGCTAGGATAAAAGGATTTCAATGGGAACACTTGTTAGAACCCGCTTACACTCGTAAGTATAGTTCGGATATTAATCCCATAGTGACGGGTGTGACCCAGGCCGCGGCAGACGCATTCGCGATTTTAATGAAATCGCAACTTCCGACGGGAAGTTTCCGGCCAGTGAGAATTGGTTTGGAGAAAATGAAAGGTCCGGTAACGATATCACTTCGCTGCGGACAACATCAACCACGAAAGGAAGACAGGCAGGAATGATAGACGGAAGGAAGGAAAATCCCGATAGTGTGAGCGAGCCCTTACAAAAATGGAAAGATGAAGAAAGAAGCATCAAATGTCGCGCGAAACACAAAAATTATGGGCACATTTAAGCTCAGTCTTTCCTGCTGCGATGATTCAGTGGTTAAGGCGCTCGTCTACTGAGCCGGAGTATGAGGATAACTCCTCCATTCTCATCACTACAGATGGGCAGCCGGCGCCAGAAGCGCGCAAGCTTCGATCATTAGGCATGTTTCTGCAAGACAACGGGCTTATTATAGAGACTATCTCCAAACTCACTGCCACCACGCACCAGATCATTGGTCTGATCAAACGCATAGCCAATAAACACCGCGGCATGCACGAACACGACCTCCAGAGACTGGTACAGGCATTCGTGATAAGCCTCAATAAAAGCCGAAAAAGCAGCCATGCCCTAGCCTAGCGATACCGTCTTCCACTGCCATTCTTATCCTGAGCGATTCAAAAACTTCCATTCAAACTTTTGCCCCGGGCAGATACAAGCTGCTGTCTATAAAATTCTCACCACCAACCATCTTGCCTTATCCAAATAGTCTGGGTATAGGTCCGTTTGGGCAATCCCAGTAACGAAGCGGCCAATCCGCTGCTCGAGCGTACGTCAACCGAGCGACGCGTACGAAGACTCAGGCCGCGCAAGCGACCGGTTGATCACATATCACGACATCACGCTATACTACCGCGAAGAATATCTATTTTAGCCCCGCCACATACATCACTGACAAAACAGCAGCAGACGGCCTAGCGACAACACCATGCCCGCACTTTCCCTCCCCATCGCTCATTGCGCTTTTCTTACACTCCCGAATGTTCCCTGTGTGGGGCCCAAGAGCCACATTCGACCATATTATGTTCATCAGCCGACAATTACAACCACCAGTCCAATAGGCCCTCGCGGACTCAGAGGGGTGGGAGGTCGTAACCTCTAGCTTCAACCCGGCCTCGGAACTTAGGCTGGTGCAGCTGGCGGAGAAGGTCGCCGTCAGACATAGGCTGCCGGCCACCAACCAACACTAGGAGCCAGGCCACCTTTGAAATTTGACCCATAAGGACCTCCGCAAAAAATTGACAGTGGCTCAGCTTGGTTAAGTTCGGAAATTGCGAAAGCAACTTCATCCATTTCTTCAGCCCGCATCCGCCGTGTCTACCGCCGCTCTGCGCCGACGGCATGTTGTTGCGACATGATGGATGTCCAACATCCATGTCCAACTACCAGCAGAACCAAGAGCAGCTAGGTGTCATTGCTTTCGCAATCAGCCAGGCTTAACCAAGCTAAGCCTTCAGCCAATTTAGCAAGCCGCTCTTCTTTCTGTTCCGGCGTTTCTTCCGCACGGCGTTTTCTTCTCTTGTGATTATATCGCTCCGCACTACTCATAGATTCTTCTTCGGCATTAAGAGCGTCCATGACACTACCCTCGTTTAAACTTGACTCTGAACTTGTAGATGCACCCGCAGCAAGCCGGCATGCTCGCCATTCTGCAGCATAAGCACATTGCTTCGCCAACCGTTGTTCCCTTTCTTCGTCTGTTTCTTCGGCACGGCGCCGCCGCTTGGCCGCGGCACACCGTTCCAGCCTCGCCTTGTACGCATCCTCCGACATAGCACAGCACTGCGAGGAGCACAGCCGCAGCCCCGTTTTATCCCAGTCTAGCGAGCGCCCTCACTCGACAGCTGCGCCGGAGCGAAGGATGAGACTCCATCGATGAGACGAGTTGGGCCCCCAGCTCTCCTCTTGTCGTGACGTCACGCGGTCACGTGGTAGCGCGCCGCAGCTCCGCCGGAGCGAAGGATGAGCCTCCATCGATGGCAGAAAAGTGCAAGCAGTATTGCTTTCGCAATAATAATAAAGATTTTCACCACCACCACCGGAGTGTTCGGTGTGAACCAGACCGCGACGGCCGCGTTTCGATGACGGTGAAACGCAAAAGGCGCCCGTGTGCTGTGCGATGTCAGTGCACTTTAAAGATCCCCAGGTGGTCTAAAGTATTCCGGAGCCATCCACTACGGCACCTCTTTTTCTCTCTCTTCTTTCATTCCTACCTTCCTCCCTTCCCTCACAGGGCGGTTGAGGTGTCCACCTAAAAGTGAGACAGCTACTGCGCCATTTCTTTTGCTAAAAAACCGCTAACCATTTTTAAGGGCACCAAGCAATATCGCTCATGACTCCCTTCAGCGGTTTCTTTACGCCCATAGTCACTGCTCTTTGTTCACACCCACGGATTTATCACCATTATCACAACGCACTGTTTGCCTCGAACTCTTCCAAACTGCGGTTTGTGTGCATAAAGTTGCTTCTGTATGCAAACACAATAATTAATACTCACTGCACTACACGCGCTGTCATATTCCCGCAAATGAGCGTACTACCCGGAAGCAGGTTCCGCACTCCAAGAACATTGTGCTGTTCGCATGCCGTCGGTTGAGGCAGTGACATACATTTGATCACGGGGGTTCTCCAGCATATATGGCTTAAGGCATATACTAGGAATATACGGCTTAAGGGGAAGGTGTAGACTGGATCTGAAGCTCGGCAGTTATACATTGATCTCTCCCTAAGCTAGGGAAAACTAGGGCGCATAACACGAATAAAGCCATTGAGCTTTCTGAATATTCACTGCTCTAGAAACATTTGTCTGCTAACAGGCACTTCAGCAGATAACAATAGATCTGCTTCAACGCAGAAAGAGCACTTCTGAGTTCCTATCACAGGAAAGAAATCCGTGTGTTTTATTTTTGTTTGTTTATTAACTTTTATAGCCTGTGCATTGATTTTGATTTGCTGGGACCTGATATACTTTATTCAAGAGGGAGAGTAGAGTTAGATTTTGTTTGTTTCCATAAATAGCTTTTTCCTTAAGGGTAGATTATTGTACATACTCACGACGGCACATACTCACGACGTGGTACTGGACGAGGTGCATAGCGGATAGATTCGTTTAGTACCACAGAAAGATGAGCACTTGGACTTCTTCGGAAGACGCTGTGGCCACAATCATCATCATCCCCTTCCAGCACCACAGTCACCAACATCATCGTCATCATCATCATAGTCATGTGGGCACCACTGAAAGTCAACGGTTTCTCTCACTGATATACATTTTTATTACACCATCCTGCAAAAACCACGGCGTCTTAGTACTAGCAAGCTGCCTAACCTCAATCCACCTCCTGCCATCAGGCCTGCTTTCCCCTTCACTCGGAACCATTGTATCTCCGTATTTCTTCTTTTTGACTTCAGCTGTCTCATTAACTGGGGTTTCTTCTTTATTATGTCACCCTTCGCTATTTGTGTCCCCTAAGAAAATCCTTATCATTTTTTACTTTTTTTCTTCTTTCCATAGCTCAATGCGCGTTTCCTAGCTGTTTTGAACTCTGTGATAAGCTTCGACGTTTCCACACTGTTGGCGAATGTAGGTTGGGCACAAATTGTTGCATGCCGTCACTCTGAACGATCATAAATATCGGCCGGAGCAAATGAGACAGTTGCCGCCGCCTATAAATCTCTTTACGTCGACGAAGGACTAGTTGGGCCGGCCTTCCATGTCGGCACGTCTAAGATGTATGGCTGGTCGGCCCAGATGTCAAGGTATAAGGAAAGAAAGCAGAAAACAGAACAGGATAGGAACGGCTATGGAGCCGGAGATGCGTTTCGTATTGACCCAATCATAACGCCCGCGGTGCTTCCCTCAGCGTATGTACAGAGATCAGAGACCATGCAGCACTGTTCGCACATTGCTTGGATGACGCACATGAAGACTGCTTGCACTGCGGGTCGTGCCAAGACTCCGCGGTCGATATCCACTGAGCTCAGAATAACAGCCGCATCGGTCTGGTTGCCACGGACCTAGCTGACTTGGTCTGTTGATGATCCGAATGAATTCTTCAGAACATCTGCTTTATCAAAACAATGGGAGAAGTTTGTAGACGCGGAACTCTGGATATGCAGGTAATAATTCAGATACTCTGTTCTGAAAATCGAGTCGCGGGATAGATTCTGCAGATTAGCCGCACTGTGTTTTAGGTTTAGTTCCGCGTAGTCTATTGAAAATTGGTGGCTGTAGATGCTATGACGTTAATCGTGCGTAGGGTAACCAATAAGCAAACAGTGACATTGAATTTTTTCTGATGAGAGCGTAAAGAAAGATGCTGGTGATGACAGATCTTTTTATGGAGCAGGGGAATCTGTGGCCAAAGAGCGTCATGCAACAAGGTATTTTTTCTTCTACTCAAGGTGGGGTGAAGGGCTGGTTCTTCAAGCATTTCACCCTGATTAAGCCGAGCACCAGACCAGTGGAAAGCTTGTGCACATTGTATCACCAGCGGGTAACCGGCGGCATTGGGGATCGAACCCCGCACCTCCCGCATGCGAGGCGGATGCTCAGACTACTAGGCCATCGCTGCGGTGTAATGGAAGATCAAACAGCGCAGCGTACCAAAGGCTGTACCTATACTACACCACACATAACGTTCTACTTTTTTTACACTAACCTCTTAGCATACACGCCACTTGTTCGCTCTATAATGGACTATGGAATAATATATTGGCTCCCCTTCCGCAAACAATACATAAAAAATTTAGAGAGCGTACAACGAAAAACGCTTAGACTTATTTTTAACAAATATCGCCGTCATGACTCCTCTACACAGCTCTTAAGACAAGCCGACCTTCCCACTATGCAAACCGAGCCAGACTACTGCACCTCAAGTTTTTTTTTCCTTCTGCTTAATGGCGGTATGAAAATCGATACGAGTACGCACTTAATACAGTCAAACACAAGCAGTACCAGGACAAATCACCAAAAGCACAGATTTCGCAATGATATATTCAGGTACTCTTTCTTCCCGCAAGCAATCCGTGAGTGGAATAGTCTGCCTTGCGATGCTGTCAACTGCGCATCACTCGAAGATTTCATCGGCAAGATATCACGCTTTGTTTTGCAATAACGACTGCGATGCTGGCACGCTTTACTCTTGTACTCTTTTTTCCTTAGTGACGATGACATCCTGACTTTCTTATCTGACTCTTGTGTTGGTCAATTCGCTCTTATTTTTGATCAATTGATCAATTCGCTCTCGCCCTACCATAAGCTTGCCGTCCTGGTTAGCTCAATTGGTAGAGCGACTGCTCCGGTGTAGCGGTGGTCCTGGGTTCGAACGCCGGACCAGGACGAATTTTTCTTTAACTACGAAGTTTCTGAGAAAGCTGTATAGCTTTCCTCTGTAGCCTTATGGCTGCGCTCGGGTGGATGCCAATGAGCAATTACTCCCTTATTATACTTGAACTGTGTTATTTTAGTGCATATGATGTCCCTCTCCTGCGACGGCCTCAAATGTGAGGCTAGCAGTATGTTCAGATAAAATAATAAAATAACTGCGTTATCAATGTTCTTCTTTGGAAATGGAACACTCGTATACCAAGGTCAATCGCCTGATGGTCATATTTCATTGACAATGCATGTTGACAGAGTGGCAGCTATTTGACTTGGTAAATTATTTTTTGAAGCGCGCATTTTAGGTCATGTCTAATTGATGAGGGTTTAACGTCCCAAAGCGACTCAGGCTGTGACGGACACCTTAGTGGAGGACTCCTGAAATTTCGACGACCTAGAGTTCATTAACGTGCACTGACATTGCACAGTACACGGGCCTCTAGAATTTCGCCTCCATCGAAATTCAACCGCCGCGGCCGGGATCGAACCCGAGTCGATGCTGGGATCGAACACTGAAGCTGTCGCACTTCCCGTGCGTATGCTTGCATTTGACACAGTAAGATAACTATTGCTAGAATTTGTTAAAATTACTCTGGACCCACACACACCGACTAATACGAACGCACTTCATTGTTAAAACGAGAGCATATTTCATGTTCAAGTCTCATGGCCATAGCACTGTTGGTAGTTAAGTTTGGTTACGTGTCTTATTATATGTTCGCCACAGAAGTAAAGCATGCTGTGTAACACCGTTGTAGCTGTTAATTAACAGTTGCGGTAATTTTCATACATTAGGTATACTTACATATTCTTCGGACGGCGCCATATTGGAAAGCGTAATTATTTGACTTTAACATCACAACTTCAAAAATTAATATTTTAAACATATCTTTCAAATTTAAATAACAATGCCCACAAGGAACTTATTAAAAACACGATTTATTGTCATTACTTTAAGCACGCACAAATTCGTTGTTTTTTTCTGTCATCTATACGACTGTTTGCTTTAATTTAATTCTTTATGTCCCATATGTATGCCCTGCTAAGAAATCTCAAAATATTTTAACCACTTTGAAAAGCTATTTAGCTGAGAACGTGCCATGCGTGAACGAACGAACGAGGTGACAGGAAGAACGATTGAATGAGTGAATCAACAAATGAATGAAATAAATGCTGTCATCGCTGACGTTGTGAGTCAACGCCCTTCTCGACATAGACGAGGCGTCGACCGTGTTAACGATACCTGCCTGGCAATACCTATACTCGAAGCCGAGGAGGTGCTCGATCAAGATCAGATAAGCACCGCCTTTTACGCGCCTAGTGGTCTCTTACGTAATAAACAAGAAAGAGTTTGCTTGTTCCATTTCGACCTCCTTCACTCGTCCTTTCTTCTTATTGTCCCTTTATAGTGTACGTGCGCCTGCAGCCGGCACTTTGCCCTCTTGGGATTCCTCGTGGGAGAAAAGGGTAGCCTGCCACTCCATCACGACATCCCTCGGGAGCAGTAGGTCTTCATCTCGGCGAGTGGTGAACCCCTTAATGGGCGGTCGACGTTCGGTCGTTATCTCCCTTGGCGACCGTGGAACCTCCGCGCCATGAACTCGAAGCGCTGATTGCGCCTATCATTGAAATGCAGTGGTGCACTTGTTTTGAGGATGTACGTGTGCGGTAAGGAGGAAGCCTTTTGCTTCTCATTGTTGAAAGAAAAGACAAAAGGCTGGCTTCATATGGTTCATGTGTGTGTGTGTGTGTGTGTGTGCGTGCGTGCGTGCGTGCGTGCGCGCGTGCGCTTGTGCGTGTGCGTGTGCGTGTGTGTGTGTGTGTGTGTGTGTGTGTGTGTGTGTGTGTGTGTGTGTGTGTGTGTGTGTGTGTGTGTGTGTGTGTGTGTGTGTGTGTGTGTGTGTGTTTGAACACGTGCCAGCACGTGCATCTTCAGAAGAAGTCAACAAAAGAAAAAAAAGCTCTGTGGCTCCCCAATAGGAAAAGAACAAGCAAGGTTCTTCCGGCATATGCAGGATGCAATGACAAAAAAAAAAAGGAAAGGATGTCGTGTTATTCAAATTTACTTTGAAAGTAAGCTTTGGGTTGACAGTATTGTTTTTCAGAACTTATGGTGGAAAAATGCTCGCCATTAAGAGCCGCTTGTTAATCAAATTTTATGTAAATGATGATGCATATGACAAAAAACATGCTAATGAGAAAATCGTTCCGTTTGCAATGCGATACAATGCGTTTACGATACGTTGTGTCGATCTTCTCTCAAGGTCAAACAATGCACCATGAACTTTTGGTAGTGCCTTAAAGCCTGTTACACATTCGAGCGAAAGTGGTAGCGCTTCCTGCCGCCGCGGCGGAAAAACCTGTTTGAGTCGTCGCGGCGACGAGCGGAGAGCTTCCAACAGGTTGAAAATTTTCCCTGCGGTGCGGCGCTCAATCGCTCAGTCGCTTGCATCTGAACCAGCGTTAAGACGAGATTTATACTTCTAGTGTCGAGACCGTGCAGGACATTCTGAAAGGGTTTGATAGGTGCGGCACTTCGCTGGGAGTGTTGCGGTGCTCACTGGTGAGACGAATCCTCTTTGTCACGGAAAATAATAATTTCATTATTAGTGATCAGTAATCGTGCTTTTGCAGCCACCCTCACTACAAGAGGTCGGCACTGCAAGTACAGCTCGCGCTCTGTTCTCTGGCACAACCTCATCTCATATCTATTCTCTCCATATGTCTCACTTTTCCCGTTTCCCTCTCGCGTGGCAGAGAATAGCAGGCCAGAGGCTGTTACTCTGGATGATCTCCCCCCCCCCCCCCCCCCCCCCCCCCCCATATTAAAGATGTCTCGCCCTCTCTCCACATTTTATTAAGTAGCCAAGACTCAAATTGTGAATGTTGCATTCCTTGAGGGTATCATGAAAGCAGGAATACAAAATGATCTACATTTACGGAACAGAATCCCTTAGTTCACTTATTCATATTTTTAAGGAAAGTAAAGTAAGCTCCGCCCCATCTATTAGTGTTATATTACTCCACGCAATGGGTTCCGTCCGGGATAAGACATACTGCTGGATTTCTCTTTACCAGCAAGTCTGTGTGCCTGATTAAAATTTAATGTAGTGTTCTTGTACGGACGTAGTGTACGGACGTGGTCTTATGAGCGTGGCCTGATACGCGCAAGCTTATGTGCCCGGGGTTGCGTGCCTGGAATTAATACCTGAGCTGGTGCGCTTGCCTAAAGTGTCCGGGCTTATGCTGCTTATGTGCCTGGTCTTATGAAGTGAGCTTACAAGCTTGGACTTATGTGCTTATGTTCATGCGCCTGAGCTTACCTGCCTGATCTTACCTGCCTGCGCTTATGTGCATGAGACTTACGCGACTTGGCTCATGAGCTTGGAAGTATGTTCCTCGCCTAATTCGCTTGGTCATAATGTACCGGGGCGAAGAAGGCTGGTGCAGTGCAATTTTAGCTGCCAT
This sequence comes from Amblyomma mixtum, assembly GCF_055824585.1. Classification (NCBI taxonomy): domain Eukaryota; kingdom Metazoa; phylum Arthropoda; class Arachnida; order Ixodida; family Ixodidae; genus Amblyomma; species Amblyomma mixtum. The sequence continues at coordinate 18,141,193 of NC_143016.1, forward strand.
TTCTTAGGCTGTCGGGAGGGTGAGAACAGTGGGAGTTTTAAGCATGAAATGCTTTAAGCTCCTATTCTCGGCATACTGGGGCAGACATCACCCGTACCTAAGCCGTACATCAGAGAGAACCAATATATTGTCGTTTTCATCATCTTTGATCTCTTCTTTCTCTGTCGCGAATATTTCTTGAGCCATTAAGAGAAAATGATATGAAGTAAATGGAAGGCGAAGTCTAATGCGAACGCGTCTGCAGCCTAGACTGACGCCACCTACTCTTCTTCGGAGGCTGCACTGGCCACGTGTTCACGCGGGTCGCCCCACGCGAAAAGCGGGATGGTTGCCGAGCGCAATTTCGCTCACTGTATGAGAAACTAAGAAATGAAAGCAGGCTGATGACGGAGATTTCGAAAACTGTGCCTTTTATCGGATGCGTAGGAGATAGACTGCACTTTTTTACGGACACTGACCGACGCTCCGCTTATGCGACTGCATAAGGATCGAAGTCCTCAGGCACGTGATGCTCAAGTGCACCACAGTATTTACGGTTGCAGCTACAAAAGTGGCAGATTTACAGCTCCAGCTATGTGAGAGACCCACTCCGAGCTTAACGGCGAAGCCCTCGCGTTGGGGTCACCGTAGAATTTTGTAACCGAAAACTTGCTGCCGCTGGCGAAAAAGAACGGTGTGCAGGAGCCGCATTTCGCAGCGATTCGCCTTGTTTTTATGTTATCCGGTCGTGACAGCTGGCGTGACGAAAGCAACAGTAGCTGGGGAAGGAAACGACCAATCACAGGCCTATCCCTATCTTGATCTATCTTGATAGAAACACGGATATGAACCCACCTACTTTCATAAACGATGGAGTAGAGACAGTAGAGATACAGAATGAAGTAGAGACGGAGTTGTCTACCGTTGTCACATGTCGTATACTTCGCTCTGTCCATGTCTTAAAGCTCGACAAGTTTCATCATGAAGAACTAACTAGCCCGAACAGCCATGCTGCTCATAAACGATCTCTACGCCTACGCCACAGTGATAGATCGGTGCAAACACTGACGAATGACAGAACAGGATGACGCCTTTGTCTTGCTCGAAACACTTTATCGGCGCTAATCCCGTCTCGGGAAACAAACTGTGCAGTGATTGTGCGAAGTATATATGAAGCATGATCCCTGTGACTCTGCTGGACTGGATGCGATGGCGCGACCAGGACGGCGCGGCCTGTGATTGGTCGTTTCCTTCCCCAGCTCCTGTTGCTTTCGTCACGCCAGTTGTCACGACTGGCTAACATAAAAACGAGACGAATCGCTACGAAATGCGGCTCCTGCACACCGTTCTTTTTCGCCAGCGGCAGCAAGTTTTCGGTTACAAAATTCTACGGTGACGCCAACGCGAGGGCTTCGCCGTTAAGCTCGGAGAGGGTCGTTCACTTGACTGCAGTTGTAAATCTGGCACTTTTGTAGTTGCAACCGTCAATGTTGTGGTGCACTTGAGCACCACGTGCCTGAGGACAAACAAAAAATCGAGCAGAAATCCACTACGTATGCGCAGTCTTTTTATGACGGACCTTGTGTTCCACGCTCTTAAGCAATACAGAGCGCGTTTGGAAGGAGATCTGAGAAAGCGTTGCCCGTCACCTGGAGCAGTTTCGAAGCTGGAGGTGCAGTTCAGGCCTGACCAAAGATTGGTATTTTATTACACGTGGCGAAAATTCAAAATGTAAAAGGAATGTCTTCATCTGAAAGTCAAAAAGTCCTGCTTTCCAGCATCGATTGGCCACCCACATCCCACGCTTCGAAAGCAGTTGAGATGGCCAAGTCGGAGAAGTAAAGTGCTTTGTTTCTTATATACGTTTGTTGCTTAAGTGGGACGACGACATAGGTGACGCAACGGAAGGAGTGAGAGGTCAAATTTATTTCTGTCTTTCTCGTCCCTAAACGAAAGCTGCAAGAACCATATGCTCGCGTGAAGATGCTTACGTAACGTCCAAACCAAACCTGAGCCTGCAACAGGAGTTTCGGAATTGTGAAGTATGAAATCCGTTTCACGGTCTTGCTATCCGCAGTTTCGTGTCAACAGCGCTGGTACCGGAACGTCGTCCGCGGTCAGTTCTCTTTGCGCACGTGAAATTGGCCCTGTCCTCAATGATTTGTGAGGCATAGACAACAACTCAAACAGAAATAATAAATGGAAACAAATGGAAAGCTGGACTGCCGCAATGCAAGCCTGTACTCTAGAACCCTTGTGCTACTAAACTGTGGAAACGACTTGGAAATAGTCTTTGGACGCGTCGAGAAAAAGATAGACGGTTGCAGACACACTCGATGCTAACGTTGAAGATTAAAGTATATTCTCCCTTTTTTTTTATTAATGGCCGCCGTGGTGGCTCAGTTGTTATGGCACTCGTCTTCTGACCCGAAATACGCGGGTTCGATCCCGGCCGCGGCGGTTGAATTTCGATGGAGGCGAAATTCTAGAGGCCCGTGTACTGTGCGATGTCAGGGCACGTTAAAGAGCCCCAGGTGGTCGAAATTTCCGGAGCCCTTCACTACGGCGTCCCTCACAGCCTGAGTCGCTTTGGGACGTTAAACACCATAAACCAAGCTAGACTTGGCAAATAACAACGAAAATTTGAGGCAATACATTCAAGAAGGAAGCAAAATAAATACTACGTTTACCCAGTGTACAGTATCTACATTTCCATTACATACACTACTCATACCAGACAGACGAGTGAAATCTTTCAAGATACTCTGCATGCGGTGTGCGCAAAGTGCGTTCGTAACCGCGCCATACTGACGTTAAGTGATGTCAGAAGATAACGCAAGTTTTTAGGTTTCCAACATTCTGCAAGCCCACTAAAAAACAGCGCAGAGGACACAGTAAGAACCACAGGTGCACAACACGAACGCTTGAAATTAACTCATAGTTCAGTTCCCTCCACCTCCAGTAAAGAGGCTTGGCAGAACATCGAGGCCCATTCCCGAATCATAAGAATATCATGTTGAATATCGTGTTTGCGTTTTCACATTGTTTAATAGTTGTTCTTTGCCACGGATTCCGATGGCCGAAAGCCAGTTGTTGGCAGGAAAAGGACCCGGCACGGTGGCTCAGTGATTACGGCGCACGGCTACTTCGAAATTATTCCGGACCCCTCCACTACTGTAGCTCTTTTTCTCTTTATATTTTCACTCCCACCTCCCTTCCTTTCCTTCCGGTTCGGTTCGGGTATCCATCAAGATTTGGGACAATTACAGTGCCATTTTTTTCCCTCAAAAGCAATGTCCAGAAGAATGTCCTTTCTAAAACATTTTGAGGGTCGGCATTCGGTAAAACAGAAGGGCGCATAATCGCTGTGATTCAGTTCTACAGATCGAGTAAAAGAATTTTTGTGCGGACCTGGAAGAGAAGAAAGCGCTAGCCGCTGTGCATAACCAAACAACACAAGTAGCGAATGATGTCTGAGGAAACAAAATAGAAGGTATGAATGTTTTTTGTGTTGGTCCTCTGTGTCCTTACGTCGCTCTAAGTCTTTAAGGCTGGCGAAAAATTAATTGCGATTACATGCGTTATAATGCACATGATACGCGCTAAGAATACAGTCGCATTTCAATCCCATTTATTCATCATCGATGCCACTCATGCAGGCTGCTCCGAACTTCCTCAATGTTTCTCGCATTCGGCGTATCCGAATTCCGCGAAAGCTAGCGCACAGAGACTGGAGGTAACAAGGTAAAAGAGATGCGCTCGAGAGGTTGCGAATGTCTTCATTCGTTCCCTATGCAGACGAATGCCTACAGAAGGAATGCGGGGACAAGGGAATTTATAGAAATGTGGAGGCGCATGTGCGCACAAAAGGTGCACAGATAGAGCAGTGTAATAGTCACAGGCTATCACCAGTATCACCATTAGTAATTTTTGATTAGAGTTGGGATCGGCGACTAAGTGTAGAAGAATAAAACGGCAGGATATGTGACTTCTTGAAACTTGTATTTCGTTGAAAACAGAATACTTGTCTCGTTTATGTAACATTTTACTTATTTTGCCAATTTTGTGGTAAGTTTTTATATGCCTCGTCCTCCAGAATAAACATATCAGGGTCTGTGGGCTGGTCAAGCAACCTCCGAGCAGATTTTCGCCTCGCCGCCCTTTTATCTGACATTTAGGATGGCTAATGAAGATTATTATTATTATTATCTTATTGCTTATTTCCTTTTCTGCAGTCCTACAAAATACAAGCAAAATACGGAACCGGAGAATATACAAAGAAAATACAGAAATAAACGCCAATGCTAGAGAACGACAAAACCACAAAGCCGTGTTTCTTTATTGCTCTGATATACGCTTGTTTTCGTTCGAAAATACTTGACTTGTCCACACGTGCTGCCTTTCAGCGCCATCTATCACGAGCGTAGATAGCCTCTACAATCCCCTTGTTTGATGGTTGGTTTGTTTATGGGGTTTAACGTCCCAAAGCGACTAAGGCTATGAGAGACGCCGTAGTGGAGGGCTCGGGAAATTTCGACCACCTGGGGTTCTTTAACGTGCACTGACATCGCACAGTACACGGGCCTCGAATTTCTTCTCCAAAGAAATTCAGCCGCCGCGGCCGGGATCGAACCCGCGTCTTTCGGGCCAGCAGCCGAGCACCATAGCCACTGAGCCACCGCGGCGGCCCCCTTGTTTGAGGGCCCCGTCACATTTGCAGACATTCCTGCGGGCACTGAGCAGCTTAAATCTCTAGCCACTGTAAATACTGCCACACTCTCTGCTTAGGGTACTGTCTTTTGTATAGCTTCATATTTCAGCAGCCTTTCCAAATGTCTTTTTTTTTGTTTGCTAATGGAAAATACGGGGAAGGTCAAGAGAGGCTATACTGCTAGACATCAACTTTTGGATGTCCTGATTTTTTTCGTGTGCGACCCGCTTATGTATATTTTTCTACAGACAATCCTCAGGCTCTGTCCTCATTACTTAATACTGGGCTCAATTAAACAGAACTAAACACTCAGATCTGGGAGGCTCCAAAAGTCAGAACGGATGAGTTCAGCCTTAGCCACCAGAAGTTAACCAAGTTGTGCTATTGACGACCTTTCCTAGACGAAAGTGAATATGTATTACGTTCGCATTTTGGCATCTCAAAAGCAAGAGCTGAGATGCTGAGAATGAAGTGATGTGAAGACGGGACCGAGCCCAGGCTGCATTAAAGCATTGCCTTGGGCAATCTGCCTCGATGCACGAAGAATTAACGCGCAGGCCTGCGGCAACCCTCCTGCGCTGCGTGCCGTGAATATCTGACATCTAATTAGCGGCGCAGTGAGTGGCCCCCTTTAATTTACTTGCCGAGGCAATCGACAGGAGCCGCCCATTATTTTGGCATGCGGTTGCTGCTTGATGCATGAGCACTGTCTCGAAGCATTTGCAGAGTCCGGTAGAAGGATGCGCGTGGTGGGAGAAAGTCCGAGTGCGATCGACGTAACTATGTAGCTTTTTATTGCGCTTGTTACCTCTTGCATTCGACTTACTGGGCTGTTTTCTTGTTTTTGCCGTCTCGGGAAGATATAGAAATACGCATCTAAAAGCTAGGAAAGCTCCTGATGAACGACCATCTTCATCTGCTTAATGTGATTGCTGCAATTATGCTAAAACTGGATTGAGGAAGCCGGGTCATAAACGCACAGAAGGAATGCAACGCGGCGTCTTAGAGAACGCTGCTGTCATTTCTTTCTTCCTTTTTTACTGTGTGGCGCACATAACCGCAAATTTTCAGGCACGTAGTCACTGGAGGGGCCTCTAAGCCACTAAAGAGAACACTGCAGCGCGGCCATTGGACATCAGGAAGACATTCCTCTTTCTGAATTTGAGGTTACGCTCCCTTCATTTCTTAATCCTATAAACTGGTCACATCGCAACGACTACGTTGCTCATTACAGGAATTATTCCCTTTGCACAATGAGTAAATGCAAATAGGTACTTAAAGAAATAGTTTCTGATTGTAAGGAGATAGCGCCACCCAGCGTCGATTGTGAGGAAGAAGATGTAAAAGCACGAGGAGCGCGTGGGGAGGGGTACGCCGGGACAGGTGGAAGAGGATTACGTGGCAGAGAAGAGAAGAGCGCGGTCGGCGACGGACGTGGACGATTTCTGCTGGCTCCCCGAGTTCCGGGCTTGGGCCTCAGCCGCAGACGTCCGGGCCACCATACCTGGACATCCGTCGTCGAGAGCCCCAAACACCAGGCCCAGGCGCCACTCTACTCCGTCCATCCGTCAGCTGCTCCACACAGGCCGCCTCTGGTGCCTACGTGGCGCACCCGGGCTACCAGACCTGGGAACCGTGCTGGGAGCCCACAGACGCTGGCGCCGCGGCAGCGTTGAAGGCCAACGTGGAAACGCCGGCAACAGTGCATCGACACTGGAACGCCCAAGGAGTGCCTAAAGACTGCTCGACACCCGGCCAGTCCTCCCCGCTCGAAGCTCGTATGAGAGACAAGTAGTGTGCCTTTCCTTTTTGACTTTCTTTTTCCTGTACTTTTCGCAAGGATTTTGTTCTGTTTCCCCGTGTATTTTTTCCTTGTGTTGTTGCGTTGCTCTCTTGTCTCTTTCCTCTTTTCAAGCCCATACCGAGATTAGTGTCCTTTCCTATAAAAGCCGCCTCGTTTATTGCTTATACCTTTAATGTTTGGGTAAATTAAACCTGCAATCTTCCACTTCCTCACACTGATGTTAAAGACGAAATAAACAAACGGCAATATTTTTTACGGCGAGAGTCGTTTATAAGAATCTAGGAAGAATGGTCGTGTAGCTGAAGTTCGTTGTAGTTGCAGCTGTAGAAATACGCAAGCCACGGCAAACCAAACCAAACAAAAAGGGAAGAAAGAAGCCTTGGCTTGGCTTGGAGTCCAAGTGAATCGGCGGCAAACCAAGGCAAGTCAAAGAGCCGAGTCAGGCCAACAGAGAGAGAAAAGAAGGACGAACAAGAAGGAAAAAGGAGAGCCATAGAATAACAAGACAGAAACTGGTCTAAGGAAGATAAAAATAAGAGAAAGAGAAAAACAATAAGGAGATGAAGAAGGTTTGGTTTGGTTTATGGGGTTTAACGTCCCAAAGCGACTAAGGCTATGAGAGACGTCGTAGTGGAGGGCTCCGGAAATTTCGACCACCTGGGGTTCTTTAACGTGCACTGACATCGCACAGTACACGGGCCTCGAATTTCTCCTCCAAAGAAATTCAGCCGCCGCGGCCGGGATCGAATCCGCGTCTTTCAGGCCAGCAGCCGAGCACCATAGCCACTGAGCCACCGCGGCGGCGGAGATGAAGAATAAATAGAAGGAAGCGAATAGCGCTCACAAAGAATACCAATTACAATATGAAGTTCCTGACCCCTCAGCCTTGGATCCAAATATGTTTATCTGTTTTACAAGGCTGCGACAAAATGTATAAAAAGGAACCACCATGATTATATTTGTGCTACAGTTAATAAATTACCAGCTCCTGCGCTAGATGCAAGCACAACATGAGAGATTGAGAAAACAATTGGTGCATCCGAAATCTAAGAAAAAAATCATTTTTTGTATCACTACAAATCTAATATTCTGCAAATAGCTTTGCGGACATTTTTCTTTGACCTGGCTGCCAGGCACAGACAGTCAAGTTCTTCGAGATCTTGGGAAGCCTGTCGCCTGCATTTGTGGCATTTACGTATAACAAAGATCGTGTTGTATTCTATTCTTATAAGTGCAGAAACAGAAGACTGAAGCTAAGCCGAGAGAAAGAAGAAGAGAGGAAACCAGAAGAGAAGACAAAAGAAGAGAAAATAGAGAAGAGTGGAAGGATATGAATAGAAAGAAGAGATTATGAAGACGGAAAAGAGAAAAAGTGAGAGAAAATGAAGGAACCTCACGGCTATCGCCGAGTGTTTTAATTAACTGGTAGCATGGTTTAGTAGGCCTTTTCTGGCTGGCCCTCTTTGCACGTGAGATTTTTTTTCAGCTATATAGTTTTGCAGGCGGCCCCTCCAATTTCACTGGAAGACGTGGACTGACAGCACAATTACATGGTACACGCCATGAATTACTGATTGCAAAATTTGACTGCAATGTGAAAGATGATGTGTTTCTGCAATCGCTTGTATTGTGGGGGCCACAACGCACACCAGCGAAATGCTGCACCAATTTACCGCCATTACCGTCAATTTACCGCCATTACCGCCATTAGACGATTTTTGTATTCTAACTGTCATGGATATTATATTGACGCCAGCGCACGTGCAGACGGAAGTGCCTCTCATGAAGAAGAGGAAGTGTGTGTGTGTGAAAGTGATCTGAAAGGGCACGTCTGTTGACCCGCTGTTGACCCTCAGCCGCTAATTACCAATGTGACAATATCTTTGTTACCTTACTTAACCCTGATAAACCGCTTTGCCTGTACAAGATATTTACGTAGCTCACCGTCTTTCAAGAAAGTGAGCCAAGAAACACGTGTTCTGACAATGGTTAATCACATTTTCGCAGTGAATCGAGCCTGCAGCGAGCCTCTTTTCTACAAAAACAAAGACTGTTCACATTCAGTGTTATCAAAAACTTTCAGGTGCATAGAACAGTGCGAGAAGGAGCATGGAAACCAAGTGGCTTGCTTGATATTTCTTGCTACTCAGTCAACAGTGTCTGCTTTTCATCTGACGGAAATATAAGTTGTTTCAATCAATCAATCAATCAATCAATCAATCAATCAATCAATCAATCAATCAATCAATCAATCAATCAATCAATCAATCAATCAATCAATCAATCAATAAATCAATCAATCAATCAATCAATCAATCAATCAATCAATCAATCAATCAATCAATCAATCAATCAATCAATCAATCAATCAATCACTCGATCAATCAATCAATCAATAAATCACTCGATCAATCAATCAATCAATCAATCATTCAATCAGTCAATCAAACCCGCCTCACTTTAGGCCCCTGCTAAAGTTTCCCCTCTTGGAATCTATTCCGTTATCTTAGAAAACCATCGGTTATCTTGCTTTCGCATTACATGAGCCCCCCATGCCCTTTCCTTCTTGACTTCTGCTATGCTCTCATTAACTCACGTTCCCTCTCTTACCTACTCTGCTCTCTTCCTGCCTGTTAACGTTGCACAAAGACAAATAATGAAGTTTTATTCTTATACATGTAAAGAGGAAGACGCTTAGCAGACGGAGCAACAGAACCGATGCGCGGCGCGAGGCGAGAAGAAGACGATCGGCAGCTGAAGCAGCAGAACCGACGCGCGGCAAAAGCATCAACTGTTCCGGGACCGGACCTGCCCTTGCCCGCTCTAACCGGCCTTAACAGCCAGTCATCTCTTGCCAATAAAGGCCGCTACATCTTGGTGGAGGTGCGGGATTCCGTCCTGGAGCTACGTAACCGTACCATCACTACCCCCATGCCTGCCAACGCCAACCAGCCAGCCAGCTCCTCGCCGGCACCCGTTGCTTGCCATGGTGCGCTCCGCCAGCGCGACCCTGCCGTCTTCAGCGGCACGGACGATCACGACGTGGAGGATTGGTTGTCCTCTTACGACAGGGTGAGTGCTCATAACCGTTGGGACGACACTATGAAACTCACCAACGTCATCTTCTACCTAACCGGTGTCGCCCACCTTTGGTTCCAAAACCACGAATCGGACTTCACCACCTGGACCGAATTTAAAACCAGCTTCACCGACATCTTCGGCCGTCCGGCAGTACGCAAACTTCGCGCCGAGCAGTGTCTTCGCGTTCGCGCACAGCAGAGTGATGAATCATACACCAGCTACATAGAAGATGTCGTCAATCTCTGCAAGCGCGTCAATGCGTTCATGGCGGAGGCCGAAAAAGTTAAACACGTCCTGAAAGGAATCGAAGACAACGCTTTCAATATGCTTGTGGGCAAAAACGTCACATCTGTCACCGATATATTCGACCACTGCCAAAGCTACGACGAGCTCCGCCGACAGCGCGTTTTCACTCGGCAGCCCTCTGCACAGACACAGTAACTAGCCTGAGCATGACGACAGAGGACAGCTCACTACTGCTCCAGATCAAGCAGTTTGTCCGTGAGGAGGTTGCGCGGCAGCTTTCGCTTCTTCCTACCGTTCCGAGTCCGCAGTTCCCGCAGTTCTCGCGGCAAGAACTGCGTGCTCGTCGCCAAGCTCAAGACCTCGACTTTCTCCGGCCAATATGATCACCGTTTCTGTGGAGGGCTCCGATGCTTTCGCGCTTGTTGACACCGGTGCTGCTGTATCTGTACTCAGTGCAAAATTGCGCCGCCAGTTACGAAAAGTGATGACTCCGCTATCTGGTTTTATGCTTCGCGCCGCTAATTCGCAAATTATCGCGCCTTTGGGGGCCTGTACAGCTCGAGTTACTATTCAGCACGTTCTGTACGTTATTGAATTCATCGTCTTCGCATCGCCGTCTCACGACGTCATCTTAGGCTGGGACTTTCTCTCGCGACATGAAGCTGTCATCGACTGCACTCGTTCCGAAGTCGCCCGTCTTCCATTCGGCGACGCATCGGTGAGCACTTCCACTAACCCGTGCTCCAAGTTGACTGTGGCTGATGACGTCGTGATCCCGCCGTGCTCTGCTGTGCTCGTCTCTGTTCATTGCGACTCTGCATCCAACGGCCCTGTCATCTTCATCCCGTCCGACTCCTTCGCTTCTCGTCACTGTCTACCCCTGCCATTCGCCGTGCTTACCGTCTCAGCCGGCTGCAGCGCCTTGCCCCTGTCAAATCCATTCCTGGGCCCCTCTAATCTTCTTCGCGGTGAATGCCTGGGACGTGTCCAGCCTTACGTCTGGACACGTCCTTATGAGGATGACCCCTGTCGCATGCAAGTGTCTTCACTTACTTCTTCCCCATCGTCTCCTGATGCCGCTCCCGAAGCCGTCTTTGAGCGCCCAATCGACGCGAATCTTTCGCCACCGCAGAAGACCCAGCTTGAGGCCCTGCTAAATAAGTTTCGGTCATCGTTTGACTTCTCCAACCACCTTTTGGGCCGCACCTCAGCTGTTACCCATAGGATCGACACTGGCGCCCATACGCCGTTGCGCCAACGCCCATATCGCGTCTCGGCCACCGAACGCCAAGTTATCGACGCCCAGGTAAATGACATGCTACAGAGGGGCGTTATACAACCATCGCATAGTCCTTGGGCTTCCCCCGTCGTCCTTGTCACCAAAAAAGATGGCTCTATCCGCTTTTGCGTTGACTACCGGCGCCTGAACAAAATTACCCGCAAAGACGTCTACCCGCTGCCCCGCATTGATGACGCACTTGACTGCTTGCAGGGAGCTGAATTCTTTTCTTCTTTAGATCGACGTTCGGGTTATTGGCAAGTCCCGATGGCCGACGCTGACCGCTCCACGACAGCCTTTGTGACGCCTGACGGGCTCTATGAATTCAACGTCATGCCCTTCGGACTATGCAATGCCCCTGCCACTTTTGAGCGGATGATGGACACGATACTGCGCGACCTGAAATGGAAAACGTGCTTATGTTACTTGGACGATATCGTTGTTTTCTCCCCAGATTTCCAGACGCACCTCGTTCGCCTGGAGCAAGTTTTGGGATGCCTCGCGGAAGCCGGGCTTCAACTCAATTTAAAGAAATGTCGCTTCGCTGCTCGTCAGGTGACGATTTTGGGCCACGTCGTGTCGAAACAGGGTGTCCTTCCTGACCCAGCAAAGCTTCGTGCTGTCTCTGAGTTTCCGAAGCCCTCTACGATGAAGGAACTTCGCAGTTTCATCGGCTTATGTTCTTACTTCCGGCGCTTTATCCGAAATTTCGCTTGTATCATCGCACCTCTGACTGCACTTCTTCGTGGCAGTAGCGACCTATCAAGCTGGAGTCCTACCTGTGACGACGCGTTCATCACGTTGCGCCGTCTACTTACCTCTCCGCCCATACTGCGCCACTTTGACCCTGCTTCTCCAACTGAAATCCACACAGATGCCAGTGGCGTACGTTGGTATCGGTGCTGTTCTTGCTCAACGCAAACCGGGGTATGCGGAGTATGTTGTTGCATACGCGAGCCGCACCCTGACGAAGCCAGAGCAAAACTACTCAGTAACTGAAGAAGAGTGCTTGGCGATCGTTTGGGCGATCGGGAAATTTCGGCCTTACGTGTACGGCCGGCCTTTCGCGGTCGTCACGGACCACCATTCCCTATATTGGCTGTCCTCCCTAAAAGACCCAAATGGCCGCCTCGCCCGATGGGACTTACGCCTTCAAGAGTACGATATTCGTGTGATCTATCGCTCTGGCAGGAAGCATAACGACGCCGACGCTCTCTCTCGTTCACCTCTAGCCAATGAACGTGCCTCTCCTCCCGCCATCGACTGCGCCTCCTTGTCATTGGACGATATGCCCAACGAGCAGTCCAAGGACCCTTGGATCACTTCTCTTGTACGTTATCTTTCAGACCGTTCTGTCGTGCCGGTACCGCGCGCAATCCGCCGTCAGGCTGCCCACTTCACTGTTTATGATGGGATTTTGTACCGCCGAAATTACCTCTCTGATGGGCGCAAATGGCTCCTAGTGATCCCTGGACATTTACGGTCAGAAATATGCGCAGCCTTTCATAGCGACCCGCAAGCTTGTCACGGCGGTGCTTTTAAGACCTACAACCGGCTTCGCCTCCGCTATTACTGGCGCGGCATGTATAACTACGTACGAAAATTCGTCCGTTCCTGCCCCGATTGCCAGCGCCGCAAGCTCGCTCATCACCATTCGACCGGCCCTATGCAGCCTTTGTCTTGCCCATCCAGGTCAATTGACCGAGTTTGCATTGACCTGTATGGACCACTTCCCTACACTGCTGCAGGAAACCGCTGGGTCATCGTCGCTGTAGACCACCTGACACGGTACGCCGAAACAGCCGCCCTCCCAGCTGCTACGGCGCGGGATGTTGCAGCCTTCCTCTTGCACCATTTCATACTTCGGCACGGAGCCCCGCGTGAACTGTTGAGCGACCGTGGGCGGGTGTTTCTGTCAGACGTAGTTTCATCTCTTCTGCAGCAATGCGACATTACTCGCCGCACCACTACTGCCTATCATCCCCAGACGAACGGCTTGACAGAACGTTTCAATCGAACATTAGGTGACATGTTGTCAATGTACGTCGCGGCAGACCATTCTAACTGGGACGTCGTCCTCCCCTTCGTCACATATGCCTACAACACCGCTACGCAGAGCACTACTGGTTTCTCACCATTATTCCTTCTATATGGCCGTGAACCATCCTCGCCGCTCGACACTATTCTTCCGTACCATCCTGATTCGTCGGAATCCACAACCGTATCTGAAGCCTCCAGACACGCTGAAGAGTGCCGCCAGCTCGCCCGGTCATTCACGCCTGACGACCAAGGGCGCCAGAAATACCGTTTCGACCACTCCCATGGCACAGACACTTTTCAGCCGCAATCCCTTGTTTGGCTCCGTGTGCCTTCTGCTGCCCCAGGTCTCTCTACCAAGTTGCTGCCAAAATACCACGGACCCTACCGTGTCCTTGAGCGCACTTCTCCCGTCACTTACATCGTTGAGCCCGTGACGCCATCACCCGATCTCCGACGACGTGGGCGCGAGACCGTTCACGTTTCGCGTTTGAAGCCGTATTACGACCCCTGCGTCCTGTTGACTCTCTAAATCGCCAGGATGGCTCTTTTTCCCCCGGGGGCCAATGTGGGCGCGGCGAAAGCCTTGGGCGCACATCGCTGACTATGCGTCTGATTCTTCTTGTACAGGCTTTGTTCCTGCCAACTGCCAGCCTCCTTGTTGCGCCTTCAGCCAAGCCGTTTACAACAGTGACATCAAGCCATATCGACGATGCAGTTTCGTGCCTCTTTCCGAAAACGGATGATGCAGTGTTTTCAAGTCACGGGTTCCTGACGTCACCAGCTTCAACTGCTATAAAGACAGCACCGCACGATGGACTTACCAGTGGGCGCGGCGAAAGCCTTGGGCGCACATCGCTGACTATGCGTCTGATTCTTCTTGTACAGGTTAGTTACAACAGCACAATACGCAGTGATGATCGTTTTCTTGTTGTACTGCCGTGCCCACATCTGTGCTTGAGTATTGCCTATGAGTGTTTAAATTCGTGTAAGCTCCTCGTTTGTGGGGACATTGAAGAAAATCCGGGACCGACTGTTGATGAAATGTTCGAATCTATATTGCGTGGCCAGCAAGCAATTAGAGCTGACATCGCTTCATTGAAAGAACGCCTTGAATTCACGGAGACAGCAATACATTGTTTCGAACAGCGTTTAATCAGCTTAGAATGCAGTATGACCGAGTTTCGAGCAAAGACCCATGAAAATGAAGAAACAAATGCAGTTGCAACCGCAGCGCATGACGTACTTAAACTTCACCATGAAAAACTGGTTGATTTGGAAAACCGCAGCTGCCGTTCGAATTTGATTGTTTTTGGGATTACCGAAGATCCTAATGAAACGGAAACAACGCTACGGGAGAAGGTTATTGAAGACGTCTTCAAGGATAAGGTGGGGGTAGATTGTGTTTCAGTAGCGAGAATTCACAGACTCGGGAAGAGACCCACAGGAAGGCCCGTCATTGCGTTTTTCCAGGATTACACTGAAAAACAAGCCCTCATGAAGAATGCTCACAAACTGAAAGGATCAGGAATATCCTTGCAAAATGATTACTGCGCAGACACGCTGCGCAAGCGCCGACTACTTTGGAACAGCGCGAAAGAAGAAAAAGATAGCGGCAAAAAGGTCTGGCTTGTTCATGATAAGATTCGCGTTGGCGGCGACTTGTACATTTGGGACGACGTACACAACACACGGAAACTAGTTGCAAAAAGGGATGACACAGAAATGAGACTAGAGCACAGAAATGACACAGAAATGAGACTAGAGCAGGCAGAATAGCAATCACGGTCTTTCCAGTTTCGGCTGCTTTCACTAAATGCCCAAAGCATTGTCAACAAAATAGACAGACTGCACGATCTTTTATTAGTATATGATCCTCATATATGCGTTATTTCTGAAACCTGGTTGCATGACGGGGTGCAGGATGACGAAATAATTTCGCCAGGTTACCAACTGTTTAGAAGAGATAGATTCTCCCGAGGTGGTGGCGTCGCAGTTATAGCAAAAAATAGTGTTGATATAAGAGAACTAGATCAGATTGATAACCACGAAAGCTTGTTTTTGAATGTCTCTCTCTGGGGTTTTTCATTCATACTGTGTTCTGTGTACCGCGCACCAAATGCTGATGATCACTTTATGCAGAAATTATACGATCACCTTTTAAAATTCAGAGGAAAAAACTTAATTATAACTGGTGATTTTAATCTTCCTCAAATAAAATGGAATAACTGGAGCTATGGGCACAGTCCTTCCTGTGATATACTCATTGATATGATGCTAACTTTTAGTCTTGAACAGGTTATTACTGTTTCTACCAGAGGAGACAATATTCTAGACCTCTTATTTCTCAGTGAAATTTTCCATGAAGGAACCGCTGAAATTGATGCAGGCATTTCAGACCACAAATTAATTTCTTTTTCATCAACAATCAATGTAAATAGAAGAAAACAACGAGAACGAATTAAGGTTAGGGACTATGCTAAAGCAGATGATACATCAATTATCGATTACTTAGACCTATACCTAAATGTTGTCCATGATGATGTCGAGCTTTCATGGCAAAAGTTCAGGGACATAGCCTCTTATTGCATTAACAGATTCATTCCACTGAGAAGTGTCAAGAAACCTCCATCAAACCCGTGGATAAACAGAGATATTATCCAAACTAAGCGAAAGCTAAAGCGAATGAAGAAACATAGCAGGCAGAGTTTGTCTTCCAAGAAATTGAAAACTCAATTACTAACAAAAGTGAAAGCAGGCCGAGATAAGTTTTTCAGTCATGATCTTGCTGATTTTATTTCACATGCTCCACAGAAGTTTTGGCGTTTTTTAGGTCAATCTAAACAGGCAATTCATAAAATTAAGGTTAATGATGAAATAATTGAAGACGCTTCCAGTATTGCCGAACACTTCAATGATTATTTTTGGAGTGTGTTTTCTGACCTGGATGAATATGAACATCATAACAATGATAGGTCTTTTGTACACGACATTGTGATTTCCAGGCAAGGTGTTTTGGATATGCTCTTAAAAATTGATGTCAGGAAATCTGCAGGGCCGGATAATATACCAAATGCTTTTTTACGAAGGTATGCGGAACAGATATGCGTTTTTTTAACTGACTTTTTCAAATTATCATTACAATTAGGAGAAATACCATCTGACTGGCGTACCGCAAGAGTTGTTCCAATTCATAAAAAGGGTGACCATCTTACAGTATCCAATTATCGTCCCATTTCTATAACGACCACTTGCAGCAAATTATTAGAGCACATTGTCGCAGGCTTTATTCGTCAGTTTTTGACAGACCATAATGTCCTCTCTCCATTACAACATGGGTTTCGAAAGGGACTGTCGACAACAACTCAACTTGTGTCAGTTGTTCATGAAATCTCTCAGGTGCTTGACGCGTCCGGGCAAGTCGATATGCTCTTTTTTGATTTTAGTAAAGCATTCGATAAGGTTCCACATGGAAAATTACTCCGCAAACTAGAGCGCATTGGTCTTCCTACAAATATTATAACATGGATCCAGGCCTACCTCCGTCATAGACAGCAATTTGTTGAAATTAACAAATGTACTTCCAATATCCGTCAGGTAACTTCTGGTGTGCCGCAAGGCAGCGTATTAGGACCACTTTTATTTTTTATCTATATTAATGATATAGTCGACGTAATTCCTGATGATGTCTATGTTAATTTATTTGCGGATGACTGTGTCATTTTTAGAAAAATTGTTTCCAGGAACGACAGCAATTACTTACAGGAATCAGTTAATGCTATCCGTGATTGGTGTGAACTTTGGTGCATGGAAATCAATGTAAACAAAACAGTTTTGCTGCGAGTCACACGGAAAAAAGAACCTACTGTATTTTCTTATGTACTTAACAACACAATAATATCTGAGGTTGAAAAATACAAGTATTTGGGTGTCACATTCAATAGTAAACTCTCTTGGTCAAACCATATTTCCATTACATGTTCAGCAGCATTGCGCAAGTTGTGGTTCTTGAAAAGGAAACTTAGAAATGCACCTGCAAATACCAAAATGTTAGCATACAACACATTTGTCCGTTCCAAACTGGAGTATGCAGCAGTTGTATGGGATCCTCATACTAAAAAGAATATAATGAATTTAGAGCGTGTTCAAAGCAAGGCTATCAGATTCATCTTCAGTAAATATAAAAGAGAGGATTCTCCGTCTTTAATAATGCTTGCAAATAAAATCAGTACGCTGGAAAACAGGCGGAAGATAAGTCGTCTCCAATTTTTACATAACATTATAAATGGAAAAAGCGCACTTCAGCGGCCTCATTGCGTAAAACCTCTAAGTTCACGCCAGACAAGACACAGACATAACCTTTCACTTACGCCAATATTTTCTAAAACAAAATCCCATATGAATAGTTTCTTTCCGCGTACTATTCATGAATGGAATTCTATACCTGTCGAGGTATTGCAGTCACAAAACTTTGCAGAAGAGCTAGAAAAACATCTTTCTTCCATAAACTAACTGAAACAAAAGTGTTCACAATCTGTTGTTTTCCTAACTCCTTCACTCTGTCATGCCTTTTTTTTCCCCCAGAAACAGTTCTGTTGTTTTGAGTAAAAATTGCCCGCCTGTTTGTTATTTCACATGTGCCACTCTTCATGTTTTGTTAGTTATTGTGCTGGTGCCAGAATGTATTCATTGAGTAACACTGCTACATCCAGCATTATTTTTCGTTTTCGTTAGTGTTTGTTGTTGTTTTGCATTGTCACACTTTTTACTGTATTGCCCCTCCTGCTAGGGCCAGTTTATTGGCCTGCAGTATCAATAAATAAATAAATAAATAAATAAAGAGGAAGACGCTTAGCAGACGGAGCAACAGAAGCGATGCGCGGCGCGAGGCGAGAAGAAGACGATCGGCAGCTGAAGCAGCAGAACCGACGCGCGGCAAAAGCATCAACTGTTCCGGGACCGGGCCTGCCCTTGCCCGCTCTAACCGGCCTTAACAACCAGTCATCTCTTGCCAATAAAGGCCGCTACATACTGTACAATTGTACAGTTTTCCCTGTGTAAAAACAAATGCAAGCACTTCAACGGACTACAGCATTCATCGGTGACATTAATTCTCTTCAGTATTTTGGTTTGACAACTTCAGGTGATGCAAATGAACATCATCTGTCGTACACATAATCTCGAATGTGGGGCCGCTGGTGTTCAATGATTGTACGCCCTCAGGCTGTCCTAGGAACGAATTTTGAAGG
Organism: Amblyomma mixtum; assembly: GCF_055824585.1. Classification (NCBI taxonomy): domain Eukaryota; kingdom Metazoa; phylum Arthropoda; class Arachnida; order Ixodida; family Ixodidae; genus Amblyomma; species Amblyomma mixtum. The sequence goes on from NC_143016.1 coordinate 18,159,579, forward strand.
AACTCGAAAAAGAAAAGAAAAGCTAGCGGGGCAGGGGGATTTCAGAACGCGCCCTTTCTGGTCGTCGGCAGAACACTTAGATGGAAGTATTAAGAGCACAAAAGATCGCGTTCGGCGGGTTGCTTGGGAGATGAAATAATTAAAATAAAAAGAGGTGCTCTAGCTCAAGTCTGCAACTTGGTAGAGGAAAAAAGTCCGGTCGCGACAGCAATACTTCTCCCGCACAGTACTCGTACACTCCCAGTCGACAGGGAAGTTCATATATTAACAACCCCCTTTTATTTAATCTCCGCAAAAAGTGTTTTCACTAACGTTTTACAAAAAAATATGTGTGGGCTGCACTCATTCGGCAGACACCTGCATCATACATCTTGAGCCTGTAATTATTGCCCTCTACAGGACTGCAATAAAACAAAGCCAAGGACGGAAGATTAATGAGAACATCGTTGGTCTTGACAGGTAGAGTAGAATTCAGAGCCCCAGTTGCTTTGCAACTCTCAGAACACTGAAGCAAAGTTTGAATCTGTCCCGACCAATTTGCTGCGGCTCCTCATGATTAATTTTTGAATCTATCCGACGGCTTACATTGTTACTTACGGAAATGGCAATTTGTCCGAGCTCGAGGGAAAATGTGACAGTAGATCTAAAAGACATGACGAAAAGAAGAATCGAAGGCGTGGCTTCCGGTGTAATTCTCTCGCGAGCTAATGCTACTCATGTAGAGCCAGAAAAAAAGATTCAGTCGTTGCGAAAGAGCAAAACTGCTCAGACGCTGAACGACAATTTTGACGTGGAAAAAACTTGAGGGTCGGACTCCAAAGATGTACTCGTAGCTAAAACTTTCCGGCCAGTATTGCAGTAGTTTCATATATATCAACATCTGTTGATTTTTGAAAAACGACAACTGAAGAAACTATATCAAAGCGGAAATAATTCTGGAAGACCGAGGAAAACCACCTGCGCACGTTTGTAGCCTTTAGCTTTTCATTCAGAGTTTCTGTTCCTGAGCCCATCTTGTTCGATCGGCAAGCTCCGTAAATTACCCATGGTATGACAGACGCCCAAGTCTGTTGGTTTAATTGCTTAATAAGGTTTGGTCTGAAGGCATAAAATGTTCTAACCGTTGTGGCCCACTAGTAACGCGGGAAAAAGATCTCCTCTCGGGAACTTTACGTGTCTCACTTGAGAAATGCGGAATCTATATGACAAAGCAGTGGACTTTTCTTCAGACCTAAATGTTCGCAGGAGATGCCAGGCAGAACTGTAGGTTACACCGTCCACCTGTATTTCATCCGCTTCAAAAACAAATCTATTTTAGGAAGCTCTCACGGGACAATAAAAAAATCAATCAATGAATCTCTGTGTGCATTTTCGCTGTTATCCTAGCAAAGGACTCAAGAAATGAGCTGCTATAGCTGCGCTGTTACAATGAGGTTCCACAGGATCTCGAGCGGAACTTTTTCTTAGTTGTCTTAAGGCTGCGTGAGATCGATCGGAGCACCTAACATGACCGCAACTGAAGCGGGAAGCCCGCCCAACGAAGGCAGGGAGATTATTGCGTTATCGATCCCGTGAGGCCGTTATTTTAGCTGTAGCGCAACAATAAATGTGGTTCGCGGGCTGATCTCTGTAACTAACGGCTATAAACGCAAAGGATCGCTTAGAGAAATACACTTCCCAGGCATCTATATTTTTTGTTAGCGGTGCTTTCTTTTTTCTAGCGTTGCTCCTTTCACGATGACCTTTCATGAGCGCCGACAAGCGGTTTTTGCAAGAGAGAAGTCAAAGGGTCACGGACCTGCTTTTCAATGAGCATTTCCGTTCTGCGAAAAAATAAAAAAAATCTTCTTTTATTGCTCATACGACGAATAGCCAATAACCGATGCTGCATGAGGGAGAACAACCTCTGACGACTGATCCAGGCATTCGTCCTCTGTAGGTTCGTGTACACTCTACCGTACCTGCACCTCTATCAAGCTGAGAAGATCAAGATTGAATGCCTCATCCGTCAAGCTTGCAACACACCGCTCAGTTTTCCACACAACACGCCTACAGACAGATTGCTAGCCCTTGGCATACAGGACACACTACACGAACTGTGCGAGGCACAGCTCACCTCCAAAAACGCAAGTCTCACGCGATCCAAGGCAGGTAGCGCCATGCTTTACCATATAAAGACCTGCGCCGAACCCCTAACAGAAGACAAAATAAATCCTCCCCGAAGTACACAGAATGCTTACTGTCAAACCCCTACCTAAGAACATGCACCCTACGCACCACGAGGCTCAAGGCAAGAGCCTGCGCCTTACACGCCAAATACAACGGCTACCCCGCGGCCGCTTACGCGGACGCGGCGGAATATCTAACACCGCACAAAGCGTACGCGATAGTCGCAGTGACCGGGACCGGTTCGCCCCTAACAGCCACCACTATATACACCACCTCCTCCGAGACGGCGGAGGAAGCGACAATTACATTAGCCATAGCCAACACCTCAGCTGACATAATTTTCAACGATTAAAAAGCAGCCATACGCAACTTTGCGAGGGGCCGCGTCTCCCCCATCTTCCTTTAAATCCTCAGAAGTATCCACTACACCCCCGCACGGGAGACCGAGCTGTTATGGGTTCCGGCCCACTCGGGCAACCCAGAGAACGAGGCAGACCACGATTACGCGCGAGGTTTCGTCGGCCGGGCAGTGGGCTCCTCTGACCCAAGTTTCTCGATGGATGGCCTGAAGCCGTGTCACGACGTAACACAACACTTTCGCCTCGAAAGACGCCTCTTGGTTTGGTTTGGTTTAAGGGTTTAACTTCCCAAAGCGACTCTGGCTATGAGAGACGCCGTAGTGAAGGGCTCCGGAAATTTCGACCACCTGGGGTTCTTTAACGTGCACTGACATCGCACAGTACAAGGGCCTCTAGAATTTCGCGTTCATCGAAATTCGACCGCCGCGGCCGGGATCGAACCCGCGTCTTTCGCTCAGCAGCTGAGCACCATAACCACTAAGCCACCACGGCAGCTGAAAGACGCACCTTCCCTCCACCGCATAAACCCCTCATGGGGGGAGACCAGCTGACGTCGCTTGCAAACCAATTCTCACCCCAACCTGACGGTACTTTCGCTCACGTACCCCGGGCAATACTCCCCCCAATATGACAAGTGCGGCGGCAGAGCCATACTGTGGAACGGTCCGGGAGGATCCACCTCCCCCGGACCTTATTCAGCTCCTAACTTCCGAGCAGTGGGAGGCCGTGCTGCTTAGCTCCGACCCGGAGACGCAACTCCGGGCAGTGGAGCGAGCCAACAAGGTCGCCGTAAGCCGTGGTCTGACGGCCATATAACGCGACCAAGGCCTCACCTTGAACCACTTTCTGCCAGCAGATAAATGTCTTCTAATCCAATCCAATCTTTCATTTCTGCGGAAACAAATTTGTCTCCGAAGCGTGAATTCTGAAGTAAAGAATTAGGCGGTGAAAAGGTAAATTTCAGGCAAGAGATGAATTAATAGTACTAAAATTAGGTTTTGGAAAGTTGAAAGCAATTGCAGCCGCCGCGGTGACTCAGTGGTTATGGTACTCAGCTGTTGAGCCGAAAGGCGCAGGTTCAATCCCGGCCACGATGGTCGCAGCTGCCCTGTGTAAGCAAGGGGTAGATGTCCAGCAATTCTTCGTATCTAACTGGACCTGCGCTTATGTTAAATGGCTTTTCCTGTTCGACTCTCAATTTGCGTGGCAAATGCCGTTTGATACTTTAATTCATCATGAGATTAGAATGGAGAAAATACTGACGCACCACGTGATCGGCTAGGATAAGTAAACAATATATCATGAATGTTCAATAGTTTTTTTTTCTCGCCAGATATACCGACAATTAGCGTTCGGTGTGGATCACATCACTATGTACACGCTCTGAAAGCTTAATGAGCACGGTAGTACTCCATAAAGTACGTATACATGGAAGAAGAACATGAATAAGACGAATAACGGCATTGGATGTAAGGTAACAAACTCCATGCCATAATGCCTAAATCTGCACTACCGATGTTTCTTGCTGCTCCTACAACCAGCTAAATCATTCGCTTTGCTTGTTTCTTTAAAATAACATTAACTGAGAAGTACGGTATTCCAGAATGCGAAATTTGAGAGCCGCTTGATGTCACTATATATTGAGGCAGAAAACATATGTACGATGCTTAAGCTACCCTTAAGAGTACAATGCGAAGCATTGACGCCCTTTCTCACCAGGCCTCTGAACTGAACGAGCGCTCCTCAGGGGTATACAGCCGCGGGGTGCAACGCTTGCCCGCTTACCAAAGTTGCGCCATCTAAATAAGGCGTTTCAAATGGCAAGCCAACCTTACCAGTTGCACTCAGAAAGCTTTTATTTTAAGCCCAGCAATCGCCAATAAGGTGACATTTAAAATTATGCCCCTGGCGATGGAAACAAGCAGTCTCTAAATATAAGAAAATTAACAGCAGTACAATGACAAGTACCAATAAGGGAGAAACACAAATGTCAAACAATGATGTTCTAGAACACGTTAATGTAGTGGTTCGTTATGTAACTAGGCGTTCGTGCACGTTCGTCACTAGCTGCAATGCCGAGGGACGCCGCTAGGACTCAGAAATGATAATTATTAGTACGAATAATCATGCCCGAAATTCAAAGAGAAAATAAATTAATTCCCAATTACCAAATTTCCCATTCCGCAATCTGTGTACCAAATCCGGACTTGGATCTCCGGAATTTGCAATCAGGGGGAGGGGTTAAAAACTTTCGCATGGTGACCATGGAATAACTAAAAGTTTCGAGCAGTAGGCCATACCATGAATTCTCCACGCCACAGAAAGCAGGTACTATAATCCTGGCTATAAATCATCCGACAGGTGAAATCACAGCATTGCTTGAACCTCGTGTGTTCCTATTTCTTCATCCGGATTCGTACACCTAAACTGAACTTCATACCACAGCGCAGCTATGCTATGCTTGGTCTCACAGGGACTATCAAAGAACGAAAAATTACAAGAATTAAGGGTGAAGTACAAAAGAGAACTAAAGTAGGCAAGGTGATAACGAATATCTGGAATTCATAACAAGTCTGCTTTCAATTTCCTTTGAACGGCGACGCCCGCATCCAGAGCGAAACGAAGCGAACAAAGAGATGGAACGCTGATTTTTACCGAACCAGAACCAGGGCGAGGCAGTAAGAGGATCGACGTCCTAAGTATTCAAGTAACCCCTATTCGAGCGCATCGACGTGTGTTAGATGCACGTGTGCTTCTCCCTTACAGTATATGAAAAAAGAAAACGTCACCAGCATCCCCCACAACAAAAAAATTATGGCTGAGGCTTAGCTAAGGTTAAGCCTAGTGAGATGCGAAGCATATTGGTGGCTAGGCTTGGTAATACATGGCTTTCCTTGGTTGCATACTTGGTCATTTTAATACAACCACTAGAAGCCTTCGTCGTGGGGGAAGACAACGGCATGGCTACAGCGGAACACCGACTAACCCCGAGACGCGCGTTGGGTGAGCGCCTGGATTGCCACGGAAGCCGCGTCTGCCTGCCCGGTGGAGCGAGCGTTTCACCTACACCGAGTGTGAACGCGCGTTCGAAATGCGCGGGAATGCCGCTCGAGGACATTCCGGCGTCTGTGCGATGGCATCGTCACGACGACGTCACGGTGTCACGTGGCGTGACGGCTAGGGGTCCCACGGCGACGGCGCGAGGTGGAGGCCGCCTCTCACATCCGATGTCACGTGGTGTGATGTCCCGGTGTCACGCGGTGTGACGTCACGGTGTCACGTGGTGTGACGTCACGGTGTCACGTGGTGTGACGTCTAGGGGTCCCACGCCGACGGCGTGAGTGGTAGCTCTAGCAATATGCTTCGCATAAAATAGCACACATTACTGAGACACTTCTAGCCTCACGCTGTGATCTCTGGGGAAAACAACAACAGCTAAACCACATACGTGAACAATATTGCAAGGCTGCAGCGCTGTGTTGTACCGTACACGGCAGCGATCGCTCAACAGAAAAACGAGAACGCATGGAAGGGTTGCTACAGAACAGGGCTTACTTGCGAAAATAAGAAAAAAGCATCCTCAAGAACCACCTGCGCAGCCCACGCGCTACACACTACAAACGCAACACTCGTTCGTTTTGCCTGATCTGAGTCCTATTTAAGGAAGCTTCCGAGCGCTACAGTTGGGCTGCGTGATCAAAAGGCAACCTTCGAAGAAATACCAATAGGTGGGCTGTAGCAAGAAAGGTCACAGTAAAGCAGTCTTTGACGAGAACTGAAGAACTTGGTCGGTTGCCTCACGACTCAGAGAAGCCTTATGTGCTTATCTTCGTATTCTCCAGGGTCATTCCAGCTCACCGCCAATCCGTAGCTAACAAACTCAATTTTCCTTACAGCCACCTTCGCAAGGCTGGTCTCGTTCGGCCAATTCTTGTTAATCTAGGCCCGCTATCTAACCCTCGTCTCACGGGCAGCCTCAGCCGAAGTTGTACGAGTACCTAACCGAAGTTACCGTAAAGCACGCGGCGGTTCTGCAACCCGTTCTCAGATGTAGCAGTGAGAACGATCAAGTGGTCGTGGCGTAATCACGTTCCACTGCTGGTCTGAAAGACGGGAGTTCGATCCCGGCCGCGGCGGTTGAATTTCGATGGAGGAGAAATTCTAGAGGCCCGTGTACTGTGCGATTTCAGTGCACGTTAAAGAACCCTAGGTGGTTGAAATTTACGGAGCCCTTCACTACGGTGAACCCCAGCGTTTCTAAGATGAGCGTACCACATTGTTGTGCAACCTTGGGAATTGCCGCGTCTTCATTAACGGCACTCGGGTTGCGTTTGTGGAAGAATTTTGAGCTGAAGGCCGCTGGGCAGCACGTACACTATAGCCACTATAGGCACTAGTTCTAGGGTGGAGTGCTAGAAGGTAGAGTAAAGTTTTCACTACTAGTAAAGTGCGGTACTACGACCACCGATAATGCTCATATAAGGCCTGTGGCAACTTTGATTTAGCAAAGTGGATCGCAGCAGGCTCTTTAGAAATCTTCCAGCCAGTTGAAAAAGTAGCGTTACGTCTGTCATGAAGGATGCTTTTCTTTTAAATTCGCCTGTGAATGTATTATTCAAAATTGCGAGGTTCACTTGCGAAAAACGACGGCGCAAGATCATTTTACTGGTTTTTGTTCACGCAGAGTGCCGATGGTTTAGAAGGGAACGCGTCCGCTCTCACGATAGATAACGTTAGCGTGCACAATGGTGTCGCACGAAGCGTCGCTCGGGAGAGTAAACAAAAAATAAGAAGGTCATCTGAGTGGTTCTATGGCTGAAAAACGGTGTGGAGGCTGTGGAGAAAAAGAGGTATTCGAAGATACATTTCACTCGAACCGATTGAGAAAAATTGCCTGGATCTACGCGTGTAGTCAACATTCCCTCGAAGATGACATGCTGGAAGAAAAAAACTTGTGGGTCGTAGTCAGCGCACGCACTAGCGAAGGAGATATAAAATAGTGGCGACGAGGAAGTCGTCAAGGATTAACCAGGAATTTCTGTTCGAAATATGGGAACATTTTAAGCATGAAATGCTTTTAGCTCCCGTTGTCGGCATTGTGGTGACGTCACGCCGAGACCGAGAGCCATCATCCGGGCACTGAATTCCACTCATCCGGGCTCTGAAACGAGAACATCCGGGCACCGTACGAGACCTACCGAGATTCAACGAGACTGTCTAAGCCCTCCTACGGGACCGGCATACAAGCGCCAATTGCTCTCCAAACGAGTCACAAAAATAACTACTGCCAGTGTCTTCTCAATGTTTATCAAGATATCAGTCGAGCTGTGCATTTGATAATGCACGGAATTATAATTTCCGATTTCTAATAACGCGTGAAAAAAGCACATACATGCCAAAATACACTTCGTTGTCATACGTGATCTGTTAGGGGCTTTGAGAGAAGGCCGCTTAGAGAAAGAGGGGAGCTCCAGGGCGCGAATGGCTTTCGACGGAAAACTTTCGCTCCCTCCCCAAGGATTGCGCTGCGGTCCCACACTCACGCATGTAAAAGACCGGCCGCTTGGCCTTCAAACCCTTTCCCCCTCTGGCAGGCAGATGTATACACGCTCGCGGAGTATTCGAACGCGCTGCATATACATTCTTGTGAGGCCTGCGTCTCGTCGTGTCCGCGTACGCTTCTGCATCGTCCTGGATTTCAATGCCGCCACCGTCACAGCTGCTTAAGCTGAGCAATGGAGCCTGTGTTAGGCCCGTAAACATTTCATGCTTACTCTACTCTCGGTTACGGGAGAGGCGCAATATTTTTCCAAAGTTTCTGATGTGTGCTGGGTAACTGGTGGTCCTAACGGGCACAGCGGACGCAGCTGGCGCGCGTAAGGAACAAGCAATATACTTTTGGAGAAAGTGGTCGCTGGTGACAGTAATTGGGAACGGGGCAAGTAGTGACAGACGAATTGAGCGCAGCCTTCTAAAGCACCCTGCTTGCCGGGACGGTGAAATGGGAGGCGTTGCGCCGTTAATGGCGTCCATTTCGAATGGCAGACAGGCAGCACGCGCTCGCTGCTGCCGAAGGGTAATGGGACGCGTGAAATGCCCATCACCAGCTTTCCGCGAATTCATTCTCTCCCAAGCGCACAATGGCTTCAGACAGCCGGCGACTGGTAAACATCGCAACTTCGCGAAACTAAGGGTGGAATGTTGCGGATACTGAGCGGGATGACTTTCAAAGACTAGGACGAGGTGCCAGCTGTCACCAGCGCTCGGTGCGGGCAGGGCACTTTTTTCTTACTTCTTTTTTAAGCCCAAATTAATATCTGCCACCAGCGCTGGCACAGCCCAGAGAGCAACCACCAGACGAGGCGCTGGCCTCAGAAACTCGTATGAGAGAAAGAGATAGACAGCGGTAACGTGTATTCGAACGTACGCTTGCCGGCTGTGCGGATATAACCATTAAAACTTTGTGAACACGGCGCTGAAAGACGACAGGGCAGAAATTTTGTTTTTGTTCATTGCTGTTCCTGCCTCATGAATTTTTCGCATTCAAAGAAAAATTGCAAATACGGGCGCTGATGAGAGCATTAGATGGACTGCGGCTGTCATTAACAACAAACATTATTCACAATTACAAGATGAAACAAATAAAATAGTTTAGGTCATACAGTAATTCAATTCAAAGATTTCGCTTAGATTTATGGAAATTAAAATTTGTAAAAAAAATATGCAGTTCATATATCAACAAGTGCTGTTTAAGAGTATTAATTATTTAAAACAGCGTTAATGCCTTGAAGTACCGTTGAAAGTCACTTGAAATGCATTACTGAGTCTGGCTATATTGATACATTCAGGTCCCGAGACGACAAATATGTATTATTTACAACGCGAAGAGCTTAGAACAGATAAAAGGCGTAAAAACGAAAGGTACCTAATGACGCCCGTGGCGGATTTCGGAAGCTGCGCCAGCTGGTTCGGGCTAGTTTGCTACGTCATCAAACGCCCACTCAGTAAGTGCACTTCTACCCGCTTGCTGCACTTAAGACGCTGCCATTTGAACGACGTGCAGTTAGCGTGAGTCCGTCACTCAGCTCCACATATAGGTGCGCAACATGGTATCTCCCCAGCAATGATACATATGAAGTCGCATATGCACGGTCGCTTCGGAACGCTTTCTGCGGGCTCGAAGACCACCGAAGAATTGTGTGGTGAAATCATCATTGGTGTACTTTGTGAGCGTCGTGGGTTGTTTGAATTACCCGCTCTAGGTCATGTGATTGTGACGTCACATCGTCATCGACCAATAGGAATTTCGTTTTCACACTAGCGCGGTTTCTGCCAAGCGTACGCTCTAACGCCACCGCTTTAAAGAACATGAGCCTTGACGTCATTTACAAGATGACATGTAACGATGTGAGTAACCGCAACGCGGTAGAGGTATGTATACCTACTTCTTATCAGTCATATCGTGCATCTTCTTTTTAACTGCTTTATGCTCATAGTACACCTCTAGCCCGTTCCTACGTAGTTCTGATTACACCTGGTTGATGGCACCAGGGCTAAAAATGCTATCACATTGATTATCGTTTTACTAGGCGAAGATCTGCGGTACTCTCGCAGCATTATCACATGCATTCACTTTCTTTGGCTTTCGGTCTTTTCCTGCTCATCTGCTCATTGCCAGCGCCTTGATTTATAGCTGAACTCATATACTACGTAGAGAAAAATTTGCGAGCGCTAGGCATGCCTTTAATGCGAAAGGCCAAATTGTACCTTGTTTACTACCGGCCTGAAATTTCCTAATCTATCATGGTTCTACTAAGGTCATTATATTCGTTAATTTCTTTTCTAAACATTGCACACAGATAGTGATTTTGAATCTGTTTTACCACTAATGCATCCAGTATCTTTGCCACGAAGGCCTCGCTGGCATCTCATGAGCAGTCTTCCTATTCATGCTCTTAGTATAGAGGAAATCCACCTTTTACAAGCTCCATTTATCCGGCTTTTTTGTTCACACCACAACCTGCATGCTTTAATGGCTCGTGACATGCTCCCGACCAACCGGCGCAAATCTTGCGTACCCAGCTGCCCTCGCAGCTCCTAGCAGAAGAGCCTGCCTGACAACAGCAATTTGGATGGCTCTCTTTTATCGATCTCCACCAGCTCGCTGTAGTCTTCTCGGTGACGCTACCACTGTCGACGCGAGATGTTGATGGCCGTGCTCCTAGGGCGAGACATGTGCCTTTTAGTATGCCACCTCGGAAAAGGACAAAGGTCAGAACCCCTAGTAATGGACTCCCTGTGTCACCAAGGCGCCCAGTTAGGCCACTCATTTTATATCTGTGACGTCGGCCTGCCTAGCAGTGATGCGTAAAAGCTAACGCTTATGTTTTTGTTTAGCGTTCTTTGCATTTTTCGCATTCTTCTATTTTAGACTTTAACTACATTTAGACTTCAAGCAACCAACGCAGACGTAGTAAGGGGTGACTACAAACTTGGCAAGCACATGACTGAAACACATGCGTTTTCTCTTTTTACGCCTGCACAACACAAAACCGTTCTTTCTCCCGGCTTCCTTGAGCGCTCACACTGACGCTAGTCAAATTACATAATCTTTGCGACAATGCGAACTGAAGTGATACATGCACGAGGCGTTACGGCATGTTCGGCAGGTAGTTGCATAGGAAGCCATTTCTGAAAACAGAATCCTTTCGGGCTAGAAACCTTTTTAAGATGCTTGCGCATTACGTCATTGGCATTTCGGAAAAGACCCTTGTACAGTCGCTACGGGTCCGTTCTTCACAAAGCGTCGAACAATAACCCTGAATGCAGAATGAAAAGAAGGAAGCCGTACGAGAGATATGCATTCACGCAAAGGGGCTTCATATGCCCGGCACTTGGTTTCTTATCCGCTTTTGTGCCGCGAGAGTTTTTCCCCTCAGCTCAACAGTAGGCAATCTAGCTATGTCTTGCATGCTAAGATTACTGACCTTTTTCGGTTATAACTGAATTCGACATTCTTTTATCCTCTGTTATTACGTTTTTTTCCAACTGAACAGCCGAGATGCTGGTAGTGTGTGCTGAAAGAAAAAGTCAACAACGCGTCTCATTTGCTGCAACAGTACCGTTCTCGCGTCATACAACTTCTAATTGTTTAGAAAGAAGAAGGTACCTCTGAAGGGCTCGCGCTTCTCACAAAACATAGCAACCACTGGTACCTTCCGCCTCTGGTACTGTGGGAAGCTGGCATCTTCTGTCTACGAGGGAAAGCACAGATTAGCGCACTGGTGAAGGAAGTTCGGCTCCACCGATGAAGACTGTGTTGAACAAAGATGTGCTCCTATTTAGAGCACATTTCAAAACTTTAATTTGGTTATGTCGTATTTCAATAATACCATATAACGAAGCAGCTGTCTCCAGAGAGGAGAAACATTGGGAAGACTTCCTGCAAAACAATTTTCGTCTGCGTTGGCAATCTAATTCCCTTATTGTTTTCACCGGTGACAATTACTTTCCAGTGGTTCGCATGCAAGACACACCCTGTCGGGTGTGCCAGGGTGTGCCCTTCCTGCTTCTTGCTTGATGAGCGCCAATTTGTCTCCCTCCGGCCGAGAGAACAAGCACATTCGTAAACCTAATTGCTTTTCCCTTCTTTTCTGTACGCACTTGTACCGCCTTCTGTTTTTCTGCTCGACACCACGCGCTTTATTTTTGGGGTCTCTCGACATGCACAGAAGGCTGCCTGTCTTCGGCGAGAAAGAGGAAGAGAAAAAAGGGCTTTTCAACGATGTTTTGGTGGCACTGTACGACCCACTTCAGTTTCATTTTTTTTTTGCTCGTTTTAACTTCTGGTCTCCAACAAGACATCAGCGTTAAGTTGATTGAGAAATTAGCTCTAAAATGTGCACCACAACGTACAGGGATCATATGCAGAAAGTATACGCAGCACTGACTCTCGACGGCTCCGAACAGCTAGGGAAAACTTGAAAAGGGCTGCTGTTCAAGGATGAACTGACTATGTTTGCGTAATATTCCCGGTGAAAAGTGCGTCAGAGGGGTACGGGGTATGGTGCAAGGAGCCGTTTCGCTGTTTCTTTCCTCGGAGGGGACTGCAGGAAGACTAAAATAGTTTTTGTTTAATTTTTTTCCTTACGAAACACTGTTTTTGTTCGGATGTCTAGAGTACTTTCGCTACTGGTATAAAACAACCATGCGCCAAAATTTAATGACTAATAAATGCGTCCTTTTGCTTGATTTCCTTTTCTATCGGCATGCTCTTCGATCCCCGCTGTCCGCGGTAGTAATGCGGTGAATTCTCACTAGGTCACAAGTACACATGTGGCATAGCCACAGGGTTCCTAGAAAAAGGCATCACCTGCAAAAATTTCTAGTTTCTCACCGCTTTTACCAAACGTACACGGAACTCCGATACTGCCTTGGTGTAGGATAAATTATTCTTTGTTTTCTTCGCCTTGTTCAGGGTGCTAGACGCCGTTGGCTTCACACCTCACCCGGGCATTGCTTACACTTCGTAGTTACCGCTTGTATTCCTTCTTCCGAGTAGCGAGCAGGTGCCTTCCCGCCCGTATAACTAAACAAGTCCAACCACAAGAGATGCGCTCCCGCTTCCCTTTTCCTGAGAGAAAGTGCCAAACCCTGGCAGCAGTCAGTGACATGGCACCCGTTGGGGCCAATCTCTCTTTGTCAAGGCGAAGGTGGCGCATAAGTACTATCCGTACTATGCTATGTTTTGCTCTTTTCGCCTGGCAGTCCCTGAGACAGGAAACATTTCGCCGGGGAACTTGCGCTGTTCCGCCTAGACTCTAGACTAGGTGAGCGCATTTTCTGCTGTTGATTCTCATCTATTTTTCTTCCCGGCTGCTGTACCAATACAACGGATGGCACTAGTTCGGTAACGATCTCTAAGAGAAGAAGATATAAGAAAGTAAAGAAGCAGTAGACACTTACTCGCGGGGGCGCGTAGACTGACGCTTGAGACGGACAGCATGCATCCGTTTGGTTGTGGTGTTTACCGCGGGGATTTTTGTTTCTTTAGAGTTTGTGTGGTAGCTTGTTGGTCTTTTTTTTAGACCGTGCTGCTTTAAATATGTTTGTTCGCGGACAGTTAGTTGCCCTGCGCTTGAAGCTATATTCAGAAAAACAAAGACTCACACATATTCTGGCAAAGGCACGCACACACCCGTTATCGAACGTCGGTTGCACAGTCAGTTTTTCTGGCATAAAATGCATCTAGGTGAAGTATTGAAATGTGAAGGAATTTGAAATTTTATTGCCATTAGATCCTTTTTAGCCTGTTGTTCCCCAGAACAGAACAAAAGTATTGACCTTATGGCTTCGTTTTAATACTTTAAACGAACACTACAGTTGAACCTTGTTAGAATGAAGTTGAAAAGGTCCAGTGATTATTTCATTATAGCAATAACTTCGTCATCGCCCGTGTTTACTGAGCTTCCAAGGGAAATTGTTATTCCTTCGTTATATCCATTATTCGTCATAAACTGTTTCGTTATAACGAAGTTCGACTCTCCTTGCGCCAGTTGCCGAGCCATGCAAACCGGAATGCCCCTTATTTTGTAATGCACCGGAGCTTTGTGAATGAATTTAGTGCTTTTAACACATCAAGGGCAAAGTGGTTGATCATCTGCCTCGCATGTGGGAGGTGCGGGGTTCGATCCCCAGGGCCACCGGGTGTGCCCACCGGTGATACAATGGGTACAAGCTTCCCCTAGCCTGGTGCTCGGCTTAATCAGGGTGACGTGCTTGGGAAAGGGGTTTAGACCGCACCTTAAGCAAACGAAAAACACCTTGTACCGTGGCGCTCTTGGCCGCAGATGCCCTTGCACGATAAAAATTCACTATCATCATCATCTTTTAACACATCGAATATGCATGATATATTAACACTAAGAGTTGGACTTTTCAGCTTGTATTTTTTGAAAATGCGGCAGATTTTTTTTTTCGGTGTTTATTTGAGAACGCAATGTTCGGATTGTTCTCGCTTGTGACATGAACGAATCACGTTTTTTCGATGATATATATATATATATATATTGTAAGAGAGTTGGGGTTTGCTGCCCCAGCGGCTAGCGCCGACGAAGGAGACGAAGAAGATAGAAGACGAAGCTGACGAAGCTCGGGTGCGCGCTTGCGAACGCCGGCCTGCTGAGAAGCACTGCTGGGACAAGGACTGTGGCCGTCCACACTACCTGTGCAAGTCCCCACATTACACTTGGTGGAGGTGCTGCTTGCTCTTCTCCTGGAGCTACGCCACGATGCCCAGGCTACCAGGCTCTACCACGACATCTGAAACTTCGGCCCAACCTGTCCCCACCGCTGTCATCTGTTCCGGTGCCGTCCGTCAGCGCGACCCTGCGATCTTCAGCGGTACTGACGACACCGATGTAGAAGATTGGCTAGCCTCTTACGAACGCGTGAGTGCTTACAACAAATGGGATGACGTCGTTAAGCTCACGAATGTCATCTTCTACTTGACCGATGTCGCCAATTTGTGGTTCCGCAACCACGAAGCGGATTTTACTACCTGGGCGGCTCTAAAAACCAGCCTGACTGACGTCTTCGGCCGCCCCGCTGTCCGAAAACTTCGTGCTGAACAACGGTTGCGCAGTCGTGCCCAGCAGAACGGCGAGAACTTCACGAGCTATATCGAGGACGTCGTTGATTTGTGTAAGCGGCTAAATCCATCTATGAGCGAGGCTGACAAAATCCGACACATTCTGAAAGGGATTGAGGACGATGCGTTTCAAATGTTGTTGTCTAAAGATCCCCAAACCGTCTCCGACGTGGTCTCTTTGTGTCAGAGCTACGACGAGCTCCGCAAACAGCGACATGTCACCCGCCGTACCATTTGCTCAGACGACACCATTTCGAGCTTGGCAGCAGGCAGTCCTGCCCACGATCAGCCGACACTTCTTCAGCACATCAAGCAGTTTGTGCGGGAGGAGGTGGCTCGTCAATTATCGCTGGTTACCTGCCTACCCGCTCCAACGCCATCGCTGTCGCCTTCTATTCAGCGTGTTATCCAGGAGCAGGTAGCTGAGGTCCTGCCGCCTGCCAATCCACCCCCTCTGGTCACTGCACCGCTGACATATGCGGAAGCAGTCGCCCGGCCACGACCTCAGCCGGTTATGCCTACTTATGCGCCACCTGTCAACGTATACCCTCAGCAGCAGCTCGCCCCTGCGCTGCCACTCACTCACCATCCTCTGCCTCGCACCGGTCCCCGCCCTGTGAATCCGTGGCGCACCACAGATAACCGCCCGATTTGCTATGCCTGCGGTCTCGCTGGCCATGTGGCCCGCTGGTGCCGCACGCGCGGATCCCGTCCTTACGACTACGGGCGCCCACCGACGTACGACGTTCCGTTGCCTTCCGTTCCTGTCACTTCTCCTCTACCTCCTCAGAATCCCTCTCCGTCTCGCTCCGACTCTTACACCCGAAGCCATCGGTCGCCGTCTCCTCGACGCCGTTCGCTCTCTCCTATGCGCCGCCGGTCACCACCCCTCCAAACGGAAAACTAGGCGCCGCAGTTCCGGAGGCAAGAACTGCGCCGTCAACGACTGTCTCAAGCCCTATCACCGCTCCCATGAATGTTATTGAAGTGATCGTTGAAGGTGTTACTGTTGACGCGCTTATTGACACTGGTGCTGCCGTGTCCATCATTAGTCGCAACTTGTGCCGCAAACTAAAAAAAGTGATGACGCCGCTTTCTGACCTTTCGCTTCGCACCGCCAGTGCCGACCCCATTCGCCCTCTCTCAGCGTGCACTGCCCGCCTCGTCATCCAAGGCCTCTCATACACCATTGAGTTCTTCGTTCTCGCCCGCTCCTCTCATGACATCATCCTCAGGTGGGACTTTCTGTCCGCGCACCACGCCATCATCGACTGTGCACGTGCTGAAATTGATTTGTCGCCGCTGTGTGATGCTCTTGTGGACGTCTCCCCTGTTACCGCCGCGCCTATTCTCGCCGCTGACGACGTCGACGTACCAGCTTTCTCTTCTGTTTTCGTGCCGCTGACTTGTGCTGCCCTACGCTACTGTCCTTTATTCACCCTCTCCTCTTTGTGCGCACCGCAAATCTGTCATGCTCCCTCATGCCGTGCTCACTCTTTCTGGTGGTTGTGCCGCCCTGTACGTCGCAAACCCGTTGCCATTCCCCACCACTTTACTTCGGGGAGAATCGCTTGGCACGGTTGATGTGATCGATCTCGACGACGCTTCTCCTGTCCTTGATGACCCTGACGCCCATGACATCAACGCCCTCACTCCTCCCACCGACGTCGCCGACCCGTCCTCCACGGATATGTTTTCCCTTTCTGTCGATGCCGCTCTACCACCTCACCAACGCGCCCAGCTAATCGCTTTGCTGCAGCGCTTCCGCGCATCCTTCGACTCTCCTCAAGCACCGCTGGGTCGTGCAACAGCGGTTCGCCACCATATCGACACTGGCACCCATGGACCCTTGCGCCAACGCCCCTACCGCGTCTCCTCCGCCGAGCGCCGCATCATTGATGACCAGGTGAACGACATGCTACATCGCGGCGTGATCCAGCCCTCTCACAGCCCGTGGGCTTCTCCGGTCGTGCTCGTCAAGAAAAAGGACGGCTCCATTAGATTCTGCGTCGACTACCGCCGGCTAAACAAAATTACTCGGAAGGACGTCTACCCCCTGCCTCGTATAGATGACGCGCTAGATTGCCTGCAGGGAGCGGAATACTTTTCTTCGTTGGATCTGCGCTCTGGGTACTGGCAGGTGCCGATGGCCGACGTCGATCGCCCGAAAACAGCTTTCATCACGCCTGATGGGCTGTATGAATTTAATGTGATGCCCTTCGGCCTGTGCAACGCGCCTGCCACTTTTGAGCGTATGATGGACAACATCCTCCGTGGACTTAAATGGCAGACATGCCTCTGCTACTTGGACGACGTTGTCATCTTCTCCAGGAATTTTCCGTCTCATCTTTTCCGCCTCGAGAGTGTTCTTCGCTGTCTCAGTGATGCTGGCCTGCAGCTGAACTTGAAAAAGTGTCGTTTTGGCGCCCGTCAGCTGACTATTCTAGGCCACGTCGTCTCCAAGGATGGTGTACTCCCGGACCCTGCCAAGCTCCGCGCAGTTGCTGATTTCCCGAAGCCCGCGTCCCTGAAAGAACTGAGAAGCTTTGTTGGACTTTGCTCCTACTTTCGCCGGTTCATCAAGAATTTTGCTGCCGTTATCGCCCCGCTGACGCAACTTCTCGCTGGTAGCCACGACTTGTCGGCTTGGTCCCCTGCATGCGACGAAGCTTTTGCAACGCTGCGCCAGCTTCTCACTTCTCCTCCGATCTTGCGCCATTTCGACCCTTCCGCGCCTACAGAACTCCACACGGACGCCAGCGGCATTGGTTTCGGTGATGTTCTAGCTCAGCGAAAACCTGGTTTCAATGAGTACGTCGTTGCTTACGCCAGCCGTACACTCACAAAAGCAGAGACTAATTATTCTGTCACAGAGAAAGAATATTTGGCTATTATTTGGGCGATCACAAAATTTCGTCCTTACTTATATGGGCGCCCGTTCGATGTTATTACCGATCCCATGCCCTTTGCTGGCTGTCTTCACTCAAAGATCCATCTGGCCGCCTCGCTCGTTGGGCTCTGCGTTTACAAGATTACGACATTCGGGTCATTTTTCGTTCCGGTCTTAAACACTCCGACGCCGACGCTCTCTCGCGCTCCCCTCTGACCTCTGAGCCTGACCCACCATCTATTTCCGGCCTCGCACCTTCTCTTGACAACGTTGATATGGCTTCTGAGCAGCGCAAGGATCCTTGGATCACTTTTCTTCTGGATTTCCTAGCCAACCGCTCAGCGCGCCTCCCTTCTAGAGCGCTCCGACGTCAAGCCCATCACATTGCCTTACGCGACCAGCTGCTGTACCGTCGGAACTACCTCCCCGATGGTCGCAAATGGCTGCTCGTGATTCCAAGGCATCTCCGCTCCGTCATTTGTGCCAGTTATCATGACGACCCACAATGCGCTCATGCCGGTCTGCTGAAAACTTTTACCCGCCTACGCCTTCGGTATTATTGGCGGGGCATGTACCGTTTTGTCCGCCAATACGTACGCTCTTGCCTGGAATGCCAGCGTCGCAAGAACCCGCCACCGCACTCACCTGCTCCTCTGCAACCTTTACCGTGTCCCGCCCGGCCATTCGACCATGTTGGAATTGACCTTTATGGCCCTCTTCCCATCACTGCCGCCGGGCACCGCTGGATCATCGTCGCCATTGATCATCTCACGCGCTATGCCGAAACTGCCCCGTTGCCAGCTGCGACTGCCTCTGATGTAGCCGGTTTCATACTTCAGCACATCATTCTTCGTCACGGTGGGCCTCAGGAATTGCTCAGCGACCGGGGTCGCGTCTTCTTGTCCGGCGTCGTGGAAGCCCTCCTTCGGGAGTGTCATATCGTTCACCGCACGACGTCTTCGTACCATCCGCAGACGAACGGCATGACCGAGCGCTTTAACCGGTCCCTCGGCGACATGATGGCCAAGTACATTTCTGCCGATCACTCAGACTGGGACCGCGTTCTACCTTTCGTTACATACGCCTACAACTCTGCAACGCAAGCCACTACTGGTTTTTCCCCGTATTTTCTTCTGTACGGACGCGAGCCTTCCTCCATCATGGACACCGTACTTCCTTACCGCCCCGATTCGTCCGAATTTACAACCGTTTCTCAGGCCGCTGCGCATGCCGAAAAATGCCGCCAACTCGCCCGTTCTTTTACTTCACACGTCCAGCACCGTCAGAAAAGCTCCCGCGCCGCTTCTCCCGGTCTGCCGCCGCCCTATCTTCCTGAATCCTTGGTTTGGCTTTGGGTGCCCTCCTCCAGCCCAGGACAGTCTACAAAACTGCTGAGCAAATACCAGGGCCCCTATCACGTTGTTCAGTAGACATCGCCAGTTAACTATCTCGTGGAGCCCCTCTCGCCTTCGTCTGACCATCGCCGCCGCGGCCGTGAAATTGTGCACTTAGACCGCCTGAAGCCTTACTACGACCCAGCTATCGTCTCGTGCCCTTAGGCCGCCAGGATGACGCCTTTTCATCCCGGGGGTATTGTAAGAGAGTTGGGGTTTGCTGCCCCAGCGGCTAGCGCCGACGAAGGAGACGAAGAAGATAGAAGACGAAGCTGACGAAGCTCGGGTGCGCGCTTGCGAACGCCGGCCTGCTGAGAAGCACTGCTGGGACAAGGACTGTGGCCGTCCACACTACCTGTGCAAGTCCCCATATATATATATATATATATATATATATATATATATATATATATATATATATATATATATATATATATATATATATATATATATATATATATATAAACGTAATTCGATTGACACACGGTAGAAAAACAACAACTTTATTCTAACGTTTCGACCAGGGTCTGGCCTTCGTCAGAGTGACGAAGGCCACTCTGACGAAGGCCAGACCCTGGTCGAAACGTTAGAATAAAGTTGTTGTTTTTCTACCGTGTGTCAACCGAATTACGTTTATGTTCTACCGGATCCATCCGATCTTCACCCCCTTCTTATATATATATATATATATATATATATATATATATATATATATATATATATATATATTTATATATATATATATATATATATATATATATTTCGAGTAGATGCAAACAAAGGTTGATTTCTAAAATCTAAGTTACGCAAGACCAAACAATGAAGAAGAAGAAAAACAGCCGACAAATTCACTTACACAAGCCGGCTTTATGTCGGCTCTTCATCCTTATCTCTTATCTTATCTTATCTTATCTTATCTCTTCATCCTTAATGTATACAACCCGCCCAGAAACAAAGGCAATGGACTCCCACACTTGTTGATAAACACAGTAACACTGGCTGCTAGGGCTCAACTAATAATTGTGGGAGACTTCAACGCTCAACACCCAGCATGGGGATATACCAAAGCAACTACGAAAGGGAACCTGCTCTGGCAAATCATACAGTCACTAGGGCTCACAACGCTAAACAACCCGAGCGACCACACACGCATGGGTAACAGTGTATGTGTAGACACATCTCCAGACTTATCCCTCTCTAAAAACGTCAAGGACGCAAAGTGGGTCAACACCGGGCAAAACCTTGGTAGTGATCACTTCATCCTTAGCATCACCTTCCCCACGACAAAACTTAAAAACAAAGCAAAAGAAATACGAACCACGGATTGGGACAAGTTCAGGCAACTTCGCGACAAAACAGCTCCAAAGGAGATCTCTAACCTTAGCGACTGGGTTATCTCCCTGAATGAGGATGTCAGCTCCACTAGCGTTGTGGTGCCAGTTGAGAAGGAGGAGCAGATTGCAGACTCAAAACTGTTACACCTGTGGCAGGCACAAAAAGGCCTCCAAAAACGCTGGAAGAAGCAAAAACACAACAAGCGACTACGCAAAAAGATCGCTGAAATCGAGAGGCGAATCGAGGAACATACACTTACTCTCCAAAAACAACAATGGAACCAAATATGTGAAAGCGTCAATGGGCAGCTCGGAAATAAGAAGACATGGCATCTTCTAAGACACCTGCTCGACCCAGAACAAACACGTCCCGTGCAACAAAGTCAACTGTACAGACTCATACATAAATATGAGGGTACAACTGAAGACCTAATCAAAGAGCTAGCAGAACGTTATCTAAACACGGATGATGGTACCACTCAACCAGACTACCGGGGGACTCCAAATCCAAATTTAGACGCAGACATCACAGACGCAGAGGTCTGGTACGCAATTGGAAAACTGCCGACAACATCTGCGGCGGGACCAGACAAAGTAACAAATAAGACTCTCAGGAACTTAGACGCAACGTCGATCGCGGCGGTTACAGACCTTATGAACAAATACTGGCATGCAGGCAACATACCACCAGAGTGGAAACACGCGAAAATCACTTTTATTCCTAAAGCGGGTAAGAAACTCAGCACTGAGAATCTACGCCCAATTTCATTAACATCATGCCTAGGCAAACTCATGGAGCATGTCATCCTCAATAGGCTCCAAAACTATGCGGAGGACATGAACCTCCTACCTGAAACAATGTTAGGATTCAGGGCCCAACTATCTACCCAGGACATACTCTTGCAGCTTAACAAGGACATAATTGAAGCTGACGAGGGAACAGGAACGAAAGCAATATTGGGTTTAGACCTTGTTAAAGCTTTCGACAACGTCACCCACAAAGCCATTTTGACAAACTTGTCAGAAATCAACCCCGGAGAAAGGACGTACAACTACATCCGATCCTTCCTCACTAACAGAACAGCAGTGATAACGGTCGGAACAATAGAGTCTGCCCCAATCACACTAGGAAGTAAAGGAACGCCACAGGGCTCCGTCCTGTCCCCTTTCCTTTTTAACCTCTCCCTCATCAAAATTCCCCCCAAACTGGCACAAATACCAGACCTACATCACACGTTCTATGCAGATGACATCACACTTTGGGTAACCAAAGGATGCGAAGGCTACATAGAAGACACACTCCAAGCAGCAGTGGACATCATTGAGGCATGCGCATGGGAATCCGGCCTCACTTGTTCTGAGCAAAAATCTGAACTCTTCGTGATCCGTCGTAAACAAAGAGCTAGGCGTACCACGACATCCCCCCCGCAAATAAACGTCTATGTTAATGGACGATCTGTCAAAGAGGTACAGACCATGAGAATACTGGGGTTGTATTTACAAACGAATGGAAAGAATACTGACACACTCACTAAGCTAAAACGCACGGTAGAAGCGACGGCGCGATTAATCCGCCGCATAGCTAACCGCAGACAAGGGGTGAGGGAAAGAGATTTATGCCGACTAGTGCAGGCCTTTGCGCTAAGCAGGATACTCTATGCCACCCCTTATCTCAAATTTTCGAAAGCAGAAAAGGACAAATTGGATAGTATGATACGGCAGGCCTATAAGGCTGCGTTAGGACTCCCACTAAATGCCTCAACCGAAAGGCTTATGAGGTTAGGAATACATAACACCTACAACGAACTGAAAGAAGCCCATTTAATGGCTCAAACAGCGCGATTAGCCAATTCCAGAACTGGCAGGAGTATTCTTACCAGGCTCGGAATTAACTTTCAACCTACGAATAACGATGCTAAAGTAGACTTACCCCGCGACTATAGGACGGCCCTACTAATCAAACCACTCCCCAAAAACATGCACCCCGTACACCATGAGGGTAGAAGACAAGCAAGAGCCAAAGCCTTACATAACAAATACAGACAGTGCGCTGGAACACTTTATGTAGATGCGGCAGAATACAAAAATACCAATGCCTTTGCAATTGTGGTTGTGAACGAGAATGGTGACCACATCGTCTCGGCGACAATCAAAACGAAATCCTCTGAAACGGCAGAAGAGGCGGCTATAGCCCTCGCCCTAGCGCATACCCAAGGGAGCATCATCTTCAGCGATTCCAAAATGGGTATCAATAATTTTGCTAAAGGGCGAATTACAAACATCTCCCTTAGAATCCTTAACGTAACCAAATTCTCACCAAATTATTCCCAATTGATATGGGTCCCAGCCCATTCGGGGAATCCGGGGAACGAGGCAGCCCACAATAAAGCCCGAGGTTTCGTCGACCGGGCAGTGGATGAGTCTGGCTCCCTGAATTTCACGAAGGACTCCATGATCACATATCATGATCTCACCAATCATTTTAAACTAGAGAGGAGAATTTTCCCCCCTCCAGACAAAAGACTTACTAAAGAACAAGAGGTTACGTGGCGTCGTCTACAGACGAGATCGATACGCACCCCATCACTCCTCGCGCACATTTATCCAGATCTTTACAACCCAAACTGCAAACACTGTGGCCAACGTGCTACCTACGATCACATCCTGTGGGACTGCAAAATAGAGCCACCTCCGGGTGATCTAGTTACAGCTCCTTCTCTCGAGCGGTGGGAGACCGTGCTGGCTAGCTCTGACCCCAGAACGCAAGTTTTGGCGGTGGAGTGGGCTGACAAAGTCGTCGAGGGCTATGTACTCTCGACCACTTAACGCGACCTCTTGCCAAGCTCTTCCCGGCGAATAAAATGTTTTACAATCAATTATGTCGGCATAAGTATCTGGTTGTGAAAATGCGCGAGTATTTCATGCTTACAACGCTGTGCTCCCTCCTTCATTCGAGGAACGAATTATGGAAGGAGTAGACGCTTAACGTGCACAAAGAAGTGCATTGGAAACAAAGAAAAAGTTCACGGACGATAAACATGATTGATGCGGAGGGGAATGCTTCAGCGTGTGGGCTCCGGTTATGTGAGCGGTTTGTGTTGGCAAACTGCATTCACACCTATGACAATTCAGGTTCTTAGCTAACCTCCCGTCGTTCGTTGTGACTTGCTCCGTCCTCGACCGGTGGCGGTTCCAGCGCTTTTTTCTGTTGGGGAAGGGGGGGGGGGGGGAGAAGGGGTAAGGGAGGGGGAGGGGCATGCGAGTTCGTGATCCTGCGTTTTGAAGCGGATGAAAGTCGATATTCAAGACACAACGCTAGAGGCAGGGATGAAAGCTAATTCATCGTCGTCAGCCTGACTACGCCCACTACAGGACAACGGCATTTCCCATATCTCTCCCATTAATCCTCTTCTTTGCCAGCTGTAGCCACCTTATCCACGCACACTTCTTAATCTCATCCTCCCACCCAACTTTTTGCGCCCCCTGCTGCACTTGCCTTCTCTTATTATCCAGTCCTTTACCCTTAACGACCATCGGTCCTGCGCATTACCATCCCTGCCCAAGACCACTTCTTCTTGATTTCTTCAGTGGTGTCATTAACCAGCGTTTGTTCCCTCACCCACTCTTTCGTGCTCTTTGTTCTTAAAGCTGCACCTTTTGTTTTCCTTTCCATATCTCGCTGCGTTGTCCTCAAATTAATTTGAGCCCTTTTCGTTAGCCTAACGTTTATGCCCCATGAGTGAGTTCCGGTAAGATACAGCTGTTGATTAAAGTTGATTAAGGTGATGACATCAGAGAGCTGTACTGGCCAACTCGTTGAAAGGAGTGTCAAGCTTAGCTGATGTGTTCGCGCAGCCGCGGGTTCTTATTCCGCGCGAGGCTGTACGTCTTTTTTTCTTTGCGTGTTCTCAGGGGCTCCAGAGAACGACACCCACGTAGAGTGTTTCCTGACATGAGGGTTCTAAAACTAACCCTCATGTAAAAGTAACCGCAGCTGAAATCGAGAAAACCCAGAGCGCCTTGGAATACGTAGTACACTTGATGGCTCCACCTTCGCAGTGGAGCCGAACCGCCGCGGAAGCCAGCACACTTTTTGGAGAAGCTTTTGGATGGTTTCGCCTTGACGGTGGCTTGTTACGGGTACAAACGTTGCTAGTGTTCTTACATGCTTTCCGTAACAAAAAAAAAAACAGCTCTAATAAGGTGACGAAAGTCAGAGAGCAGAAGTCTTTATGCTAATAGAACAAGGTTGATGATTTTTTGGAGGCTGGCGGCCTGCATCCGCTTGTGTCTATGGTAGCGGATGAATTCCAAGAAACGCAAAAATGCAAACCTAATTCAAGGATAGCGTTGTCTGACCGGGCTTTTAGCTTTCGCAGCTTGCTAACTCTCTTTTGTGGCCTATTGTATTCCGTACTCAAGAGCCAGCAAGTTTCGGAGTGCACCTAAAGGATACTGTACTTATCGGTTAAAACGAAATTTTAAAAAGTGAACTTGGCGTACGTCGTTTTTATCTTTGTCGTTTGAACCGAAACCTCCGAGCCCTGGATATAACAGCGTCAGTGCTGCGCGCTAAAGAGTTTTAAGGAGTTTGGTTCACTGTCAGCGAGGTTCATTCTCTATAACAAAAATGTGGAAGTTAAAAATGAGTATTATTGATGAGGAGGAGGAGAAGGAAAAGCAGGGAGGTTAACTGGAAGAATAAACCGATTTTCTACCCAGCACGGGGGAAAAGAATGAGCGATATAAATATGAAGGAGAAAAAGAGAGTAGCAGGAAAAGGAAGTCAATATGAAAGTCAGCAAGCGTTCGGTAAAGTCAAGTATGATGAAGAAAAATGATAATACAACTCGGCAACTGCAGCATTTAAAGCCAGTTTCATATCTGTGGAGCAACAGTTAATACAGGTTTCATAAACATTTAAGCTTCAAGGCCTGCTTTGTAGTTCTCAAGAGCGTGGACCTTTACTGCACGTTCTCAATATGCAACACAAAAAAAGCCACTTGTAGAAGAGAGGAACCGGTGGTGGCGTCAGTGTTGACACGTCTTCGGTGATTATGGCGATTAAGAGTGACATGCTCTCGGTGTGAAAGGGATCATTTTATTGGGAGTATGGGGGAGGAGTATATCTCGTCCATGGCCTATAAATGAACACAACCAATGTAATGAGGCAAATTAGAAAGCAAGAATGCGAGGAAGTCTCATAAAATATGTCGGGCATGTTAATGATGAAAAGGAAAATTCAAATGGGGTGGTCGAAGACTAACACTATTTTCTGCAATCTTCAAGCGGACCGACACTCTGCCAACCGAAGCCCGGGACAGCTTAAGGTCCCGAAGGATGGCTTATGGGCAATTATGCGCGTGCTCTTGTCACATGGAAGAAGGTAAGCACAGCCTGCTGTCCCGACCGCTAGGAGGAGGAAAACAAGAACATATGTTTAAGAATTTCATGGATCGCAAAAGTGGTTGTTAACTGTTAAGAAGAATATCTCCTTAAGTGTTCCGCGTAGAGATTACTGTACATTAAAGCCGGTGTAATTCGTCATTCGCACCCATGATATGTGATACGTGGCAGGTAGGCTATTCCTGTATTAGTGTTAGGCATTGTCTGTAGAATTCAAACAGGAACGAAAATAGCTTTGTACGTAGAGCCGGTTATGTGAACCTTATTAATATTAAATCATAAGTGCCTCTTCGTATTTATTTATTTATTAATTTATTTCCCATTACTATAAGCTCAGTTAAGGCCTTCATAGGAATTGTGTCCTACAAGCTAAGATGAGAACGAAAAATAATATAGGACAGCGCAATGGAAGAAAATGCAGAACAAACAAATTGAGATCACATATTAAAATCATTCAGTATCGGTGACGATGTTTCCCTTGCAACCGCTGTTTTCACTACTAAAGCTCTTGAAAAAATCTTTTTACCCCTCATGATTCTTGCGCTGGAGTCGGGTGCTCCAGCACCTGCTTGAAAACGTGGGACAAAATAAGAGTGCTCATTCCTTCAGCCACTTAGAAAACAAGCTCCGCAATACTTTCTAAACTAAATTATCCTCCACTTCGGTCAAACTGTGACCCGTACTAGCCATAGTGGAAGACGATAGAGCCGTCTGCTTTTCGCTTCGTTGGTGCAAGAAGGGCTGAAGGCTAGACTGCTACCTCCTCAAAAACAAAGTTGCGTTCGTGCTCAATCTCCGTTAAAGATCTAGAGACGCCCCGCAGGTCTTGAGGCGTGGTTAGCGCAGATAAAAACATAACACCCCGTAATTCTCTCCTTCATACGTACTTTCCACTCCGTTAGTCTGAAGCAGTCAAACCGAATCCAGCAAGCTTTCCTGCCTTCCGTTCAGGCTGTTATTTGTATCTGAGTGATATGTTTGTGTATGCTTCTTTGTTCTTAACGCACAATGGAACGTGATCTAAATATATATAGGTGATTGAAAACAGCGCAGCAAATACCAAAATAAGGAAGACTTAGACAGGACAGTCTCACTTCTGTCCGCGTTTGCTGCGCTGTTGTGAATAATGCATATACGTATACCAGCTCACCCAACTTTCTTCCCTCATTAAATATATTCGCCTTATTGAGCATGTGCGATGATGACGTGACTGCATGTTTACAGAAGTTCATAATACAGAACGCAGACGAGGACGTTAACCAGACGAATACGCAAGCTCTTTCCTTCATGGTTTGGTTAAAGCCCTTTACCTTTCAGTCTTTCTTAATTCCGAAAGGGCCGCACAACGTAAAACTAATATGCACAATATTCATGTTTCTTTTTTCTCCCTAGACAGAATAAAAAAAAAAACGAAACGTGTTCAGCCACCCGACCGAGCATCCATAATGTCCGTCGATAAACAAAGGCAGCTGACGGGAGCCTGAATGTGTTGGCAAGAGAAATGGATTGGGGAGCATTATCGGGCCAGAAGGTTTACTACTCTCGTTCTCTTACTACTGCTTTCCTTTTTTTTTTTCAGCCCGTCCATCAATCATGCACCCTGACTTAACTTTACCCGAGGGCAATCCAACCCTGTCTGCTCCGTTCGCTCGTCGATTTATCTCCAGCCTGCATTGCAGGCGTCTGCAAGCTTCCAATCCAGGTCGGCTCGAGTGCCTCTGCACGTGAGCTGCCCTGCAGCGGGCCAACGCTAGCCAACCAGAACGGACGACACTACATCTCGAAAGGATAGAAAGAAAATGAAAAGAAACAAACAAGGATGTCTCTTCCATCTCGTGCCACCTTGTTTTCTGAAGCAGCCCTCGCAGCGCCCCTGTCGACACCTTACTCTTCCGGTAAAATAACGGTGGTGTGTGTGCGCGTTCACGGAGCGCCCACCACGGCGACGACGAGGGGACACAGGGATTAGAGGGTGGCGAGGGATGGGAGCTGGGGGGTGGGGGAGGAGGAAAGGGAGCGGGCGGGAGCTGAGGAGGGCAGAGTGCGAGCGGTGGCGTCCCCTGCCGCTCGCGCGCCTCGCATCGACGTCGTACGGTGCGGGACAGCGCACATGCTGCGCTGGCAGCCGCACGGACACGGCGCGCGGCGTGCCAGGATTTCACACTTTTTTTGGATAACTCCGGCCGCTTCCCACTGGGGTGAGTAGTTGCCGTCGCCACTTGGCGCATTCCTTTGCCGGCGGAAAGAAGCGGTAAGCTGTCGAAAGTTATTGGCGAAGTTGCGAAGCTTCGGGGCAAGTTTAGATTGGGAATGTAGCAGCCCTGCTTTAAGTGGCGCGGCGGAAACCACCACCGCGCGCTTTTTAAAGTAACCGATTTCTTTATTTCTTACACCGATATCGGTTGTTTTGATCGCAGAATATGAATGATATATCGTCTTGTGTGGAGAAAGGTAGAAAAAAAGTTTTAGGCCGATCATAGCATGGCGTGTATATTTCCACTAAACTGCGTTATTTCTTTATTGGCACTTCTCTGTTGCAGTCATTTTAAAGAAATACCTGCCACTTTATACAAAATGATAGCCAGAAAACCTCGCAAGAAAAGCAAAACAGCAGAAAAGCAAAGCAGTTATATCGACCAGTTATCCGGAAGCACAACGAAGAAATCAGCTATGATAATAATAACACATGAAGGAAAATTTCCTTCTGACAGTACACCAATTTATCAGACACATAAAATAACTTACGTACCATCTCAAAAGTTCTTGCAGCTTTGACTTCACGATGGCAATGTTTATATATTTTCGAAAGGACAAATATTGTCCCTTTATCACCACATGCATTGTCACTATCAGGAAAATTCAGATTACCACTGGCCGAACAGTTCGTTCTACTACGAACTGGAAAGGAAAATATATCATATGGCAGCTTGAAGTTTGTTATTGATTTGATGTCTAATGGAATGACAATAGGACGACTTTATAATAACGAGCAGACGCTACGGAAACCTTCAAAGTTCGTCGGACAGAACTCTTGCTTGAGCGATGAAAATGCTGGAAGGTTACTGTGTAAAAGTCAGCAAAGTGCGACTTCTCGCCAAATTACACAAGGAAAAAAAACAAAACAATCACTGTACTTAGTCAACCGCACAGAACAAAAATAACTGAAATTTTGTTTGCTTTTATAGGGACGTTATAGTCATAACGGTTGATGAAGATGAAGTTTACACGGAAGCGTACGAATATGTTTTGGACAAGCTGATTTCTTCAAGGAGAAGATTTTTATGAATTCATTTTTTCGGATGGCGTAAAATTGCTCTATAAAAATCAATATATGCGTACATACCTCTTCTAGATGCTTGTAATTTTCTGCTGCTTATTTTCTTAAACGTGCTTCATTGCACGAACTTTAAAAACAATGTTTTTCTATGCACTGAAAAGTCATACCATCATCGTCTATATGTTCATAGCACTATCTCACAATATTCTAAAGTCGCCTTATAATTAAAAGCAATGTCGAAAGCTCGAATTGCTTTTTCATTTGACCGAGATTTTGTCAGTAAGCCCGTGGCTTCCCGTTTGCGGCTATTTTATGTAAAACAATGTTTTCTGCGCCGGCTGAGAAAGAATAGGCGAAAATTTGAGGAGGCCAAAGAGAAGGAATGGTTATTTTTCTGTCTTTTCGGTGTGCGCACAACTTTGAAGGTGTCCGAACCACAAGAAAAAGACGCTTGGCAGCCATTATCGCGGAGACATTTTTTTCATTTCTAATCTGTTTTATTTGTTGTTCACGTGCTTGGCGCCATTCACTGGAGCCAGTACTGAAAGGGAAAGGTCATGAAGGTTTTCTGTGTTTTTGGTTCTGAATGGACATTGCGGGGAGAGAAAAAGGCGGTTGTTGGTTTTCCTTCCGATGAGTGTAATGAGGTTTTTTTTTTTTTTTTTTGGGGGGGGGGGGAGGGAGGGGTGCTGAGGGCAGGCAGCAACTTTGCTTCTGAATGCACATTTCGATTGGAGAAAAAGGCGGTAGCTCGTTTGCCTCCAGAAAAAATATGAAAAAAATTTCTTTTTGCTGGGGGCAACATTGCTTCTTAATGCACAGGGCGGTGGCAGCAATAGGCGGTTGCTCGTTTTCCTCGAGAAAAATATAAAAGGTTTCTTTTTGCCGGAGGCAACGTTTCTTCTCAATGCACATGGCGGTGAGGGCAAAAAGTGGTTGCTCGCTGTCCTCCTGAAGAATATAAAAACTTCCTTTTTACTGGGGGCAACATTGCTTCCGAATGCACATTTCGGCTGGAGAAAAAAAGATTCGTTTGGCTGGGGGCGACCTTCTAACCAGGCGATATACATTATTAAGATTGGTCAAATTAATCAACTTAAGGTGACTTTTCAGGAGGGGTAGCTCTCTGAAGCAGGAGCGAAAATGATGGCAGCGTTCAGATGTCTATTTAGTGCGGTGAAAAAAAGCTTGTTCTTCAAAATGTTGTGGATACAAGTATAGAAGTGTCCAGTCAAGCATATGCCGAGTAATTCTGTTTACTCTTTACATCCTTACAAATTATTACGGTGATGGTCACATGGATGCTATCTTCACTGAGTGTGTATTCAGCCCGGCGGTCATAATATATAACACCATAGCGGTCACATTTATGAGAATACGAGATGAAATTTGTTGATTAATTTCTTAATTATTCACTTTATGATGCATGTTGCGATCGTAGAATTGAAGACTGCATTGGTTCGAGTGTCAAAGTGCAAGTACAGAACGTGTCAAAGTGCAAGAGGTCTTGAGATATTCATCAATCAACTTTTTTTCGCACCTCATTCCGGAACCGGGCACACACCGAGAAAAAGTAAGTGATATATATCTGAAGACCTCTTGCACTTTGACAATTTCTGCAAATTGAACTAGTCTCGAACTGATGCAGTCTTCAAGACTGCGATCGCAACATTAAGCACAAAGTGAATAGTTAAACAGTGATGTGACAAATTCCGGCTAATCTATGCCGTAACCTTCACCGCTGTCTCGTTATCTAGTGGGCGCAGAGTTCAACACACGTACCGTCCAGACAGCATCCATGCGCCCATCAGCTCGTTTTATCTCTACAAAACTGTACAGGTTAAAAACAACCACGCTATGGAGTACGGTATTAGGCCTATCATCTCGCATAATACGTACTTCGGAATGAAACGCAGTTCCCATAGCTTCCAAACTTCCAGCTGAATGACTTGCAGCGACTGTTTTTTGCGTGACGTGTCCTCGGCTCGTGAGCCAGTCACGTGCACTCTCAATCGCTTTATGTACGTCTTGTCGCACTAGGGTTAAGCAGAGCTGTGGAAATTCAAAGACTAACGAATCACAGAAGGGTATATGCTTGGGCTTGTTGGTTCATTTTTGAAAGGTAAAAACGTAGCGCAAAGAGACAAGGACACAGAAAGACAGACACCACACGGCGCTAACTTCCAACACTGGTTTACTTCAGAAAGAAATGGTGGTTTTAAGTCGACATCAAGACCAACACGCCGTCAAACCATGCGCTAGCAAAGCGTATCAGCCAGATATGCGAGCTCTTTTGCCAGCAATGAAACAGAGGGGGTACTAGCACAATCATCTTTGAAAAGTGATATCCATTCCGCTTCTATAATTTCTCGTGTCAACCGGTTATTGTGCACTTTTAAAACCATGCATTGTTCAAGAAGCGGTATGCAGTGACACACACGGCAGTGGGCTGACAACCCTTTTCCCCGCTTATCATCTGCGTCACGCCCATGCTCTCGAAGCCTATCATTCAGGCATCTGCCGGTTTGCCCAACATACTGCTTGACACAGGAAAGAGGAATCTGATAAATGACA
This sequence comes from Amblyomma mixtum, assembly GCF_055824585.1. NCBI lineage: Eukaryota > Metazoa > Arthropoda > Arachnida > Ixodida > Ixodidae > Amblyomma > Amblyomma mixtum. Next base: position 18,191,631 of record NC_143016.1, read on the forward strand.
TTTTCAATACAATTGACAAACTTTTTCCTATGTTTTTTTGTACAATCAACACCATTTTTAGATTTGTTTGAAATGTTTCGTACACAGATGACTCAACTTCTTAGGCGCCGAATGATTGTGTTAGTACCCCCTCTGTTTCGTTGCTGGCAAAATAGCTCGCATATCTGGCTGATACGCTTTGCTAGTGCATGGTTTGACGGCGTGTTGGTCTTGATGTCTACATAAAACCACCTTTCCTTTCTGAAATAAACCAGTGTTGGAAGTTAGCGCCGTGTGGTGTCTGTATTTCTGTGTCCTTGTCTCTTTGCGCTACGTTTTTACCTTTCAAAAACGAATCACATTTGTGGCTGAGTCTCGAGATGTTGAGAACCCCAGACAATGTGAACCAGGCGTGTTGTATTCGAACAAGTGAACGTAACTGTACTACTGCTGAGATTCGTTGCTTCTCTTCATGAGCACCTCCGCTTACATGGCCCTAAATACAAACAGAGGACAAACGCTAAACCGCCAAACGCCCGAGTGCCGAGACAGCCATCGCATATTGCAAGCCCATTTTCTCTAGATTGTTCTCCTGTCGTTCTTGTTCTGCTGTCTTTAATTATTTTTATTCAGTCTGCTTTGAAGATTTATGCCTCTTAAAAAAGGATAGCAGAATGCCATCGCAAGAGGACTAGAAAGTGCATAACTGTAGATTGTCAGTCATCCCAACTGCACACTGAAGAGACGCAGGCGGAGGTAACCAAAGAAGAGAAAATGCCCTGCTGAGCGAAACCAGACTAGACATATCAAATATTTGTAAGCTAATGGATCGTCGCAATCAAGAAGCCATCACTTCATCACTGCTGCAGCTTCGAAGATTTTTTGCCTCGGTCACGAAATTTCTCCCCCGCTTTGGTGTGGTCCTCTAGCACAAGGCCTAAGCCCCACACTCCGAGATATATGAGCTTTTCTGGGCGAAAAAGTTTTCCGCAATTTGTACCAATGGCTGCTTTATTTGCTGACTATTTGTTCGTTCGAAGTTATCATAATATGCTCAAAAAAGCGTCAGAATCTCTTAGAGCGTCAGCCCTGAAAAACGTCGGAATCAAATTTTCGCGCTTCTCGTGAGTGAATCGGGGACAAGTGAATTGAAATAGAAGGTTGGAGAGGCATTGGAACAAATACGCAAATCAACTCCTCATTACCTGGTCGAACAAGCTGCATCATGACGTGATCTGACCTGTGCCTAAGCAGAAAATGTCGCCTCCTGGGTTTTGGCGCATAACGTGGAACTCCACCCATAACGTTTTTCGGGGAAATATAGTCATATTTTTCAAATTCAGTGCTAAAAACTTCACTGAGCGCTGGTGCAATTGCAACGAAACTGGGGCTTGCCCAAAACCATCATAAAATGAACCAGATTCTTCAAGAGGTGAATTTTCATAGATTTCAGCACCGTGAATGATTTTACTATAATCGTTATGTAGACGCAAGCGGCTTCTCAGCTCATTTCAAAGGCTAAGTTCAATAAAGTCTCCGAGGTCAGCAGCCTAGATGAACTCTTGTATCAAAACTTCGCACATCAGTAGTAACACAGCAGCCAAATTATTTTTGACACGCAGCTCGACTGTTTCCGTGGCTGAAAAAACTTTTCAAGAAAAAACTTCAATAACTAAAATGCGGCCTTACAGGAATAAAAACTAGTTACAAAAGTAGCACATAATAACCAACAAGTTGATGCGGAACTCTTTAGAAAATATCTTTTGCCCTTTTTTTTATCCACTATCATGGTCTCTATTTAGATTTATTTAGATTTGGTATGATGCCGTGCAGCAGTGTTTAATAGGTTCTTATTCAAAAAAGGAAAAGAACAAGGCAAATTCAAGCATTTATAAAAAGAAGCCGTTTATACGAATGAGTTGGAGAGGCTATAACTTAATTATTATATATCCCGCTCTGCACGGTCAAGATTCCATGTATAACTCTTAGCAGGCACCCTCAGAAGCCGATTCGGCTTCAACGCAATGGAAGAACTAGAAAACGGGGAACTGAGTCTCCGTTTTTCCGTGTACTCAAAACCGCTTGTTTTAACTGCGGCCACTTGTGGAAATGGGGTGGGCAGCATATAACTTGGTTCTTGAGTTTAACCGCGCCAAAGACGGGGTCGGAAGAGGGAGGAGCACAGGACGAGCGCCGTGTAGCCAACTGGTTACGAGGATTGGTTGTAAGAATTACAATAACAAAGTGTAACCAACTCCCCCACTTAGCACGATGAAAAAATAGCGCAAAAGGAAAACGAAGGACGGAAAGGACGATGCAGAAAAGTGGTACGGTCAAGTTAGCGCTTGTCTTCGTCGTTGTTTCCGTTCTTCGTTTTTCCTTTTGCACTATTTTTTCATCATGAAAAAACCAACCTGCCTAACTTTCGACACTGCCTGGTTAGAAATAGTTTATAACTTCGCCTGTTCTTCAAAGCTGCCGAAGTCGAAGAAGAGGACAGATTCATGCACGAAATGTGACAAAATGTTTTGTTCCCCGGCCTTAATGGCAGATTTTTCTTTAGTGCTGAGGTATTTTTGTGCAGAATTCTAAAATTTTTTGTCCCTCGCTAAGATAAGAGAGAGCCCAATAATAGAGAAAATTCTCCTATTACTAGTAGGATACAACTCAAAAGAAAACAACAGTTGCTAACACTGGTCATGGTCCCCGGCGCTCTGTATTACTCAGCTTGCCAATTTCAATAGCAAAAAGAAATCAACTTTATTATGTTTGACTACATTAAACAAGCCTGGTGTCAAAATTAGACAGCTTATAATTTTTTTGTGATTAGTTTTTTGCTTAGGTAAGAAGAAAAATTTATAACAACGATCTACTTTTTTGTTGTGGGGGAAATCTGTGCGGCGGTTGTGCATGCGGACTGAGCTTCACTGCAGACTTGAGTTGTACCCGACTATACAAATTTTTGTCCGAAAATACCACAAAAGTTCCGTTGTGACGAGAGAAAATTTTCTTTTCTGTTTGCCGACTGGGGCATATCCGGGCTGAAGTGTAAGCGGAGTGCAGCACGTGCAGGCTTCGCATCAGCTTCGACGCAGACGCAAGCGCAGAAAAATTCCGACTCGCTGGAAACTAATTCCGGGGTTCTTGTCTGAATTTTCATAATGAAGCCGACATACTGGCAGCTGCCCATCTGCCCGAAATAGACTTTCTCACATGGCACAGCCAGTCTGTATACATCCCCTATTTTGTACGGCAGATTTCTATATGCGTGTAGTCATGAAAAACTGCGCTGCATTAGGCACAAATCTGTCAAATTTTCTTCCTGCCCGCGGTGTACACCGTGCAGACTTTGCGATCAGTGGAGAAAACCACCTGTACGCCGTACCTGGTTGCCATTTGAGGCGATGGCAGTCTCTGTGATGATGATGGTGATGGTGTCTTCAGGCTTAATGGCACATACCCACTGCGGGCGTAGGGAATAGCTGCGGCTTCTTTTTTCGCCTCACGGCATCCTCTCTGGGCTGCTGGGCTGTCTGCCTTCTTTATTGTGAGCAGCAGCTGCTCTGCGAAACGCGCGGGACACTGTTCACGAAATCCAGTCTTCTTAAGCCTTGCAAACATGTGCGAGAAAGCTTTCTTCTACCTGTTGGGCAGGATTTCTTAAGAGGCGACCAGATAGGGGACGTTGCTAAGCCATCTTTATTGAGCTTTGAATGAATTGAATCATGATTCAAAAGCTATTTTTTATCTTGGCTCATATCTTCAGCAAACGTGAAGCCTAATGAAGCCTAGGCCTAATGAAGTGCAGTACTCTCTGGCCCACGCCAAGAGATACGTGTCGTGCAAAACAGGAGTTGCATAGAGAGCACCGCTCTCATGTTGGAAGGTTTACATTGGGCAGACGTGCAGTTACCTGAACGTCAGCTTGAGGGAACACCAGAGGTCGCTAGAGGCCACTTCCGCGTCTTCTAATCTTGGTGCGCTTTGCTAAGGCTGCAGTAACGATTGTAGAGTGGAAGTGGAGAGCACCGATGCGGTTCACGAGCGTAGGAATCAGCAATGTCGTGAGATTGCGGAGGCATATCACATCGCCAGATCACGTACACGATGTGGCGCAAAAACTTCCCTCGCGTTGCTCCCTAATGAGCTCCACTGTTTGTTTAAGGCTCTTGCAGTGTTATGAGAGTGCTGCTTTTAAATATGTGGGTGTTAACAGGCATCTTACTTTTGCTTTTGTGCTCTTCGCGCTTTTAAATGTGTGTTTCGGAGTAAAAATTCAGGTTATAGTCAGCGCTTGTGCGTGTCCCTCGCTTCATCAGTCTTTTTTTCGCACTGTTTAAAATGCATAACGTTCATGAACTCGCCCTGTATTCCATTCTGCCAATGCCAGATTTCGGCGGCTCTACCGCAATGTCTCTGCAAACTAAACCTACTGCAGCACGCTCCCCTCTGGCCACCACGGCAACTAACGCTTAACGGCGCATGCAGTTTACTTCTTTTGATTTTAGTTAGCAATTTCTGTGAGAAAGTTCACCAATCTTGTTGTTTTTTGGCCTTTTCTCAGTTAGCATGAGCTAGATTGGTGGGCTGTCCAGCAGAGACAATTGCCCCCACGCACTCTCCCCGCCCCGAAAGTTAGCTAAGCCTAAGCTAAGCCGTTTTTAGCCATTTTTCAGAAGCTGGACGCGCAACCCCCCCCCCCCCCCCCCCCCCCTCCTCTTCTATCCCTCTTTTCCGGCACTGGCCCTCTCACTTTCTTACTCAAATGCGGCGAACTGTAGCGCAGCAAGGATGATGGCAACACTGTTATTGACGTCTAATACAGATTTATAGGGACCTGCAGAGCGTCACCACAGTGACTTGAGCTTGACCAGGAGGAGTACGTAAGTTTATCAAGATCGTAGGCCGTCGGTGGAGCCATTCGTACTTTGGGCCCTAGAATACGTGGCCCGTCTCACTAGCGTTTCGTAGCCTCTTCACCAGTGTAAGCAGCGAGTAGATTTAAATTCCGTTCAGCTTTCGAACCCATGTCTGCAATCTCCGGACCCTGACCTGCAAGTCCGATTTCCAGCCGGCCTAACATGATGGCAGGCAACTTTGCTGTGCCGACTGTAGCTTGATATAGCAGTCACGAGCCAATACTACTTTTTTACCGCTACAATGGATAGCCCTGCATGCGCTACGTGTAAGTGCGACGAGGCCATGCACACGTTCTCTGCGCATGCCCTACATACAGTGCTCAAAAGGCAGTCTCTATGCCATACGCTGAAGCATCTTGACCTACGTCCGCTGACGTGGACGAAAATTTTCGGATAGTGCCCGAGGAGATCATCGGTGGTGAAGGCCTGGCAGGCAGTGCTCATTTTCTAGAAGGCGACAGGCACGCGCGGAAAGCCATGACTTTGCCGCAAGCTGACTTGATTTCATCCTAGCTCCCTTTTCTTCTTGATTTTTATATTCCCCCATTTCTTGTCTTAGTGCAGCGTAGCCAACTGGCTCCTTGCCCCGGTTAACCACCCTGCCTTTCGTTCTCCTCTTCTCTTTAGAGTAGTGTCTCGACTAGAACGCTCTTCCGAAGCTCCCTGCGAGCTCGCTTCATGAATTGGCTTCCGAAATGCTGTCGAACTTTCGAACTGTCGAACCCGGTAGAACCGCTCGAACTGCCTTGTGGCTTTTCTATTCGTGTTTTTTATACACTGGGCTAGCGAGTCCATGCCCTTCCCTCCATCTTTCGAGTACCAATGGTGGCCGCGGTCGGCTCGCCTGTCTTCCCGCTCTCGCCGGCGCGGCGAGACCACAGAAGGAGATGCTCGGCTCCCCGTTGTTCGATCTCTTGACGTTAATGTGTTTGATCACGTGACGCTTTAACCGTTTTCTTTGCTTTCTCACCGGTGGTGTGGCTGCTGCGGCGGGCCGAAAATAAAAAAGATGTGGAGCTATCGCGTGTCGTCGAGTAATTGGGGATTGCTGCTGTGAAGCCACTACGTCGGCAAATGGCTGCCAAGAAAAAGCGTGTGCCATGCATGAAAAGATACGTTCTGTATAGCTTCGAACGCAGGTTAGATTAGGGCGAGCAGCCCAGGCCTTGTAAAGTTTGTATTGTTGCTCCGAGTGGGCACCAACACTCGGACGCAATGTTTGCTGGCGTTAACTGTGTCATTGCATTGCGTGAGCCAAACCAGACGCCCGAGAGGCAGATTGTGAAGTGCGAACATGTCCAGAGTGAGACGCGGTCCCGGTTGAGTGTTCGTCGTCTTTTAGTTTTCGCTTTCTTTTTTGGGCGTGTGTGCTCGGCGTAAACGATTTCGCGGAACGCGGGCGGTGCTAGTCGCTATACCACAACGCGGGCGCCGGCGTCTCATTTGCTAGTTAAGTCTTGAAAGAAAACAACAATGACTGGCTCTGAGAAGCTGGTCTCAAAGTGGGTGAAGAAAGGATCTTCAGAAGCCTGTGCGAACAAGCGCGCACTTAGGCTGCCCTTTTTTGGCGCCCATAGAGGAAATTCTTCGGACAGGAAGCGCCAAGAAAGACGAACAAAACGGTAAAATGACGCAGAACAAGCACTAACTTCACCTAACTTTATTCGCTGAGAATCCAGTAAATAACCAAACTGTTCAAGATATGACATTTTTGCCTTAAAATGGTCGAAGATATATCGCTCACACAATCTTTTTCTTCCTTTCTTTAAGTAAAAATCAACCAAGCCTTCGCGTGCCTTGGTTTTCCTTAAATTTGCTGACTTCGCAGCGAATAATGGTAGATGAATTTAGCGCTTGTCATCCGCCGTTCTCCCGTTGTGTTCATCTTTCTAGGCGCTATTGTTCCCTTCCTTAACTAGTGCGCACAACTTAGCCCAAATTAAAGTTCTTATAAATAAGGGGTATCGCGCTAATATTTTCCTCAAGCGGAGTTTGACGGGCGAGCCGGTGTTGAGAACCGATAGAGCGGTCCTTGTGCCACTCTAGCCTACTTATTTTTTTCCTTTATAAACTAAATAATTGGTGTATGGGGTTCGTAGGTCGACATAAAGTTTCAATACGTTCCTGCAAAGCACTGCGCGATCACCGAATCATCGAATAACTCCGAGGACTTCGAAGTCGCCACTACCTCTGGTAGGAAGAGAAAGCTGTCCTGACTCAGAAACACCACCATCACAATTCTTCAAAAAATTAGCTTCATGTATTACTGGTTTCCAACTACAATAATGCCTTAAAATTCTAAAGGAATAGCTAGCAAACAAATTAATTTAATATTTTTAAATTGACAGCTGTACATAAGAATGTGCTTTCGTTCCTAGCGCCTAAAAATCCACCATTTTCAAAGTCACAATCCAGCGGTGCAACTGGGTCTTGCGTTGTTATATGTCTTTACTGAAAATTGCCGCGTTTACATGCGATTAGGAGGGACAAGAAACAAAGAAAAATAATAGTTTCCTCCTCGAATACCTATTAGAAACAGGGAATGTCATTAATGTATACCCGGTATGCAGTGGGCATTCAACGGAATGCGCGCTGCACACATGTGTAGTATTGTGACCTACGCGGGTGGCAGAATAAACCACATCACTAGGGAAGAGAGGAAGGGAGGGTAGCTATCCCTGCTTCTCTGCTACGGAGATGGGCTATAAGTCTGGAAGTTTATTGCTTATTTTAGCTGAGACCATGTTTTTTGCTCCATGCTTTAGAATTGGTAGTTGAGGGTTCGTAATAACTAGAATTCTTGCGCAAGACTTCTCATAAAAAAGAAAACATGCTGCCGCGCCACACTTTACACCTTGTGAAGGCAAAAAAGTGGCTACACATTCAGCTAACTGGTTAAACCTAAACTGTAGCTTTTGCAAAAATGTTTCTCCGTTTCAGAGCTGCGGCTGCTATTTGCTTTACGCCCACGCCCAGCTGAGCAAGATGATAAATTGTGGCCAAGGAACTACCAGTGCTATCGGCATTTCTTTTTATGAATAATTGCACATAACTTCACAATGTTTCCCATACATAATAAGAACAATGCTCAGATTATATCCTACGCATAGAGAAATGCTTTGCGGTAACATTTTTTCTTATGGCGTTTTTATTTTGTCGTCTCAGAAGTGATCGTCTTTTGCTGCTTATGCTGTTTATGCTCTGCTGCTTATGTGCGCATAGCTTTGTGCAAGAAAGAGCCTGTACTGAACGGCCAAAAAAGGAAAATAATATTTACAGAGAAGACGGCCATTTAGATCTACGATATCGCCAAAACTACAGCTATAAAATTTTTCTTTTCACCGCAGAAGGTATTCATGCTATGCTATGCGTTAGCGTCGCTGCCAACGCCACCAAGATAAAAGGCAAGCTCTACGCGCAAGTCATTGCTCACGCTTCTTTTTTGTACTCGACCCAGCTTTTCAAGCCAGTTGTTTTTATTTTAAAAAGCCGTAACTGTTTTATTTTGTCAGTACTGTACATTAAGCACAACCGCCGTTTTTTTTCCATTGCTTTTCATCTGAGTGCATGGTTATATGATGTGCACTAGGCGGGTGCTTCGTTTTCGGTTGGTTGGATCTGAACGCAGCCGCGCGGGATGTGTGACGTGTAGCGCACCCTGACTGTTCGCTTCAGTTTCTTTATTCTACCGCAGTGTCTGCGGCGCAGAATGTCAGCTTCTGCGGGGCGAGCGCCGTCTATTCGGCGTCAAGATGTCGCACGAAAAACAGTTCGCATGACCGCTTCGCTACAAAAAACGGGAGCGTGTGCCGTGCTGATAAAACGCTTTGGTGGCTGCCCACGGTGGTGCCAAAAAACGAGCAGAACGTGACATCATGCTCACTCTTGGTCAGCTTCGTAGCTGCGTGTGTTGGGAAAGAGTGCGGAAAGCGAAAAAACAGAAGAAATGGCTTTGCATTCGCGGCACCAGGCGAACCAGAGCGCGAGGAAAGAACCAACAGTGCTCTCTCTCTCTCATAGACGTAGAGAGCAAAATGTAAAGAGCGGCTTTCATCCCCTAGGAACGACCGAAGCGAGCAGAACAGCGGAATTAACAAACGACGCTGGCTTATCCATAAGCTGCAAACAGAGGCGCCGAGTCAAGGAAATGAAAGAATCAAAGTTAACAAGACAAGAGAATGCCGCGACCATACGAAGACGCGACCCGGGAAAACGCATTGCGCCCTTTTCAGTAGCCAGTATACACGCTTATAAGAGGTCTTTCACACAAATGAGCTCAAAGCTTACGTTTTTTGATTCAATAACCATAAACTTCATTAAAACTTCCTGTTGGGCGAGTTGGTAGTTCATATTGAATTAAAAATATTATAGCGCAAACGCGAAAGCTGGTATCCGTCAATGTCCAAGCGTGGAGCAGGTCATAGATTTCTGAACAGTTTATGAGTACAGACTCTGCAGGTGGAGAGAGTGGCTATCTATGTCAGTTAAAAAAAAAAAAAGAAGTTGGTGCAGAGTGCCCGAGTTTCATTTTTTCTAACCCCGTGGACACAGCCAGTAAAATTCGCAGTCACCGTCCCCAATGCTTTCCTCAGTGCATCTTGTGCGTAGCTCGACCAGGAGATTCAGCAGAGTAGCACGCTGGGTCCTTCTCTCCCTCTCGCTGCGGACGCCTTTCTTGCCGAATTCGCAGTTGAGGGCGGAGAGGGATGCCTCCGAAGCGGCGGCGACGCGAACACATGACCTCGTCGAGGTCACGTCCGCTGCTAATTTATGACGCCAGTCGGAGATTCGCCGCGCGCACAAAGGTCCAGTCTCCCGCGAGGACAGTTCTCTGGCCGGGAAAAAGGGAAAGCAGAATCCCTCTTCGTTTTTAGACCATGCGTTTTTGAAACTTCTGTCTGTCCTTGAACACAAAGATTCCTAGTTTTTGTCATATTCTCTTCCGATTCAGTGCTGCAGTCGAAAATGTAGGCTGTATTCATATATTATAGAATATGTTGACTAGTTATCATCATATTCGAAAATCATGACTCTGTGAGGAATAAAGAGAAAACTAACTATCACATCTCTCAGTGCTCAAACACTGAAATGTAAGAAAATCAAGCGACAAGCTCGCTAAGGCGTCCTTGCTAGCTCAAGCATTGCAAAAGGGTTTGGAGAGAACAAAGTACCGAAAATCAAGCGGGCAATACTAAGACAACAGCACAGCGCATTGTCTTTCGCAGCATAAATGCAGACAAGAGGCAAATAAATATAATCTTGGATGTGCGTTTGCAGAGAATAGCAGTGAGGGCCAGCTCGACGGGTAGGAGAGGCTAAGAGAAGAAAAAAAAATCCGAGAAAAGATTTAACAATATATAAGTATAAGGAAGTATAAGGAAGCAAACTCTGTAAAAAAAGAGGGGAGGAAGCGAGGCACAGAAAGTGAAAATGAATAACAGATGAAAACACAATGAAGAAGAGAAAGGAATGGAAGAAGTAATGAGGGTAGGAAATAAGGCAGAAAAAGAGCAAACAAATGAATTCAAATGAAGAGAGAGAACTGTAGAAAAGCAACGTGAAAGCGACTGGAAGGGAGGAAGTGGATTGATTGAAAGAAGGCGTTAGAAGAGCAAAGGAGGAAGAAAAGGCAAGGCATTAAGATTTCAGCAGAACAGAGTGAAAAGTTGGCGAAGTAAGGATTACAGCTACAGAGCAAAGATAACGACGAAAACAAGGAAGGTGTGTGAAGCAAAGGAAACCGAAAGGTGAGGACGTGAATAAAAAGAGGAAGAGAGAAGAAAAAGAAAATACTCAAGGACAAGGCATACAAGGTTCAGTGGCATGGAAATGACGCGAAGTACTCCTCTGTCTGTGTGCAACGAACAGCACGGACAACTCCTTGTAGACTACGCAGAACCCAACTTGTACGACATGGAGCGCCTTGCGCCATCTTCCGTTAGTTCTGTCCCTTTGCGAGCGCCAAGTTCTTGATGTTCACTCTGGTGGAAATGCGAAGCTGTACAGATCCAGAAAGGAAGGCAGAAAAAGGGTAACCGGAGTGTAAGTTCCAGGCCGTGATGGAGCAGTGTCAAGACTAGCTTTCGCTCCAAATCACGCTCCTCGGCTTACAGAGATAACGCGCTTTCAGTCCCCATTCGCATCACAAGCAAGCAGGGCGAAACTATGCCTGTGTGTTAACAGTGCTGTTTGTGTTTCGGGCTCGCACCCTATACGAAGCTTCAGCGACACAATGTATACGCGGGAAAGCAAAGAGAAACACCCAGAACCACGGCGGCATGAAAAATGTCTGCGCGTTGCGACGAGGGAACGGCGAGAATCGCAGCCAAAGATGCCTGCCGGGAACAAGCGTAGCGTGAAGAAGCGAGAACCTCCGCCTGGCAGGAAGCTACGTTGCCTAGTACAGACGCTCTCTAACGCAGGCTGCCCCACGCTAGCTTCTAGAACACAGCCCAGTATCTGATGTGCGCGCACACTTATGTGTGTTTGGGGGGCACGCCTAGAACGGTAACATGCGCGGAGATGTTTCTTTGAATTAATATTGCTATACGAGTAGCATTTAGGTTACCGTCACACGAAAACATTCGGTGAGGTCAGGTGACCGTGGCACGCGCACCTTCCCCACCGGATTGCAAGCAAGCTACCCACCATTGCCAAATTCACTGCCGTTACCACCTGCCCACTGCCGTGGTGCGCGCGAGCTTTACGGCAGCTTGTGAAGAGCAACCTGCGTCTCACAAGCTCCATAGGAGGCTGTGTACGAAACAGCCACCTACTGGTTCAGTGGCGCATCGCTTTACTGTTTCGCCCCTGAGCCAGTAGAATGAGAATTCCTCGCCGCCTAGGAATGTGGTTGAGTAGGCACTGATGGCATCAACACACCGTGACCACCAGTGGACCGATCAAAGGCGCCGCCAGATTTGCAAAATATGAGGACCTCAAAATTTTTTGAAGCAGCCCATCGCGGAAAAGAGATTAAGGTGGATTATTGGGTGAATTTCAGATATAATAGTGGAGCCAAATAGTATAATCTCATACGACGATTCAATTGAAGGTACTCTAACATCCTAGAAGGTGACTCATGCATTACACAAAAGGACGATGGAAGCGATTCAAACCGGTGTTTTTGCTGGAAAATTGCAACAAGAACAATAAACACTCATTGTAGACGCCATCACGTACAACTTACTAAATGCTATCTGCCTTGTTGGTTCTTAAATAGAATTAAAATGCCCGAAGTTTGTTCCTTACATTTTTTTACGTTTGTCTATTTTCTACACCCTTCTTTTTCATCATTCTCTCCGAAGACCCCTCCCCTGCACAGAGTAGCGCATGTCAGCGCTCTTCTGACGTCAACTAAATGTTTAGGCTTTCATGAAAGAGCTCTTTCTCTAAAAAGCGCTGTACAATGTCAAGCCGATGCCTATACTTCCTGCAGAGTCACTGGGATCTTCCTTCAATCGAGTCTCGTAACGCAGGGAAAATCCATCCAGTGTGCTATGTATAGCGCGCTGACCGAGCTTGCTGGACGTCGATTCTGAAGAAGGCTTGAAAATCATTTTTTTTGGGGAAAATTTCGCGGATTGAATTTTATTTTTCCAGTTGTATAGGAAACTCCCTTAGATAGAGATTCACCTCGATCATTGCACAGTACTATATGGGTGATTGTGCCAATACTGGTGAGAAATGCTAAGATTGAATCTTTCGTTTGACTGCTGAAAGCGTCGAATCTATGTCCTCACATTAGACTACGGTCATCCCTGCAATACAGGGGCTGTGTCATACATCAGAAGCCCCCGCCCTCAAGAAAAAGAGAGAAAGAAAAGCTGTTTACTGTTTATATATGTCTAATGACAGTGCAGTGAAGGTCGCGTAACATTTTAACCAAGTTCGACAAGAACACAGGACGATCTGTACAAAATGCTACTAATTTTTTTTCTATCATAACCGAAAAAAACTGAATAATGTTCGCGCGGTGGCTTCATTTGAAGCTGCAGCGCGCAGTGTACGCATTCCCGCCGCTTCTAAATTACGCAATCTTGAACTGCACGCAGTAAAAGCCGCATTACAGAATGTTCAAGGCGCAGCTCCCCCCCCCCCCCCCCCCCTCGCTCTGACATGACGATTCAGACATTCGCTCAGAATGACTAAGTTCGTCTTTTTGTGGCTGAAGTCGTTTCGAAGGGTTCAACAAATATGCCGCATTGTACCACTTTAGGCAGTAAAAAAATAAACCCTCTAAAGGCGCTTAAGCATAAGTTTCACTGATATGCCGTCTTGCCACTGTAAACGAATCTGAGGCTTTAATATGGGCTGCGTTGTGCCAATCTTCACAACCGACAGAAGGACAAACAACTTAATTTTGCAAGGCCGTAGCGTCAAAAAGATTTGCTTTATTGGTTTACTGGAGTTTAACGTCCAGAAGCCATTCAGGCTATGGGGGACGCCGTAGTGGAGGGCTCCAGAAATTTCTACCACCTGGGGTTCTTTGACGTGCACTGACATCGCACAGTACACAGGCCTCTAGAATTTCGCATTCGGCCGCCGCGGCCGGGATCGCACCCGCGTCTTTCGGGCCAGTAGCCGAGCGCCGTAACCACTGAGCCACCGCGGCGGGGCGCGTTGAAAAGGACACGACTTCCAAAAATCTTAGTATATGTCGGTGTAATCAAGTTTCAGAAACTTAGGAGCATATTTATATTAAAAGCCGACTCGGCTGCATGTCGTTAACCGGACCTTCAACTAAATCAAAGCATTTCGGATTCTTGACGAAATTCAGTAACGTCGGCCGAGTTGCTCAATCGCCATGACCGCTTTCTTGGGTTATTAGTCCTTGCAAATTGGACGGGAAGGTACGAGCTGAAAATTTGCATCTTGTCACTATGGGCAGAGCAGTTATGCGGCAAGGAATGGTTGGTTCGTGCACTCTGCCCTCCGGTCGGATATTTACTGTGTCATTGACTGGGGCCTCGATTGAAAGAGCTTCCGAACAGTTTCTTTCAAAGATCAATTATGCCTCACTGATAACGAGAGGAAGACAAGTTTGGAGGAGGGGGGAGCACATGCAGGAGTCAGAAAGCAGCGAGCCAGCCGATCATATGATACTGTTGAGGATGTGCTTCGTTGAGACAGAATTTGCTGAACTTAATTTTTAGCAACACAAATATCAGTAGGGCAGGAAGACCCTGTATTCACTAAGAGGCTGTTAGCTTTCACCTGTGAAGGAGCTTTCATGAGATGTCGTAGCTATAACTGGCTTTTCTAGGAAGGACAAGTTATGGCTCATGGTTCTACACATCAAATCTGAGACGGATTGAGCTAGCCAGCAGCGCAGTCTTTGAGCGGATACTAATTTCAAATTCGAGTGCACCTATGGCCTTAACATTCTCATAAGCGTCCCCCATTTCGCTCGAGAAGTCACGGCTTCTGTGGCGCAATAATCAGTCGTCTGTATACTTGCAGACCCTAGAAATCATGGACACGACAGATCACTTGTCATGAGTCTATGAGCACCACAACCCCAGTTACCCTTCCTTATTTTTGCGTCGCGAGTTAACGAAAATTCATAAGTGTTTGAGGAGTCCATCTGGCTATGCGAACTGCAGCAGTCATGCAACATGTGGTCTAGCATTGAAATGTCCAGTGTGTGTTTAGCCTGCTTGTAATTCGCCTTCTTTTTCCTTTTCAGGGTTGGGAGAGTGAATAAAAACATGGGTGAAAAATTGAACAAGGATTGCGTAACTATAACAAAAGATAAAGTTTTCCCGGCCTACACAAGCCGATCCAGTGCTGCGCAGCTTGTTCCGAGCTTTGCCCGAGTGCTTCAGCAATCACTAGCGTCCACTGTTCTAAACGACATCGTTTCCATGAACTGAACAATCGCTTAAAATATATGAGGCATACGGAATGCCTCTGCCGCCGGCATGACTGAAGTGGATGCTTTCAACGCGTCCTCGGAAATACTGACAGAGGAGGGAGGCGTAAACCTAGACGACAACATCACGGTGGTTATAAACAACGTCACTGACGCTCTAGTGCCCGATGAACTTTTGGGCCCTCCTTATCACAAGCAAATCCGCATCGGGATCATCATCACCATGATTATTGTGTCCATCATCGGCAACACCGTGGTCTGCTGCAACCTCCTGGTCAGGCAACGCCGGCGTCGAGTGTCCAAGGCCAGGGTGCTGTTCCTCAACTTGGCCATTGCGGACCTGCTCGTCGCCTGCATCACCATGACCTCGCAGGTGGTGTGGGAGGTAATGGGTCGGTTGTGGATCGCAGGTGACGCCTTTTGTCGCTTCTTCAAGTTCCTGCAGACGTTCGCGCTTGTCTCGTCAACATACATGCTTGTGGCCATCGCGGTGGACAGGCACATTGCCATCGCCACCCCGTTGGCGCCAAGTCCGGATCCATGGAGGCTGGCCGCGGCTACTTGGTTCGCAGCATGCATGCCGTCACTCCCGAACGTGTACGTGTTCCACAGCGTCGAAGTGGCTCCTGGAAAGTGCTTCTGCGCATCCATCTTCTACGACCGGGGCACGCCACTCTACCATCGGCAGATCTACATGGGCTTCGTGTTCTTCATGGTGTTCGTAGCGCCGCTCGTGCTCCTTATCGCATTTCACACCGGAATACTTTGGGCCATATGGAAACATAGTTCGACGAATCGCAGGATGGGCCGACAGACTGGGTCATCCCTTCCACGAGCTAAGGTATGTCGGCACACTACACATTACGTTGTAAGCATGCAGTTTTGTTCCATGCTGTAAACGAAAAAATACCTCTTTCTGGCCCATAATTACCGATGTTTGAAGAGTTCAGAGATTTTTAAAAAAAAAAAGATGAGAAAACTTTTGCTCTTAAAATTATCTCGAAGGACATGAAGGTTCCTTTTTTCCGAACTTTAGTATTCAAACTTCATAAAAAAAAGGGCAAACCCCCCTGATGGAATACCACTGTCGGCAGCACAGTGTATGTAAGATTTGCTGTATTGTATAAGCCGAGTAAGCTTTCACGAGATACACCACAGCCGGCGCCGGCCATGAATGCTGTGTTTACCGTCTTGATTTAGTTCACTCAAAAGACGCGCTACAACAAATGAAACGTTGTTCATTATAGGAGCCCCGATGAATACGTGTGTGCTTTACTGTCCAGTTTTTGCCTCATTCAGAAGTAAGCGGCAGCAGGTATTAGCAACTGCTGAAGTCGTTGACCACCTGGTTGATTTCTTACCTCATATGTTGCGAGAAGATGGGGGCACTGCGTAACTTTCATAAGTGGGCAAAAAGAGCTAATTTTTCAGTACTGATCGAATGATTTCAAGACGTTGTTTCCTCTCTTCTCAGATAAAGACTCTGAAGATGACGGCCGTTGTGTTTGGTGCTTTCCTGGTAACCAACGTGCCATACATGGTGCAAGAAGCAATCTTAGCCTTCGGCAACCCCGGCATCCTGGACGCCAACGTAGTGGCGCTGTTCGGCGTCATATCGGCCTCAAACAGCGCCATCAATCCATACATATTCCTCTACTTCCAACGAACTCACAAAGGCGTCAGTGAGGGCGGCTTCTGGCGGACCATGTCTCGTGTAATCTGCGAGTCTCTTACATGTCGCCTGCTCAACCGCCCGCAACCTAGTTCCCAGATGTCGACTGACGCGATCGACATGTGCTCGCCGTCCCGCCGTTCGAAGCCACCCGCTGTGAACAACTGCGAAAGCGAGTCTCCGCCCAAACAGAAGAACTGCGTCCAGTGTTGACAGTGGTTGCTGTGTGACGTCATTAGGTGTTGTGTGCTGCTCGGTGACCGACATGACTGCAGCTGTGATTTTCTAATTTCCTGGACGTCAGTACTATGAGTTCTTTTGGAAGAACATGCTCAAATCGTATGCATGTCGCCAGCTATCGGAATGTGGTGCGGCGAATCGGCAACGTACTTTTTAACATTTCTTTTCGTTTTTCTTTCACTTGATTGTGACGTCAGTCCTGAGGTAAGCAACATAACGGCGCAAACAAACAACCAATCAATGAACTGGCAGTCCCGGAGGTGGCGCCATCACTACAAATCTGGTCCGGCCGTGTCACAATGATCATGTTCCGCTAATTATTCGCGCGAGCCGGCCGCAGTTTGCACGCAAATATGGAAATAGAGCGGGGAAACCTCGACAAGCATGTGTCAGCATGGCAGAAGTGTAGGGCGAATTTATGGAATTACAGGTTGCACCACAGGTGTGTTTCGTTGACGACCAGTGCAAAGTATTGCTTCCCCGCTGCCTCCCCTACACGAACTGCGGTGCCGGGGGCAGCGGCCAATGATAAAGGAACAAGTGAAATGAAAACGAAATGAAATTTTACAAACTACAGTCCTGAATGAGTATCTGCGTGTAGTATGGCTTCATTCGAAATGGTGTCATGAACAGGTAGAAGGTGGTTTCCTGTGGACTGAGTGACTAATGCCGATATTAAGAAAAATCCAACAGAAGCTGCACTTTTTAATTTTTAATAACACTTCTCCATCACTCGAGTGTGTAGTGAATATGTGCTGACTGTTATTGTCGTTTTTAACGCATGCGCTCTTGATATCGACGTGTTTTCTTGTTGCCTAAAGCAAACATTCTCTGTTCCATGAATTTTTTACTACATGCTGCGTCAAATGGGTGTGAAATGTTGACATGTATACGAAGCTACGGTGTCGTGCAATAGAATGTGCATTTTATACTCATGAATGGTCCGGAACAAAAGCCTCCGAGACGTGAGCCAGGTGATTACTGCGTTTAGTTGAGCTATCTCCCAGCGGCTAGCAGTCTTTCTGCGCCGTCTTCGAAGGAGAATTCCCTCTTTCTTGATGACGTGAAAGAAGATCAGCCGTGGTAGATATCGCACCTTAAACGCCTCGGTCGTTACCGACGGGTTCTGGAGGTGCACGTACCCGACAGTGCATCTTTTCTGCTTCTCGCTGATGATCATATGTGGGCGCACTTCAACTTGCGCTTGGACTGATCGCTCTTGAAAAATAATTTGATGTAAGCGAACGTGTGCACAAATAAAAAAAACACATCTCGATGACGGCTGAGATTTATGTAGAATCTCTACAATAATGGCTTTAGATGCGCAAGACTATAGCTCAAGCAATAAACAGAATAAATAAGAAACGTCGTGTAAGGACGATTTCTCTTCCTTTTCACAAACAGTGTCCATGGAGTTGTACATATATGCGGAAAGCAGCATGGACTTTTGAACGTACGTAATGTGATGATAGCACTGTATTGAAGGTCCGTGCCTATCTTTCTTAATTAAAAAAAAAATTCAGAGAGTTAAGATTACCTGTTTGACGTTGCAGTGTTGTGTTACGGCCAAGGAATCCCAAAAGGACTATTTTGCAAATTTTATTTAAGATAAGTTGCAATTATTCGACTACCCTGCAAAGCAACCTGTGTTCTGCGCAGATGACGCTAAAATGGCCGCACTCAAGCTCTCACTGCCTTTCATCTTAAAAGTTTGTGCCACCAGGAAAAAAAAAGAAGACAAAGACAGAAATGTGCTGCGAACTAAAACGGATATCCAGCCCACACCTTAATTACACCAAAACGGTTTTGTAATATCCGAAGTCTGTGCTATCAAAGTGTTACAAAATGGAGTAAAAGGCCGTAGTGACATAACAGCACACATTGCGAACGCATTGCACTGATGTATTGCAGCTACTGCTGAGATTTTTTTCGCTCACATAGAGAGAAAATGGATGATATTCATAGCTTTGCTTTTGTAAGCACAGGTAAGTGCGCACGAAAATATCAGCTGCACAAGAGTGCCATCTTGACCGCACTCAAATATAGCATGTCGCAGCCCTAATGAAGCCCTACGACTAGCAAGAGATACTGTTTTTAAGCTGTTGATTCACTCCTAAGAAACATGTATCCTTCTGAGAGAACGTAGCATGTTCTTATTGTTGGAACCAAATTCATACTACCTAGACTAAAAAAGGAACCATAGGAACAGGCGCTCATTTGTTCCCTGCATGTTCTAAAATAAAGGCATTGTAAGATAGCCACTAACGTGGCAGCGATAACATATCCTGCGACGTTAAGCTTGTACTTGGGAAGCTAACCTTTACGGGCATGCTGTGTTGTCGCACGCACCCTTCAGGCTCGTATACTTCATGAGCAGCTCTGTATTTTCTGACGCTTCCTTTTTAAGAGCCGATTTTCTGTGGTCGACCTCACTACAGAAAAATTTCGCAGACCGATGCTGACGGCAGAATAAGCATGAAATGACCTCGGGTAAGGTCGTTTACTAAAGTGGAACGTCTATGTTGTCTTCTGTGTGAGGAAGACATGAAGATCAAAGGGTAAGGTACGAGTTCGTGCTATTTCAGCTCGATATGGGAAGCAAGGTCTATCAGCCATGCCGATTACCCAGACGCTAAAGCATAAAAAGAAGTTTCGCAGAAAAACGATCACAATACCTCTCACCAGATAAAAAAAAAAGGAAGCATAAGGAAGCATGCAGGAGTAAAGGTTCTGCCAACCCTCTTAAATGTTTTGCAAGATTTGAACTCGCCCCTGCGCCTCAAGCTATGCGGCACAATAGTAGTGCTGTTTTGCATATACTGTTTTGCATTTGCTGTTTTTTAGCGCAATGGAATTTAGGTTGTCATCTCAGAAAAATTCCGACTTCTCTGTCACGAAATTTCCTAAATGGTCCAAAGACATCACATGACCATGTCTGACCAGAGAGTTAAGGACAACATTTAACATGTTGTCCGTCATCTCAAGTTGCACGCCGGGCTGTGAGAAAACGGCCCACCGTTGAGCAATTCAACGCAACTGTCGTCTGTCCACCAAGACACTGCGCATGTGCCTTACTGGAGCTCGGGAAGAGCAACCTGGTTTTCACAAGCCCCAGCGGTGGCTGTGTTTTGCACAGCCACTTGCCGGGAAAGTGGCGCATAGCTTAACCGCTGCACCACTGCGCCAGTAATGGTATAAGGATTCTCTGCGATCTGACAATGCGACTGAGAGGCTCGTGATATAAAGACTGCGTGACCACCAGTAAACCAATCATAAGACACTACGAAATTTGAAAATCTGAGGAACACCAAAATTTTCAAGTTGGACCACTCCCAGAAATTCCAAAGGATACAGAAAATTTTGGGTGTAGGCCAACACCAGAAAATAGATTGAGATGGATTAATGATGATTCTAGGGTGAACAAAGGTGGAGTAGTTGAGCATATTAGTATAATCCCTGATTATAACGCAATGGAAAGTGATAACTCATGCATACCATATAACGGCATCGAAACTGGTTTAAACAGGATTTGGCGGGAAAATTGCAAAAGAACACTAGACACTTATGTAGAATTCATAGCAGGCAATCTGAACGCTATCGTATTTTTTTAAGAATGCGGTTGAGAAAGCCCCAAAATTTTTATTGCACTGTATGCCATGCAAAATAGCATCATCATCTCAAGCAGATTACAGCATATATTTTTCACCGCCATGTAAAAAAAGCACACCAGCTTCCATGTATTCTGCTAATGCAGGAACTAGCATGGATTTAACATGTTGTCCTAGTGCGCTGAAATCACTTCGACAAGCTTTATTACTGCACCACCACTATCAGCAACAGTTTTTCGTTTGTGTCGTAGTCTCTGTAGAGAGAAATTACGAAAACGGGCATACCTTGCCTCGTTCAGGGCTGTGGGGCACTTCAGCCGCTTTTGTCACACATTCGCTAATTTGGGCTTAGACCGAAACAAGCATACTCCTATCCCACCACGAATACGCTGCCGCTGGCCGGATCTCACAAGTAACGCAGCGGCCGTTAAAAGAGAGCTCTCCCAGCCCCCGTGAAGGATATGGAGACTAAATACAGCAACCTATCGACACGAGGTTACTTGTTGGTAAAACGACGAAAATGCTGCACCGATGACTCCCTATGTACCAAGAAGACGCCGCACACAAAGAAAAGTTCGCAATGATGTGACCAATCCTCCTCATAGTGTTGCCACCATGCAAGATGACAACGAAGCGCTCCATCGCGGCCCCAACACCGGAGGAAGCTGTGGTCTCACCCTAAGACCAATGCTAAATGCGTGGACACAAACCACTAATACAGAACTTACTTTCGACGGCCGCAGTGCAACTACACTGGCGAACCCGGTAGCAGACCGCTCAATTACAAATAAGCCGTTCCTCGTTCAGCTGAAGGAAACAATGACCACGTGTAAAGGCTCACTGATACGTACAACAAGAGCTCCAAAAACAAGCGCACGCAAGCATGGACACAAGCACACACACACACACGCACGCACACGCACGCGCATGCACGCACACGCACGCACACGCACGCACACGCACGCACACGCACGCACACGCACGCACACATTCACACACGCACGCACAGACGCACACCCGCGCGCACACACAAAAAACTATGTTTCGCGCAGTATGAATGCTACCTTAGCGTTTAGTGCATTTATAAGATGAAAAAGACAGTTGTTTAGAAGAAGACATAAGGGGATGCCCAGGTTCAGTTACTAAACGCCAGCCGAGTGAACATACGTACAGAAGAGATGACCCATACCCGTCAAAATGGGCCATCCCACACTGCTAGCGTTACTGAAATTAAAATTACTTTGTACCTTTCTAGCCTTTGCCTTCGTACAAAACTCTCGCGAGTGCTAACTTTTCACAAAATTTACTACCACAATCACCAGCTAAAGCGGGATCTTCTGTCTGCGCCATCTTTCATATCACCTCAAACAGATAATCGCCATAGGGTTCGCGTTCCATACTGCCGGACCAATGCATATTTTAACTCATTTATACCGAAGACGGTCAGCGATTGGAGCCACCTGCCCATCGTGGTAGCCGATATTTCTGATACATGTTTTTTTTTAAACAGCTGCTAAAAACATTGTTTGACTAATCTGCCTTGTTATCTAATGTGATCTTTTATCTTGTGTAAGCTTACGGGTTTCTTTGTTGCATTACATTCTGTTTTTGGTTTCCTAGGTTATGACTACGTTTCTTCTTTTATCTCCTGTAAGCCCCCTGGGGCCTTGAAGGTATGGTAATAAATAAATAAATAAATAAATAAATAAATAAATAAATAAATAAATAAATAAATAAATAAATAAATAAATAAATAAATAAATAAATAAATAAATAAATAAATAAATAAATAAATAAATAAATAAATAAATAAATAAATAAATAAATAAATAAACTCTTTTCAAAAAAAGCTGCTCAATACGCCGACAGTTTCTAAGCGTGCGGTAAAGCAGGCCTAAGGATAGGTTTGACAGGTTAACTGAGCGCTACGGAACACGACACAAGAGGAAGGATAGGCTAAGGAAAGGCTAACACAAGCGTGAACAAGGTGTTTTTTTTTTTGCAGGTGAGCTGCAGTCGCAATTTTTCTCTCTAAGGAGCAGTTCAGAAATTCGACCTCTCGTAAGGATTGCTCATGTGCATTTCTTCAGAAAGCTATACACTCATGTTACTCTAGCACAGAGGGCAGAATTTTCATGCTCCACGCATTGCCACCTGTTCTCTTCCCAGAAGCCCCCCCCCCCCCCCCCTGTTTTTTCTCTTGTGACAAGCCACATATAGAAACATAAAAACATAAATGGCAACGTCCTGACGCATGCATGATTGATCGCACCTGCATCCTGCTATCGTAGAAGCTCAACACAGCACGCAATGTGCTCAATTAGAAGGGTGAGATGAGTGGGAGACTCGGACACGAGCATGACCTCAACCCTCTAAGGTGCCTTCACCTTTCTCTTATACGAGCAAAAGGTAAGTGAACAATATTTACCGGCTACTGGGTTCAACAAGCGCTCCATCACAGGTTTATGTTAGCGTCGTCTGGAACAGTGGGAGAGAAAGCCGGAAACGTTCACACCTGTATATTGTGTGTCATGGTTCAATTTATCAAGGCGGCCCAAAGAACCAGTTTGGGCTTCCATCGCAGGTATTATAAGAGGCTAAACAGAATAAAAATCGTGCGGAACAATCCGCAGCCGAATAACATTACTATGCATTCACGGCAGCGTAACGTATACGTCAAGCATAAAAAAAATAACAGCAACCGATATCTATACATACTCTGAGTCTTGTACGGGTAGGTTGTAGTGTGACATACAAAAAAGCGAGGCGGTCTCCCGTACCACTAAAGTATGATGCATGAGGCAGAAACAAATTGTAACATAACAGAAAAGACAAAGTACCGGAAGGTGGTTTGCGAAAATGATAAAACCTGGAGATTGGTAGGGTGATAAAAATTTAGGCAGAAAAATTCCAGCAGCAAAATTCTGGTAGCAAAGTTCAGTAGGCGAATTCTAGTAGTAGTAGCAATTAGGTTGCAGTTTTAGAGCGGTCTCAGAGCTTATTTGAAGATCACACTTGGAGTACATTTCAGTTCAGTTCAGTGCATTTATTTCAGTCATGTACAATGGCTGAGGAGAAAGGAAAAAAAGCCGCGCACGCGGCTTGACAAAGCTCCCATCTCCAGTGGCGGCTTGGCACGGCGATGGCAGACAGCAGTAAAACAATAACAAGAGAATGCATGAAATAACAAATATGTACAATATCTTCATAACAGATCACCAGAATAGTCTCGGTACTGTTACACACACGCAAATGATAGTTTAATCACAGCACATGGACACTTCCTTTATTTTACAGTTGGTCAAGTGCGGAGAATGTCTCTGCAAGATTTTCCTAAGCCCTGGAACTTACTAGCAATGCTTATCTTCGCAACGGCAGAGGTGGCGTCTTGAACAAACTATCCCTGGCGTGAAGTATTTTAGAAGAATTGTGCTAGCTGATTGTTTAATTGGGAAAAAAGTTTCACAATTAAGTCGATAACGTTTCCTGCACAGGGGGTACAGATGATTTGATATTTGTTTTGATATTTCAGTTGCTTAATCTTTGGTAAAATGTAGCGAGTTGCGACTATCTCTCCCACTTCTTTGTCTTGAAGCATCGATAAGAAGAAAGACGTGCTGGCGAGAGGAAGAGGAAAAGGCAGGAGTGAAGCGAATATATACATCACACTTCAAATCATACTGCTGTTAGCGCCGTCAAAGGCGTTTCTTGGAGAAGAAATCGACAAACGCAAAATTCAGTAAGCTGTCGTTGAGCATCCGTTCCTCTGCAACCTCCTACGAGTCGGATTCAGCTCCCTTCCTCTGATGTGATAACACACACGGCGCGAAAAGTCTCGTCAGACAAGCGTCTCTTTATTTTTTTCTTTCTACGCCTTGCAAAAATGCAGGACTCCGCTTCCAGGCGAGAAGAAAATGACATGAAAGCGTAACGTAAAGAAACTGTTACTATAGATCGCCGGGCGTCTTCGGCGTTTGTTCGGTCGGGGCAACTCGATTTTTTTTTCTTTACACCTCGTTCATGCTCAGTCCCTCTTCCAGAAGCCCCGAAAAAGAGAAGACACCATGGCAACCTCTAGAAGCGACAGTCTTCCATATATATACCTTCTAACCTTACTTTAACTTCTATCATATATATATATATATATATATATATATATATATATATATATATATATATATATAAAGAGTGTCCCAGCTAAATGTAACCAACCTTGTAAAAAAGAGGATGTTCCCTAGCCCAGTGAGACCAACTGAGGATTGTTGACAGTCGCGTGTCCTAGTCTGCAGTATTTTTTTTATTATTCAAACGTGATTAATTAGCAGAGACTAATTAGCTATCTTTTTAATTATTGCCTTCAGGAAGAAAGTGTCAATGCAGGAGTTGTAGATCCCATAAAAAAATAACCGTTTGCCGTGTTTGCAGCCAAGTACCAGTGATACACCTTTTTTTATTTGCCTTAAAAGAAAGCCCGCGAAATACAAAAAGAACCACGTGATAGGGACAGTTTCAGCGCTCCCAAACGAGCGATCAAGCAACGACATCCGCTTATGTTTGCAACGCTGTCCCGAACAGGGTTCGGCGTTTTGAGGTGGTGGCGAGATATGCGCCAGGAACTGCTTATGCGTCATGGAAAGTGAGCGGGCACGGCTTCTGAATGAAGGGAAGCTCGGCTCGCATGGAGGGCTTTTTCACGCGTAACTTTGCCTCGGGTGATAGGAATGTGGCCGTGCCGCTAACTTGCACCGTCACGCGCTGAAGAAACGGTCGCCTTAGCGTCGATGCGAGAGTTGCTGGCGTATATCTCGCAAACATCGCAAAACGCCGAACCCCGTGCGGGACAACGTTGCAAAGATAAGCGAATGTCGTTGCTTGGCCGGTCGTCTGGGGGCGCTGAAACTGCTTCCCTATCACGTGGTTCTTTTTGTATTTCGCGGGCTTTCTTTTAAGTCAAATAGAAGAAGCTGTATTAGTGGTACTTGGCTGCAAACACGGCAAACGGTTCTTTTTTTATGGGATCTACAACTCCTGCATTGACACTTTCTTCCTGTAGGCAATAATTAAGAAGTTAGCTGATTAGTGTCTGCTAATTAATCGTTTGTATAATAGAAAAACGGCTGAGGCTTAACTTGGTTAAGCCTGAAGAATGCGAAGCATCATCGTGTCGCGTAATTTGGAGGCGCGCAACCACAGCGACGGCGCGAGTTGGGCCCCCGTTTCTCCACTGTCGTGACGTCATCGTGTCACGTGGTGTGACGTCATGTATCACGTGATTTGGAGGCGCACAACCACAGCGACGGCGCGAGGTGGGCCCCCGTTTCTCCACTGCCGTGACGTCATCGTGTCACGTGGTGTGGCATCATCGTGTCACGTAATTTGGAGGCGCGCAACCACAGCGACGGCGCGAGTTGGGCCCCCGTTTCTCCACTGTCGTGACGTCATCGTGTCACGTGGTGTGACGTCATGTATCACGTGATTTTGAGGCGCACAACCACAGCGACGGCGCGAGATGGGCCCCCGTTTCTCTACTGTCGTGACGTCATCGTGTCACGTGGTGTGACGTCATGTATCACGTGATTTGGAGGCGCATAATCACGGGGAAGGGCTGAAGCGGTAGCTAAAGTAGTATGCTTCGCATAAAATAGTGCAGACTAGGACACGTGACTGGCAACAACCCTCAGTTGGTCTCACTGGGCTAGGGCACTTCGTCTTTTTTTAAAGCTTGGTTACATTTAGCTGGGACACCTTGTATATATATATATATATACAAGGTGTCCCAGCTAAATATATATATATATATATATATATATATATATATATATAATTCTAGCTAGGTCCACCAATATGATCGAGTAAAGCAATTTCACTCCGAAAATTTCTCTAACTCAGCATCTAGGTCATGGCCGCCGCGTAACAATATATATATATATATATATATATATATATATATATATATATTGTTACGCGGCGGCCAGCCGAAGAATGAGACGTGGTGAACCATGGCTATGAGATGGTTTAATGGCCGCTGGCCTAGCGCGAGCGCTTCGTCCCGCGCCACTGCCAGCGTCGTCTTCGTCACACTACCCGGGGCCTCCGAGCGATCGTCCCGATCGGTGACGAACAGACGGCGAAATGGCGATGGTCTTGAGTGAAGGATCGAACAATATGTAGAAGATAGTGCAGTGCTGGCCGCCACGATGAGAAAGATGAGAGAATGAGTCCCGGTCCACGAAGCATCCGGGCCGGAGGGTGCCAGGAGCTGACGGCCGAGGTCCTTGGACGCACCGGACGGCAGGGGTAGGGGGGCGGTGTCTTCAAGTGTGGGTCTTCGGTCTTGGGTCGGTAGGGTCTCGGGTCGGTGGGGTCTCGGGTCGGTGGGGTCTCGGGTCGGTCGGGTCTTGGGTCGTCGTGTCTTGGGTCGTCGTGTCTTGTGGTCCGGGCGGGGGACGGGGCTGGGGTGAGCGGCGAGGTCGGTTCAGGTCGGACGGGCTGGGGCATGGCCGGGCGGCGCGGACCAGGCACTCACGGCCGACGTCCACGGCAGGCGCAGGACACCGAAGCTCCGGGACCAGGATGGCGATGAAGTGACCCCAGCACCTCACACCAAATGTTACGCGGCGGCCAGCCGAAGAATGAGACGTGGTGAACCATGGCTATGAGATGGTTTAATGGCCGCTGGCCTAGAGCGAGCGCTTCGTCCCGCGCCACTGCCAGCGTCGTCTTCGTCACAATATATATATATATATATATAAACGGCCTAAGTAGGCCGGGCTGTGTTCCGTTCTGTCGCCATCTCCAAAGCTCGAGGGACACAACTGGTGATTTAAATTTTTGCCGTTCTGTTTTCCCTGAGAGCAGGTCATTCAGGTGTGAACTATAAAAGCGCGATGACCTCCTACCTTCAAGTACTTTTTGTGCGCTCACTGACTTACTTTGTGTAATTTTTTAATCGAAGGAAAACTGAGAACAAAATGAGGTTGGTGGGTATCGATTAATTACCACGTTATAATCATATTGAGACCACTGTCTCCAAGAAAAGGAGACTCTATAGGCTGTATAAAAGACCTACAAATTATATACAGGGGTAGCTATCACCGAAAATCTACGGCGCGTCGACACAGTGTTTTCGGTACGGATTCCAGATGCTAGGCTACCCCACCATTGACTCGACGGCGGTTATCTCGGGTCTGCTTTTCAGTGTAGACGTGAAAGTTTGAACTGTGTGGCCGGAACTGCTAAGGCGTGGTTTTCTCCCCACTAAATACGTCTTTTCCTGCCGGGAACACATGACCGTACAAGAGAGCGTGAAAGAATCTATTTTCCTTGAGAAAAATCGGATGCGCTTGTCCTCAACGTTCCTTGAAGTTATCGGGACTGACTCACAATTTTACTATTATCAGACGTCGAACGGGTAAGCGCTTCTACTTGTGACACCCTGCCGCCAAAGGCCGTCCCTACACACCGGTTTTTATCTCAAGATGTGAAGAAAGCGGCAGTGTTTATTATTTCCTCAAAGCTCACAGTTTTCCTTGACTTGTGATATTGCATTCCGGCATTTAAGGTCACATCTGTTCAAGTTAGAGGGTCCCTATGCCCAGCCACATGAGCTGGGAAATTTATTTTTTCTCGGAAGGTTTTCGATTTTTCGTTCGGCTTAGCCACTTCACTATTCCGGCGCAGCTTCTAAGGCATCGTTTTTTTTATTCTTTGAAGCCTCACCCAACCTCTCCGCCTCTCCGTTGGTTAGGCACTTTAAACGGTATGGAAGGTGGAGACGACGGTGCAATGAATCCGACGCTTGCCCAATAAAAATACATTAGAGAGTTTTAGTATAGCGTTAGCGTGATAGCGGACCTAAGGGAAATTTCGTTAGCGTGCCAGAAGCGACTTATCCCCACAGACAGTTTTAGTGTAGCGTTTTGAAAACGGTAAACGCCATCTGCTTGACATGGATGCCAACGGTCCTTCTAAAATGGTTGACATTGCCGCTAACTTGCCGAAGTGTATTTCCGAGTTTTTTAAACGAATTATTAGTGCAGCGTTCATTTTCGTCTGCAAAATGACCCCGAAATTGAAAAAAAAAATGAAATAGAAACGTAAAACGGTGGCGCCATCTAGTAAAGGCAATGTTAACTACAAGCCGGTGGAGCAAGAATATTTGCCATCACATGACGTCTCATGGTAAAAAACTTTTGTAAATTTAATATAAACTCTCTTTACATAATTTAAGTCCATAAAACACCGCGAAAAGGCTCCAAATCTATTTTTGTCTTGCTCCAGACGTTTTTGCTAGGTTTCTGCTGCGTTTCGGGCCGTTGCAGACGGTAGCAGTGCAGCTTGAGGTTACATTAGGCTTGCGCGCTCCAGAGTCGAGAGCGTATCTCAAATACTGGGCTGAATTGCAGCTTAAACTTTATCGTCGAAGCAAGGTAAGTCATAGCGAAAAGCAAAAACACCAGTAGTTGCCGGTAAACATGCCGACCGCAATCGCAAGAGCTGCTGAATCGGCTGAAGCGGGCGGCTGTCGCTTGAAAGGACGCCGCCATGTTTCCACGCTAAGGGCGCAAAAGCCGAAACTGCCGCAACGCTAAATTCCGAAAATTGCGTGCGTACGCTAACGATATTTCCCCGTTAGCTGCTAGAGAGTTTTAGTTGCGGGCTTTGCGTAATTGCGTGCATAGCGGAATAGTGGGTCCAGAGTGCGCATACGCAGAACGCTAACGGGGAAATAGCGTTGGCATCCATGTCAAGCAGATGGCGTTTAGCGTTTTCAAAACGCTACACTAAAACTGTCTGTGGGGATAAGTTGCTTGCGGCACGCTAACGTAATTTCCCTTAGGTCCGCTATCACGCTAACGCTATACTAAAACTCTCTAGCGTTCTGCGCATGCGCACTCTGGATCCGCTATTCCGCTATGCACGCAATTACGCAAAGCCCGCAATACTAAAACTCTCTATTATGCCCCTTCATTCGTTGAGCATGCGCTTGCGAATGTATTCTTTTATGTGGAAATAAAGCCTGCTTTTCACAGTACGTTATCCCTTTCACACCAATAAAAGTGTACCGCTCATGAAATAGAAAATGACGAAGGTCACCTTTTTCTGCCTTCGTTATATGTCTGCGCCATAGGAGAAAATTGTTTTCATTAGGTGTTTTCTTCTAGCCGAAAATGGCGTTACTTTCCTGCACTTCTTTGTGTCGCAAAATATCAGTTCGAGTGAGGTTTTCACCGATAGATACGATTACTGCCGCTAGCGCACAATTTATAGATTATTTTCTCATACTGTAAAGTGACAAAGACTACGTTTGGGCGCCATATCTTGTGCATTGTAATTGCGCTGGTTGCAGCGCGTTTAAACAATAATATTGCAGGCAAATTCCTTTTTGTATGTTGTATCTTGCTGAAACTGTTAATGACCGTATTCTGTGCGGCAAGTTTCTTCGTTGTTTCAGATTTTTTAGCTTAGAATGGAGCGTTAGGTAGTGCGCATCTCACGTGTATGAGTTGAAGTCATTTGACTGTTCCAAAAGAGGGGAGGTAATTTTTACGTACTCTTTCTACTGAGAGTCAAGACCAATATTCTGTTTCTGCGATCCGTATCAAATCTAAATACAGTTTTTGCGTTGGCCTCAAAGGCTACATTTGCAAAACGAACTGATATCAATAGCACGAATGACCTGAATCCTGCATATTTGCAGTGTAGCCTCTGAAGGCATGCTTTCCAGGCGACTGTTGTGAAGTGTTAAAGATCAGGGTAGCATGGGCGTGCTGGAGAGGGAATGAGGGAGGTCGGAGACGAGGATGCGGGAAAGGCAAGGAGAGAAAACTTTATACAATTAAATTTACATTATTTACAAGTGAACTCGGTGACGAGACGCTCAATGCTGGAACGCTGCATGATGAAAGCACATGATGAGACCATCTGATGAGAGCCTCTCGGCTGGTTCGCTGCCGAGGTTTTAAAGTGTTCCCTTTCCCTAAGTTCCCTAGATGGAGGCCGGGCCTGCCGAGGAAGGAAGTTCCCTGCGGCACCAATCACACACACACACACACACACTCCTGGGGGATCACGCCGCCGTCACGTGTTGGGAGAGGGAGAAAGGTGCCATCCACGTAGCGCAGACGCTTAAATGTCCACGAGCGGCGTTCCCGCGCATTTCATGCGTTTGAACGTGCTTTCGCACGCGGTGTAGGGGAGACGCTCGCTCAAAACTTCATCCGGGCAGACGGACGCGGCTTCCGTGGGCAATCCAGGCGCTCACCCAACGCGCGTCTCGGGGCCAGTCGGCGTTCCGCTTCAGCCATGCCGTTTTCTTCCCCACGACGAAGGCGAAACGTAACAGAAGTGCATGTGGGTCAGCTTTTGACAATTGCGTTTTGGCGCGATCCGCAACTGAGAAAACGGACCGCAAGCGACGCCAGCCGAGTGGTTGTGTCGGCGATGCTGCCGCTTTAGGGAAAAGCATTCGCCTAAGCCTGTCAAGAAATGCGTTTAGCAATGGCTCTCAGCTTGGTCTTGTCAGCATGGGGGGTGAAAAGCAGATGTACGCGAAGCTGAGCACTCTTCCTGCCAAATTCTTCTTTCAGTATGGCGCGAAAAAATAAAGAAGTGAGGTGTGTTGGGAAACACGGGGAGTTGGTTGGGGGGGGGGGGGGGGGGGTTGCAGACGCTGATGTGGCTCTTCTGTTGTTGCATACTCTGTACAGCTGGGTAAGTCGAATGTAGAGAGAAAGAAAATCATCACAGCATTGCAGCTGTTCAGCGCTTTCAACGCGCGCAGAGAGATTGCGGGCGAGCGGGCCGTTTTCGGCTTCCGCGGTTAATTTCCGGCGAGGAACAGTCGCGCGTGCTCGCAACCGCGCTTCTTTGCAGCCAGCGTCAGAGTTCTGCTCTACTTTCGGAATCGCAGAATTCTGGTCGCGTCTAGCTTGTTCTATTAGCTACTCGATTTTTGTTTACGGCAACGTTTCCGGCCTGAAACTGCTAGAACATGATTGTTGTGTAAGGAAGACGACGGTCGTACGCGCGAGGCGCATGGCCATTGCCTGGTGCACGCTCCTGGCTTGACTAGCTGATAGACTGCTGTTGGTCCGGCTCCCCTCCGAAGATTTTCCAAATAAATCCAACCTTACAGTTGTAAGAAGAAGAAACCAGTAAAAAAGTAAAGAAAATCAAATTTGTTGTACGCGCGCCGCACATTTTTTTCGCTTCGCTCCTTCAGAAGAAAGCAACTATCGCTTCTGAGGATTGCATTTCTCCGTAAGAGCTAGAAATCGTTGGGTCGAGCGCTCTCTACACTGCTCTCCTTCTGTCTTTATCTCCCAAATTCCCCTCCCTACGCAGAGTAGCATGCCAGCGATTTTTAAACGCCGGCTAAATTCTCTGTATTTTATTAAAGAGTTTCTCTCTCTCTCATTGGTCTACTGAGATTTTTGTTAGTAAAGAAAAGTGATGGCTAGTATACCACTTCAGTGATGCGGCCCATGGAAACAATGGCGTTGCTTTGGCATGTACAGTGGCAAGTACTGGAAAAGTTGTTTCAAAAGTTTAGAGGAAGCATTTTTCTTTTGCCTTTTCCACGAGGCTAAGAGGTACCAACGATAGTTCAAGTAGATAATGCTTGATTTAAACTTCCTGGTTGAAGACTCTTAGCTGACATTGGGAGCGTACTTCGTTAGAGTTGTGCTTGACAGTTGGCCTTTTGCCACACTGTTGACTGAAATAATGGCTAATATGTTTTCGCCCCCAAAACGAAGGGATGATTGCACAGCTCTCACGACAGTAGAAACTCAGAGAAGGTTTGAGGTATAGTTGCGTTAGAGAAAACAGTGTTGCTCTACGCATACGACAATAATTTGGCGCGAGCATGATTGAAGCTCACTTTTCAACTCTGTCGCATCACATTGAGAGCATAAGTGACTGCTGAAGGGCTCGAGGCAGCTGTCATGATGGTCTCCGCTCCAGTTCCCATTGCTGGGGCGCTCATTTACAGGCATGTCATTTGAAAGGTTTCACAAGGATTTAACACACATGCCACTGAATTTAACCAGCCGATCATAGAGACCGACGCAGGCTGGTACGGAGAAACGTCGGGCGGCAGTGTATAGCACAGCTGACGCCCCGCCTCAGGGCTCTTTAACCTTCAGTAAGGATGTAGCCAGATGGTAGTGCGGATAAACACTGCCAAAAAAATTTAGAAATTGTGCACGAAGGAAAGCAAAGGAAAAGCGAGTATCTAATTCCGCATCACTAGAATTTCGCCAACACGATGCAGTAAGTTTAACATTTTTTGATCAATGCCCAGTATATAAGAAATCTCTCTGCACCGTGATGCGCTGTTACTCTTTACCTTCCTGATATCCGAAGTAGTCTATGCCTGCTGACGTAGTTTATGCCTACGGTGCTGTTTCAGTGGTTTTTAATGAGCGTAGGATGAGGGAATGGTCTATAAACCAGTACAAAACATTGCAGCGCGAACTATACTTTTGCTGAATAGCGAAAACGGCACAACACGAGGTTGATTCTGATTGTTAGCGTGAAAATTCAGAATTTGTAGCCCGGTTTAAACAATATTATCAAAACAAAGACGCTTGAAACAGTCAGAACATATAGTATCTATTACTAATGCTCGGAGTAACAACTGGGTCATGATTCACCACTTCACACTTCGGGATGTGTTCTGCGGGGAAGGTCACTACGAGCAACGTACTTGAGATGAGACCCTTGTCAGGTAAAGGCAAAGTGAGCTTTCAGGTCTATTCCGATAATCCTAGACTCGGCGCTTAATTAAATTTCCAAGCTCTACACTTCTAGGATGATTCGTGTTTAACTTCATCCTTGCAATGCACAACGAGGCCCTCATGTTCAGTTCCCTTCTGAGTACACTATCCATATTGAGTCCTGGCACTGGCAAGGGCAAAGTACTTCCCGTTCACCTGTGGATGGCGCTGTCGTTCTTCAATAAGAGCCCTTGCGGTCCTCGCTCGGTGTGCGACGAGGCCAAAATCCACGCCACTCCAAGCCCTCTACGAGAGCAGAGTGCCGGAAAACGAACCCCTGTGTTTGTTCTTCGTTGAAACCTTAAGTGTCGTGGAGAATTTTGAGAGTTTCGCGTTTTGCAGGTGGTGCACACTGTGTATGTCTTTCAGGTACTTCAGCAGTCGTTTGATCTCGCCCCTAGTTTGGGGAGCATGTCGAGGCAGCGCACGAGCGCGTCAGGGGGAGTGTGCGTCCTTCATTCTGTGTACTTTATCTGAGTAAGCCTTGTTGCTTGCACAGAATACAGAGAGAGTTCTGAGTTCACACTGTGTTTAGTATTAGATATTGAGACATGGCAAGCAGAGCGCATTCAATGAAAATTGATATTTGCACAATTAAAAGAATGTTTATCTGTTATTTGTCCGGCAGAGACGTGTGATCATTTCCTGAAAAACAAGACAATTCAAACAACGTCTCATTTATTTTAAAGTCCCGAAAAAAACGAGAAACAAAAGTTTAGAAAAAAACATGAAAAATAATTGAACGTTTAAAGTAATAATGTATTAAGAGCTCGCATTCATGTACTGATGTGCGCCCATTTCTTGGAAGGAAAGCGAGCTCAAGAAATTGATAACGTAATCTGTCTAAAAATAAGGGCAAATACAAATGAGTCGTCGGGTACCCGGTTTTGAAGAATTTCGATCACGGCGCTGCAATAAACACGTCTTTGGGAACGCGTGAAAACGCCCTATATCTTGTCGCGCAGCTGATTCGAACTTTTCTAAAGCTTAGATAACAATTTCCTGGAGACTCAAAGAGCGCGAGGTGATTGATCCATTTATTCTGAATTTGCAAGCTCTCACGCTTGCCATAAGCAATTGCAATTTTTGCTCCTTGTTTCATTTCTTTATTTATGCTAGCAAGCCTTTAGTTAACTAACACTTCAGAATTTGCACAAGACTTACAATCTGCTGAACGAACCGAGTAAGATCCAGAAAGCGCCATTAGAGTTGGAGAAATTCAAGGCTGTGTTTTCATTGGTCATTGATGCTTGTAGCACGATGCTTAAAAAGTAGCAATTATCTCAAGATCTTTGAACGAAAAGCTACACATATATTAATAAAAGAATAGAAATGAAGAAAAACACTTGTATGAACAGTGTGTTTTGTGAAGGAGTGACTGGTAAACAAGTATGTCTACTGCCATAGTAGTGCAGAAGTGAATAAAAGAGGGATCACCACAAAGCGAAGAAGGAGCAAAACGCACGCTTTCCTCTGAAACGAAACATTTCAGTCGTTAACACTGACTTCTAAAGAAGGGAAAGTAAACCTTCAAGCGCACGGCCGCAAGTACATACATAGCTGAATGCAAGTCACAGCAACACTGCTTAAGTAACCCAAGCTTCAAACAATAAGGGTACGAAGAAAATTTGGCGAAGCGCGACAAACTAAATATGTACTACTTGTCAGAAAAGGTGAAGTCATGATTATACGCGTGAGAAATTTGGCTTCCAGACACTTGAGAATTTGTTTTGTTTAGTAGGAGTAAATTAATTTTGAAGTGAGCTAATTTCGGTGTTTGAGCAACGTCTCTGCTGCCTTTAATTTAGTAGTCGCCACACGCTTGACGAATGGTCGCAAGACCTCTCGGGTAATTAGCATTTAGGGACACTGACAACCACGTCATTGAATTATTGTTCTCAATAAAAACTGATTTTCCGGCTCTTTCTGGCTATTGGAATCTTCGACCGGCAGCAAAAAAAAAAAAAGGTTTTATAGCCAAAACACAAGGATTTAAAAAGAGCCTCTCCAGTCGATTTAAACTTATTGTGTCCTCACCGAAAAGAAACGCACTGCCATTGTTTTGAAGTGAACGACGGGTAACCATTCTTTGAGTGCGCCGCGGAGAACCAATGCAAATACCACATTTTTGTTAGACGATACTTTCTTCGAATCGCGCAAAGCTTGAGTTGGAAAGTTCGGAAAGTAGGTTGAGAGTAACTCTAAAAAACTGTTCACTGCCACACCTTACATATCTTGAAACGGAACCGCTCCGCAGGCCCCGATACAATCTATGACACTGCTCAACAGGTCTTCATAAGGGATCGAGGAATACGAGTCATTTATGTCGACAGAAAAGAATAAAAAACTGTCGCTGTGCCTGTAGTGCAGATACTCAGTAACATGCTAGGAATCCTACAGCTGAAAGGGCACCGTAAATTGTTAGTACATTAAGGTGAGTTTGCAGAAACTTTACCAGGCGCTTCTGTCATCTCCCGTTCTCAGATATAATAACCCTAGCAGGCAGTCAGGCTTGTGAATCTTAGCAGTAAAAAGCAAATATAAGCTCAGCTTATTGTCACCGTTAATTTTCCGATCAAGCTTGCCCAGATTTAAGCCTTCACAAATTCTAGTATAGCCTGACGTTTTTCTTTGTCTAGACACAAGTTATTGTGCCTGTCAGAAACAGAAGCTACTGTACACTTTTGTACTGTACACTTGTACACTTCGCGTGGCATTCTACAAAGCCATGGTCTTTGTCAGCAGGTAGCAAGTTCCGAGGTCTTTCCTTTAGGCACGCAGCAACGATATTAAACGAAATGTCCCTTGCGTGACCATGACGATGCAAAAGTACGTCAACACTTTCAGAGACGCACTTTTCATCATCAGTTATAGGGGCCAGCCTTGAGCCTTGTCTCACCGTCGCGAGCTGTTCTGCTGCGTCTTTCTTCGACTTCACGGTGAACTTGGGACCATGAATAAGGAAATGCTGAGATCCCGCTTCGCACATCGTCAACAACACATCATGATCGCACATGATCATCAGCATGCACTACATTCCCGGAAGGCGGTGTCCTTGTAGCAGATGCCGTACTAATTTTTGCCCAGGAGTTCAATGGTTCTGCCGACGACGCAGGATATTTCACACCAGCGCCACACCGCCGTCGTCAGTTTCTGGGAGCAGGTGGAAAGTAGGCGAAGGTGATCCCTGTAAAAGCATGCTTGTCGCTGCCTCTCAGATAGCAGGATCTCAGATTACAGATATGACTGCCCTGAACGATGGACGGAACGAACCCGCCAAACATCATAAGGACATCGGATGATAACACCTTCCGGCGAATACAAAGAGCTCATTAAAGTAAGTTGCTGGGCTAGTTGGTTCATAGTTGGGTCATAGCAAATAGCTGGTTCATATTTCACAGCCTAGTTCGCTAGCTGTAATTCCAGCGGGGTTGTGTGTGTGCCTCTTTGTCTTGTCCCGCGTCAGTTTTCCTGGTTCCACCATCCGTGATTGCAAAAAGCGTACCTTCTGGACCTCCAGAACACCACTGCTTTCCGAGGTACGAGATGCCTCGGATCACGAAGAAGAGGAAAGCTAGCAGAACTAGAAATGTACTAGCTGTCTTGCTTTGCTAGCTTCTGCTGTATACTCCGAGCATGCTTTCCTTCGCTTTGCGCTCGATAGTTTTACTGCCGCCGCGGTACAGACATTACTCCGCGAAAATGGCGCTTATGAGTGTGTGAAGCCTCGGCGCCAGTGTGAAGAGCAAAGGGAAGAGGTAGAGATGAGGCGCGCCACTCCAACATCCCCAGTGGGACAGAACTCAATTAGTGCCCGCACCGGAAGAGTGCTGTGCTAAAACGCATTGTGCAGCTAGATTTATTTGTCATTTCATGCCATTAACAGCGCGTGTGCTGAATTTGTGACCACAGTGGTGCGCTCATTTCTCCTCTGGATTTCGTAGCCTTCGGACGTGCTTGACGGTGACTCCTGGACGTTCGAGTAGCTAAGACGTCGCAGCAGCCCTGCTCGCCCAAGAAAAGAAATGCAATGGCTTCGGCGACAGCGGCAAAGGGTAGAGAAAGACCTTGTGGCATAGCGATTCTGAGAAGTCAAATGTTCAAGCGATGCCGAAAAGCCGTCAGGATCGAGTCTCCTGGGCACGACAACCGCAGCGAAAAAAACCATGCTGCAGCGACACGACGGCGAAATCAGATTCGAAGACACGATGGCAAGGCGATGACGATTACGTAGATTTGTCGGATCGTAACGTACAATAGGCCACAAATATTTTGTGCGTTTGGCGGTTTCGTTGCGTGGATTAAATGTCTGCTCTTGTGAGAATACTGGCGACCTCATCCTTTCCGCCTGCCGGACCGGCATCACTTGGAAAGCGTGACCCCAAAGGAAAGAAGTAAAAATAAAAAAGAAAGCTACGAATGTGGCTCCAAGGGCCCAACAGCAATTACGATGAGAACAAGCGAGGACTCCAAGTACACATGATGTAGACGCTAGGAGATCCTTGCTACCATGTCGGTGTCTGACAGCGGAAGTGCACTCGCAGTGCTTGTGGGGTATCAAAACACGTCGCAGCCCTCATGCATTTCTGCGATAGGGTGATGCTAACTCAGCATGGACAAGGATGGATTTTTTTTGTGTGTGTGGTCGCCTTTGCATCAACGCTATAAAACTTTTAACGTGAGTTTCTGGAACTTCAGGCGATCGTGGCTGCTGGATAACCTGCCTTGCTGAACTTTTTACTTAATTTTAGAAGCTAAAACTGAGGGCCTTTAAGTAGTGCATACCTGAAGCCTACTTGTTTTCAACACTAAACCAGCAGGAGGATAAGTCATCTATTTTATCCCGGGGGTGGGGAGATTGGGCGAAGCTGGAGATCAAGATGAGAAAGCAGTAGTAGACAAATAAGAAGAAGATGACGTAGGTGCAATGCATAGGCTTCTACGGCAGATTCTGTATGAAGAACAGCAGAAGGAAGTAGTAATATGTCACCTTCAGGATTTTCTGTTCAAGTGCGTTGGAAGAAGAGAGATAGAGAGCATAACGGTGTTCTGTTGGGGTTGCGTGAAGGTCAATACGAAGGAAGATAGAAGAGGCCAAAAGTAACCCAACAGCCTCGATAGAGGGCGCCGACTTTTGAGAGATCTCTCATTAGGAAAAGAGATTGTCGACTTCGTCCATCATATAGGAAATCTATTCCTGCATTAGTCTTGCCCCCCATAAGCGCGAACAGCGCTAAGGTATTTTTTTTCCCCTTTTACCTTCTTGTAGTGCAGGATAACAAATGTAACCCTAATCGCGTTGCATTCTCCACATCTCTTATTTTATGCCCCATTCCATCTTGGAATGAAAGATGAGCAAGAAAAATCCAGCGTTTTCAACTGTGCCCTAAGATTGCTCCGAAATCACTGTCCGAAGACTGGAGAAAAGGCATATTATAAACTGAACTGTGAATAGCCGGATGAACCTCCTATTTAAAAACCATTAGGATAAGAAGAAAATCATTTGTTTTCCAAAGAGCCTTGTCAACTTCAAGCAGTGTGCTCCATAAAATAACAGCCACTCCATTAAGAGAGAATCAAACAATTTACTTTCCATTTCTGGTTGCAAAAACAAACAGTAAAAGAGGGTCGAAATACTTAGCCTTTGGCTGCCTTGACATTTGCTTTTGACCTTTCCCCGTGCAAGGATCTCCCAAAAGCTTAGAAAAAGGGTGGGAGTGTAAGTGGTTTCCAGAACTTTCCATTACTCGCCTGCTTTATTCAAGGGTGAAGGCACGCCTCGTCATCATTAAATGGAGACTGCACTTTCTACTCCGCTGTTCGCTTTAGATCAAATACCACGCAGAGTTCTCCTGTGTGGTCTAACACTACGTCATCGGCTTTTTTTTTTCACGCCAAAACACTTTAAGGCAATGAATTTGCTAACAGTCCTTTGGTCAGCAGTAAAGTGGAGCGTATTTTTTCCTTCCTACTCACTTCTTGCCGACTCATGAGGATTTGCTTTCTCTTTACTTTATACTGATAAATATTCAACTGTGCGAAATAATGATGAAGTTATTTTCGGGTGGGAAAATTACGTTTCCAGTACCATACAAAGAGACAGGTTGAAAAAAATAAGAAAGCGGGCCAAATGTATCGGAAGCAATCCAAGCAAGGTACCATTAATAAAACTTTAAGCTCATTTTAGGCTATAGTATGGAGAAGAAAGTTCACTGGGGCGAATCTAACCAGTGTCGCGCTATGTAGGCCAGAATTGACGCACGACTGGGCCACTTGTCTTGTTGGCATTGGGCTGTAACCGATCACTTGGACGAAGTGCAGACTACGCTCGATACAGCCTGCGAGAGCAAGCTCCTCAGAAAGCGCTATGGTCTTGTGTGGGTGCACAGGGACCGCAAGACTTTCTACATATTACAACGAAGGTGGTATTCAGTTAAGACAAATGTCAGTGGGCTTCCTCCACGTCGTCACCTGCAAAGAGAACGGTTTCGTTTTGATACGCTTACATTGTTAAAGGCCAGCAATTCCTCTTTATTCTTGTCGCCTCCGTTTTCTTCGTGTGTGAGGTAGGCTTCCTATGCATAGGATTTATGCTGCAATTTACTTCATTCAAGGTATTCTCTCCCTAGGTTTCGCGTCGATATTGGGCTGAGCCCGCGGCTACCGAAGATAAACTGCGGGGTCTATCCACATCTTGTCACAGCCCAAACATAGCAAGGCGACTTCTCTTGCAGTAATATGTAAGACAACAGAAAGTGCGAACCATCCCGCACTGTATTTTTATCTTTTCCGCATCATGAAAATCAGCTAACTGGGTTCAGGAAAAATTCTTACGAAGATATATCATCGCTGCTTGTACCATATGCAAGAAGAATCCATGGCACGTGGTGTTCTAGGCAAGAAGTTTTGACGAATTCGGATCTAATGAGGGCACGTATATAAGAATTTTATCTTGCGACAAGCTGGTAAACACAGTGACACGGAGAAATTTCAAATCAAATTGAGAGCAAACTGAAATATTCCTTAAAACTGTGTTTTTCTAATTGTGCTAATTCTTGCAGATAGCTGTCTACACGCCCACCAGAAGAGTTTTTTTTTATCTGGCAGTTGTTATTCCCATAAGTTTTCTATACTTTCAGGCACAATAGATACCAAATTTGTTTTACCACAGATGAATTTCACCAACATACGCGTACTCTCACGGCTGCCTTGTCGCGACAGAAATTCTCCGAGAAAACAGTGGATGACGTGATTGAACGCGTCCGCAACCTGGACCACACATCTATCCTGGGAGTGAAAACGCTGAAAGACTACAGCACCACAAAAACAAATCTGACCCTTACCTACTCCTCAATGGCTCCAAG
This sequence comes from Amblyomma mixtum, assembly GCF_055824585.1. Taxonomy (NCBI): domain Eukaryota; kingdom Metazoa; phylum Arthropoda; class Arachnida; order Ixodida; family Ixodidae; genus Amblyomma; species Amblyomma mixtum. The sequence continues at coordinate 18,232,069 of NC_143016.1, forward strand.
GGTAAACAACCTACTAAGTCGTCAATTCAATGCAATCAGACAAAAGAAACTCAATGGCTCCCAGGGTAAACAACGTACTAAGACGTTAATTTATATAATCAGACAAAGCAATCGGTGCCTAAATTTCGCAGCTGAAGGCGGAGTTCTTGCTTTCATTATTGCCTTCATTTCACACTTTGTTGTTTGGTCTTAGGCTGCAAGTGGTGAAACCAGCTTACATCACCAGCCCCAATGCACATCAGCAAATCCTCTTCTCGAAATCCCTGGGGAAACTGGGAAATGAATTTTTTGCGTTGAACTTTGCGATCCTGTGAAAAATCTCGGAACCAAACAGGCGCAAATTTTCCGATATACAAAGCTTTCAGTCATTCCTGGACTGCATTTTGCCTTATCTCAGGCATAGTCGCTTAATACTGCTGTTCGCCTGTCTTCTTTGAGTACATCGACGGTTTTCTTTCTGGCTTACGTCCCGCTATCCGAGGGCGCCTACTCAAAAGTTCATCTGGCCATCACTGAGATGTTTGACTCATTTTCTCATACTTGTAGAGTTGATGCAGGTGCCGCCATATGCATTGTTCAATTTCCGCGGCTGAAATTTCTTGTTTCACGAGAAAGTCTCTGACTCTACATTGGCGCCATAGCCTGCCATTTAGTTTAAAGCCCTGTTGGTTAGAAGATGTGCTCCGTTGATTGCAAATGATGTTCCCTTATCGCGCAAGAGATGGCACAAAGTAATTCGCATGAAGATTTGCGTACAAAGCAGTGTTAATCATTGCTTTCAGTTGCTCTAGGTATTTAAAAGAAAAGGACCCAAAATGACGTGATGTGTCCATGAGGCTTTCCAGAAACCCTAGTACGGACCACATGACCAAGTGTTTCACGCCTTGAGCAGCAAAGGTGGATGTTCGCCACACGCTGTGGACTTGTGTAGGCACAAGGACCTCAAGGAAAGAAATAACGCAGCAAGTGCGACTCATGACCGCAAAGGTTGAAGACTTCTTCAATGGGCTTGGGGCAGTAATAAGGGCAGGAGCCAGCTCTGGTTCTTGTGAAAATTACCCGCACGACTTTCTCTAGTGTACAGTCAGCCCAAGTTATGTTTGCTGGTAAGCGTACTAGTTCACTTCCAAAAATATCTGGTTTTGTACTTGCTGAATCATCCTTGAGCATATTAACGTCTTTATGTGCGCAACAAGTGAAATCGTGGCAACAAAGTGACAAAAGCAAAATTTTCTCCAAATGCATTAAAATAAGTAGTGATGTAAAAAATAAAGCCGTGATGATCAGATGGAAGTTAATAAAACTAAACGGTATATTTCGTAACCTATTTGACCAAACTTCGGTTATTACAAAGCTTAATGCACTTAGGCAATAATTTATAGCTGTAAGACTTTTAGCAAGTATACATACATCGCCACTTCTGCGGGTAGTGTGATTGTTATAAAGCTGTTATAAGATACGAGGTTAGAAACAGTTTCGGCATTGGTACACAATGCTTCAGCCAACAGAATGGAGTGAAGAAGTGGCTGTACATTATCAAATAAAAGAGGTATAGGCTAGACTCTTCAGCCTTAATTGATCTTACGCTGAAATGAATTGGTTTAAAGTTTTGATTAATCAGTCTCAACGTCCAGAAGCGACTCAGGCTATGAGGGACGCCGTAGTGGAATGCTCTGGATAATTTGCATAATCGGCTTTTGAGTAGCGCAAAATATGAGCATATGAGTAATCCTTAACGTTCCCGTAGCATTGACAGTTCGGCACTGTAGCGCTTGTGGCAAACGTGAGATCACCTGCGCGCTGTCCAACGCAAAAAATTGTAAAATATTTTCGGGCTTATCAGCACAGAACAGAGGAAGCGGGCAGACTAAACGAAAACAGAAAGTGAACTCAAACACCTATGATTTCCGCAATTCCTAAGCGATGGGCGCGACTGGAATGGCGCTTTCATCACGCGCGCAAGGTTCCCGCAGCGTGTTCTGAGTAAGCCCTTTCTCACTGTTCAGTCCGCCTACAGCGGCAAGCGAATGACAGGAGACTGCCAGCCACGTGAATGAAAACGGAGTTGTGAGTTACGGTCACTCCCATTACGAATGCCGACTTAATTATATCTTAATGAGGTGAGCAAATAAAGACGCGGTCATTTTTATGCGACCAAAGGCACGCCGCCTTAAGTATGCAGCACGAAAATGACGCACGCTTGATGAAGATGCAATATTGCCGGGCTTATTATCGCCCTGGCCTTGCGGTTTCTTCCAGCCAGCTTTTACTGGGCTATGTATTCTGAGTCAGTGAAATGCTGACGACCCATGTGAGACCACGAAGAAGGCAAAGCTAAGTAGCTATGAAAAACACGAATGGATAGCATTATTCTATTTTTTTTTGGCGAAATTTTTTGTGGAACGGTTCACAGTTGTGATTTCGATGCTTCTTTTGTTAACTTCTGATAGGCACAAAAATTGCTGCAAGTAAATTTGTCGACATTCCTTTTTTCGCCATCATGCATGGATTATTTGCAGCACCAATAAGCTTGTACTTCTGGTTGCCTACTGTGCTCTCTTTACTTTAAACTGAAGTTTCCATCACACACTAATGATCGGTCTACGCATCTTTCGCTAAGGCAAGGGAGCCAGGAGTTTCTGCGAATACATGGAATGACATCCGGGCTCAATCAGCTCCTTGCTTTCTTTATTTGTATTCCTGGCTGCGCCAAACAAGTCCCTTATTTTACCTCTGATTGTTCTCCCCTCAATCCCTATCAGAGCATGATAGCCGTGGTGAAATGTCCTGAGGCGCAGAAAGATGTGCTGTAAGAAAGTGCAAGGTTAGCTTCTAGCTTGAACTCGTCGGACTGTCATCTATCTTCGGTGATCACAAGTACAGTAGAAGAAGAAAAAAATAAAGATCTGCTTCACAGAACTTTAAGCGAAGACAGAGCTCCCTGCATTCTTCCTTCCTCTTAGAAAAGCAGTAAAAGAGGGAGTTGAGTCCATCATCTTCCAGAGGTGAATCTTTTTTGTTGCTTTTGACCTGAACGGTTGGCCCATGACATTCTAATCCACGGCTTGTCGAAGACCCACAGCTCTTGAAGAGAAGTTTGATTTTTATGCTCTTTTCTTCATTCTGTTTCTCTAGCAAGAAATGCTCACTTCTATAGCACTTGGGGTTCATTTAAAACAATATATTAAATTTATATAAACTTTCTTTCAGTAAAATCGCTCCGTCAAGCACACTTCCTCCCACGTTTCTGCAGCTGAGGCCAAGCTTCCTTAAACGTCACTGATGCCTCAGTCTGCCGGAAAAGTTTATACAGTTTGGGCGTAGGAATCTTGAAAGGCGGTTCGAATTTGTTCTTTTTTAGCCATGTAAACAATGTTGGAAATTTTCTCAAACATTTTAACACGTTAGCATAACAACCACCACATCGGAAAACTGTCCGTCCGTCCTGTCTGAAGCATCGGTTGGCCGGTGGCGTCACAGAGGAATATTCCCCTCTCCACTTCAAGAGGAAAGAACGAGAGGAAGCGGAGAGGAAGAAGGTGGTTTGGGGGCGACGGGTGTTAATTGTTAACGGGGAAAAGTAGATTTCCATAAGGACTGAAAATGATATATTTTTTTTTTACCTTCAATGCATTTAATACAAACAACGCATGCCTCCTAAGTACACTCGGGCAATTCTTTAGCCGTACCACCGGAAGGTCGAATAAACTGCCGTACAGCGGCCTGCGACGAAGCGAAGCTGCGAAATTGGCTAGAATAAAGACGCGCGCAAACTGCACGCTATTTCCAGCCTGTTTTTTCAATCCGCTATGTCGAATAGCGCTGTACGACTTTTTTGTTTCAAGCCCGGGTGATCATACTAAAGTGACAAGGTGTACACACATGTTTTATACCAAAGTTTTGCGCAAAGTACGCAAAAGTACGGCAGCATAAATAGAGGCAGTAAAATGCGATGAGATTTGTAAGCATACGAAGTCAAAAATAAAACATCATGATCCTAAAAAAAATTACCAAATGACGGGAAATTTAGCGGGGCGGCGCCAAATGCGAATTAGTAGCGCTAGCACTTGGTTACGGTTCGAGGTTTGTTTTTCATGGTCAAACAGGCTTCAGACAAACATCGGCGAAGTCGCTTAGTGGAGGTCTTAGCGCTATCGCACTGAATAAAGCAGCAGGCTGTTTCCGACTAAAACGTTCATGAAGTTTCGTTTCCAGACCTTAGCTTTAAAGAAGCAGATCTTGGCTTTATGAACGTTCTTCTCTCATTCATATGCGAACACCTAGAAAAGAGCCGCGTTCTTCTCGAAATAAGACTTTTTTTCCCGAAATTACGGTTGTTAGGGGAATTTCTTCCTGTACATTCAGAGGGATTGATTACGCCCGGTCATGCATATCATGTACAGAGGGCAAAACGCTTGCCTAGAACAACCAAACTGTGTGTTCCGGAGCTCCTAAAGCCGCTGCGACCAAGAAAGCCAAAAATGACTATGAAATCCTATGAGTTTAATAGCACATGTTCTCATCCAGACCATTTTTAACCAAATCTTATGGCTAGTTATCGCGTGTTACGCCCGAAACACGCTCAGAGCGTGTTGTAGACATGCGTTTTGCCCTCTGTATCTTCATTATGTATCACAGCGCCTTAGTCACCTCAATATAGTTTATCGCCTACCTCCCCATATAGCGAGCACAGAGCTTAGTCATCTCTTCTCGACTTTACTCCCGATGCGGCACGCATTCCCGCCTCTGCATTGAGTAGACCTGTCATCTTCTTCCACATCTTACCAACCTCTCGTGCGATAACAAGTTCTGCAGTCTTCGAGGCACAGTACACGAGTAGATTTCCTCTCAGCAAAAGCCTCCTTTGGGCCACTACTGCACTCAATTTTGCCGTTAATGTTGTAAGATAAGCTCCCAGATATACAAATGGATCTCATCTAAGCTTCTAATCCTGCAATAGCGAAGATTGCAATAGCGAAGATCCTAATGTTCATTCTTCTTTAGCAAGATTGCTGCCACTTCAGTCTGTTTGCACGGACACAATTGGTCAAGGACAGCATGCCTATCGCTTTGAGTGCAAAAAACTCACTTGATTTGCTCAGCACTTAACCACGAAAGAGGGTCTTATCACACGATCTCCGTAAAGCTAGTTAGGGTGTCTTGAACAGCGAACGAAATAAGAAATGCCGTTATGGGAGATTGAAGTATGACTTCTACGCCGCCTGGTAATTTTCATTCTGTCGTGTTGTAAACAGAACTGACAAAATATCATACCTAGACAGAGCCCATGCAACAACGCTTACGCCAATACCACCTTTCCTTCCATCCTTCTATAGTCGCCTAGACGCCTTTTCTTTGGCGTTCTCCGCGCCGCAAAGTAGTCATGTATCGAGAATATATAAAGGCGAAAGTGATGCAGAGGCAATCAGCTGCGGGCCGAATACGTATTCCTTTTATTTTTTTTGCTGCGATGATTTCGTAGTTGACGAGAAAGAGAAACAGGCAAGTCAAGTTTTTAAAAAGATAAACGTCAAGTGGAAAGAGAGAGTGGCTTATATGCACCAGTGAATACAATACGCGAAAAGTTGGACATATTGGGGCAGGAAATGGACGAGGGTGTGCGTATAGTCGGAGCGGTTGTATAGAAATGAATAGAGATCCTGAATAGGGACCCGACACAATATGTCTGCTGAAGATAGCAGCGGTCTTGACTGTAATAATTTATTAGAAAATAAAGCAAGATATAAGGCAAGTATAAGTAAGATTTGTTATCCAGACAAAGGAGAGCGTCAGTATCTGGGTTCGACATTTACTGAGATATTAGGTTGGTCGGCACACGTCGACAAAACTAAGCTTCGTGCCGTCTCTACCTTTTCAACGAAACTTAGGCACTTAGGCATATTATCATCCTAAAAAAAGAAACAACATTGTACATTAGGAATGTAATGGCAATTCTCGATGCGCAGCTTGAGATGCGTTCACGGATATTTTAAAGACAGAGCCACTCCAGAAGCGTGCAACATGGTTCGGGACTGCGAACTATAATTTTGGGGTTAGAAGTTCTGAACTTCAAGAAGCGTTTTGGAGGGAACTTTTATACCACCGAATAAATTGCCTTGATTGATTTAACTAACTAACTAACTAACTAACTAACTAACTAACTAACTAACTAACTAACTAACTAACTAACTAACTAACTAACTAACTAACTAACTAACTAACTAACTAACTAACTAACTAACTAACTAACTAACTAACTAACTAACTAACTAACTAACTAACTAACTAACTAACTAACTAACTAACTAACTAACTAACTAACTAACTAACTAACTAACTAACTAACTAACTAACTAACTAACTAACTAACTAACTAACTAACTAACTAACTAACTAACTAACTAACTAACTAACTCACTCACTCACTAACTAACTAACTAACTAACTAACTAACTAACTAACTAACTAACTCACTCACTCACTAACTAACTAACTAACTAACTAACTAACTAACTAACTAACTAACTAACTGACTGACTGACTGACTGACTGACTGACTGACTGACTGACTGACTGACTGACTGACTGACTGACTGACTGACTGACTGACTGACTGACTGACTGACTGAATGACTAACGAAATAAATAAACAAATAAAATGGTGCAGCTGAAAAAATTCGCTCTGGAAAGAGACTTCCACAGTACACAGATATTTATTATCATTCTTTATGTACGAGACAACTATAGAAACGGGTGCGATTATAGTGACTCGATACAATGAAAATAATACAACCAAAGAAATGGTGTAAGAAAACGAGTCGTCAGCAATGCGAGGGCCATTCCGTTAGTGAGATATTGTAAAGATTCAAAGCGTTAAACAGCACTCGGAGCCATTGGCTGGGTTGCGCTCAATTTGCTTTGCGCTAAATGCGCTAAATTTCTCAACTTCAGCACTGGAATGATAGGTGTGAAGACTGAGTCACTAGAGGACGGCACAAGATAGACAACAACGAGTGCTGTCTTGAATATTAGGGCACTGGTGAGCGCGTCATAGATTAGCGATTTACATTCGCTGTCGGTCTGAATATTATTTTTCCAGATACCAACCGACCAGCTTCTATCCTCATCACTGACTGCCTTTTCAGAGAGAAGTCGCAACTGCCTCCTTCCTTCTCGACTAGCTGTTTACTCCGCCCGCGCGCTCTTCCACGGCGTACAACTTGCATAAAGTACTGTGACTACATGGGCTTCTCACTTACGTAAACAAAAGAAAAAGGTTTTTGCGACTATTTTGAGTTACTGATTAAACTCCACTTCACATTTTTCATTTAACGATAGACACACCCCAGTGAGTTCGAGGCTATCTTTCTCGCCATTCCCGTCCACATTCTCTTTCCCTTGCCAGGTGCCCGGCTCAAACTTATTGACGGGTCGTTCAAAGACACCGCTTGCTTTGCACAAAATTGATGAATTTGGTACCGCAGCGGTGGCCTAATGGGTTGAGCATGCGCCTAGTATGCGGGACGGACAAGATTGGATGTCCAGCGCCATTACACCGTCTTCCAACCGTACAGGGCTTCCTCTGGCTTCTCTAAGGTGAAGTGTGTGAAAAATGAGTCCGTGACTCCACTCGGTATTGACGAAAGCACCTTTTTCAATGGCACTAACTGCCCAAAGTTGGGTCATTAAAATTTATGTTCTTCATCAAGCATTATGTTCAGCCCGGTTCCAACTCGCTCGATTTTACAAGTACTGAGCAGTTGGATAAGGCGTCGACCGGGCCTTTGCCATGTTTTTTCGTGCAAAATTTGCAACGGAAAATTGGAGGGTACACTTAGGCTCTGCTGCTTGGGTATAATAACGTGTGGTTAATCGCTTATAACTTCCGCATATGCGGAATTGGTTACTGCCGACTTCACATTAATAGATCCCTGGGAGTTCTCATACCATTGCTAGAGTAGTGGCACAGCAGTTAAGCGAAGCGTCACTACCCAGCGATGGCAGCTGCTGCCACGGGTGGGGCTTGTGGGACCCGGGTTACTCTTTCCTAGCAACCTCTTGCGCTCAATCATTACTTTAACTGTCACCTGCTACGGCAGAGAGTTTGCTCGCAATCCGATGGGAAGATTGTGATGACACCACAAGGTAACGGGATCTAGGTGGACCAAAGAAGTTGCTTCTCCCGCGGTTGTTCGCTCCCAACGTCCGCGACGCCACCAACGACGCCGAATTTTTCACAGAATAGGTGCCTAGACGCTATCACATTAAAAACAGTAGCAGAAGAGGGAGTTTGAACTATCACACGAAATGAAACGATGCAAGCGCAGTACGACCAACTATAGAGAAAAAAATTGCTGCCACGGCAAGTTTTACGGAGAAAAACACCTGGGGAAACGGTACCGCCAATGGCACAGAAAAAATAAGCTTTATTAATTGCGCGTCTATGAGAAGGAACTGCAATAGGGCTACCGTTTAAAACACTCACCATAAGTATACACACGAGGCGCAAAACTCTGCATGTGCACGCAACCGTGATAAACAGGTGAAAGTGCTCATAATTAGATTCGTGCCCTGAAAAGAGGAAGCACAATGTAGTGTGGTTCCACGTGACTTGCGCTCATAAGCGCCTCGACAGGCGAGTGCCTGCCACTCTCGCTCGCCCTCCGCTTCAACGCTGTTCAAAGTAGTCACGCCACCGCGGAATCACTCGCGTGCGTCGTGGACACGGAGCCGCAACGCTGTACACTTGCCGGGATGCCGTGTTGTGCCTCCGGCCTTGTTGGTCGCTTAGGTACTGAGTTCGTGTTGGCGACGTGAAGAGCAGCTACAGAACCGGGCCTAATTGACGCCCCTGGTGCCTGTCTTGTTTTATTGATCCTGATTCCCTCTCTGTTGTCTAATGACGTAGGCCTCATTACAGGCGCTAATATGCGTTTTGGGAGTGCACCGTACCTGTATAAACAGTTGAGGTGATAGTGTCGAATCTCCGGTACCCACATTGCTGAGGAGGCTTCATTGAGAGCGAGGTTGGTTCTGTGGGAGACAAAAAAGTAGAAAGTAGAGACACTCCAACGTGTGGGCAGAAGTGATGCGCGTATTGCAATCACTTGTGAGAGGATCATAGCCAACAGTTCTGGACAAAAGCTTTTCTGAGCAGGAAACCTTCTATGAACTAAATTTCTACATGTAATGTAAGATTTCCACTATAGCAATCATTACATCCGCAAATCATCCACCGGCTGTGTTAATTTTTTTTTATTCAACTTCTTACGATCGTCAAAGCCGTTCCCCATTGCTTTTCTACAGCAGTCTTAACTCTTTGATGCGATCCATGTAAACACTATAAAAGAAAGATTTTGCTACATATCAGAAGAATGGACCATTACCTTCAATATTTCCATAATAGTATCTTAGAATTTTTCAATTCTCAAAATTTTTGTCCGAAGTTGCTGGACAAGTTTGGAGTAACTTCCAAGTGATTTGAAAACAGCTCGTTGGCTAAGGACTTGCATCCGCTATGCCCCCTGGCCAATCGCCCGCAGTGGGTATGTACCATTAAGCCTGAGGACATCATCATTACGAAGGATGCGCAACATAGTTCGGTGCATCGGAACCTCTTATTGTTTGCCGCTGAAAGAAACACATCGCGCTCTGTTGTGTACCTCTTCTTATGCCCTTTCTCAACGTGCTGTTCTGTGGTGGTTTCGTAAATCGGCACCGACTCAAAACAAATTAAAAGGTCGTTAATTAACAATTCTTTGTCTTTTCCTCTTCAATTCGGTCTGATTTCGCCTATGTGTTTATCCGAAAAGTTACTAAGAGGATCATGGCATTTTGAAGTTCAGCTCGGCTTCGAAATCAGAGGCGTAGTTGACTAGATAAACTTCAGCGAAAGATCTTTGGAATTACGTAGTGGCTGCCCTGAGCCCGCTGATCTACTACTTCTTGAAAAGAGAGTGCACGCAAGCATGGATGGGCGCAAATATGCCGCTCTTTTTTTTTCTCTCCTGCGGTGTATACTAAGGAATTCTGTGGGGAGAACTCATACGAATAAGGCAAGGCGCGTTATAGGAACGCTCAGTAGTTATGGCGAATAGCTGCTCAACACAAGCTGGTTACCAAAGCGACCGTGACGCATAGGTGTGAACATCGATAAACGCCGAAATACTTTGATTTAGGCGCACCGTAAATATTTCCGCTCGACAATAATTGACTCTTTCTACTGAGGCGTGCCTTATCTAAGCAGCAGTGTTGCTTTTGTCTTCTGACAGCCTACTGACTCTGAACTTTTTCAGAAAATAAATTTTATAAAATTCACCTCTAGGATATCGGAGGAATGAGGAAAGCTGTCCGCCGCTGTTAACCTTTAGTAACTGAGAAAAGGAAGTGCTCAGGAACATAGACATGAAGATATGAAAAGACTATGGATGAAAATTTGAAGCTTTACTTGAAGCATTGCCTTTGTAAGCAGCAGGACTGGCGGCCCTTTCGTTGAATGAGTTTGAGCTTCAATCTCTCGTCAATCATTTGGCAGTACAATGTAAATCATGTATCTATTGGTTCTTATGTTTCCTGTAAATACTGGTCTCGAATGGTCGAACCTGATCAGCGCACAATATTCCTTAAATTTTTAGAGTTTTAACCATCTTTAGCTTCTCATACTCTCCGCTTTCATTACTTTCAAGCGATGACGCAAAGCACGCGCTGAGCTTCGTCGCGACAGCAGTCGCCTATCGCAAGCAGCCAATTCATGTCTGCGCTCATTTCCACTCCAACGCATGCTCACGCCAGCCGCCGTAGTTCGTATTTCGTAGATGTTTAATATCTGCAGGACCAAGAGGGTCAGCAGTGACGACGGGCTAATTAACGCCGTACCGGATGACGACGGTGTCTTCTGCTGCGCACCTCTATGCCGCATATGCTGACGCGAGCGTAGCTAATAAAATAAGCAGTGAGTGAGGCGACGGAAACAGGACCCTGGCCCGCGCCCTGTACGCCATCGTCGACGGATCAGTGCCAGCCGCCAGCGCGGAGACAGAATGACACCGAAGGCTAAAAAGATTTCTAGCTTAATTTTCCGCGCAAGGGTGAGCGCGAGGGGACCTTGTTATCCTTCGCAAATGGAGAGTTTCAGGAGACGGAGAAAGGATGGCAAGCAGAACAGAACGAGGAAAAGGAATGGTACCAGAAGGTTCTTGAAGAAAACAGCACTGAAAACGAGCAAGTGATTAAACGAAAAAACAAAACAAAACAAAAAGAGCAGAAGGAATGAGCACCATTGAATGCACGGGGAACTGTGAGGTGGCGCGAGAGCCGTTCTCAGTGCAAGAAAGACATGCAAGGCTAGCCCCATTCATTGTGAGCAGAAGAAGGTAGTTTGAGAGAACGGTGAATTTGGGATACTGGCGAGGAATCTTTGGCAGGATCTGTCAAAAAAATCATTCAAGTGCGAAATTTATAGGCAAAACCTTTGATGTCTTTGTACCACCGCCGCGACCATCACCATGAACCTTATTACCTCCACTGCAAAAGAAAGACGGTACTAATGTTCTCGGATTATCCCACGTCTCGATCCTGCCCCAGCCAGCCTACTTTTACAGACTTCGTAATCTCACCTGTCCACCTGACTCTTGGCAGTCTTCAGCTATGTTTTTCAGTTTTTACCTCAGAATGAGCTGCAAGCCTGGTTCTCCAGAATTTTTCAGTACGGCACGCAAATCATGAAGAAAAAAATACATACTGAAGAAGAGCTCTATCAGTGGGGATTGAGCCCACTCCTGCGAAGCCCACTGCTGCCGGAAACAGGTGCGCCACTAATTAGGCTTTTTATTGTTTCTGATAGCAATCTTTCAAAACAGGAGATAATGTTAGAAAGAACACGATCACAGAGCGTTACTCAATGTCTTGTAATAGTAGATATGAAAAGGGGCATTTATATAAAGGGACATTGAGAATAACGCTATCTTATTATTGTTCGCAGTAGACGTTGATTCGCTGCCCTTTTTGAGTATGTTGAAATTTTTTTCGTCAGCAAAAGGCGCATTTATGCCGGAGAAAACAGGATTTGAAAATTTCCCGCCCCGTCACTGAATCTCGTGAAGTCTACGCCTAAATGTCACGGGTTGTTACGAATTTCAAGTTAATGGCGGGGCAGCATATTCTCTGGGATCCATGCCTAAAATTTGATTTTGACGCTCACATTTTTTTTTTGAAATCATACGGTGATGGTGAAACCTGTATATTTTTCTCTCATTAGCTAATTAAATTTCCGTTTTCGGCGACAGCGGAGTTTCTGAGATTAGAACGGGGTATTCTATAGATACCAGCCAGCTTTAATTTTCCCTGAGAGTCCCTTCACGGTTTCCATTTTTCAAAACCGTTCTGATCCACACTGCTTTAACTTCAGTGTTTAGCTGCCGGTGCTAACGGATTCTTGAAAGTACGACCTCGCAGGCCTGAAATCGTTGACAGCATGGCGAGCAGTAAGCCTAGATCGTGGAATGGCCCTAAAGCCCATCAGTATTATCCTACATTGCGGCACGCCACCATCTTTTTTCATTGACACGACCCTCATCTGGCAACTGCACAATGGCAAGTCTTTCATCTATTTCCGTCCGAGAATACCCCAGAAAATCTGCCGCTCCCAGCAGTCTAAGGAAACACGCTCAATACATTCCGGCTTCCGACAAATAAAACAATGCGTTCCCCGAGCTAAAAAAAAAAGCGCCATGCGAACCATGAACAAACTCGTACAGGCACATTGCTGGATTTTCTAGATGTTTCGCTGCGCGCTGCGTGTTCCACCAGCAATGAATGCAACACGAAACAAGACAACGCAAGTGCCAACAAAAAAGCAAAAACATATTAGCTCCTTGAGAGGAAAATACAAGCGAGGTTGATTTGCACATCTATGGGACAGCCTTTGTGCTTTTGGAGTGAAAAATACCCTCCACTGCTATTTAGGTTCCCCACGGCTAAAAGCCTATTTTGCTGTTCACAGTTGAACTGTCTTAATCGCGTTTCATTTTTTCTGATAGTACGCTTCTTTACAGCCTGCCTTGTCACTTGTCGGAGCTTCTCATGGTAAGCGATATGTGCGCTTGTTTCAAATGAAGGCCGCCCACTGAGCATTGTGTCACTGTGGCCCGAGGTCATTACGTGTTTTTTTTTTTCGGTGGCTATGAATACAAGTTCTCAAGGCTGAAACTAAAACTTGCATATCTTTAAAAACTTCTTGCAGACGGAGGCGCCGATGCGAGAATCTCAAGCAGCTAGCGATGTCCGCGCCTCCCGAATGGTGGCACAAAGAGTCAGCAGCAAGGCTTGAAGCCAAAGGGAGCGACGATCCGGTGCCACAGAAGAATACGACGCTACCAGTATCCTACTCGGCAATGCCCGAGAGTACGCTTACAGGTTCACAGACGATCAGTTGGGGCATACATGAGGTGCCTAAGAACGACTTTTCTTAAAGGAAAACGCCTCACTCATCGCGTGGATAGTTGCCTCATTCTGCGACGAGAGGTTTACGAAGACTTCCAACTGCGAACAGCCTTCCTGCAGTCACTGACGGAAGCAGAAAAGAAATCTCTGATTGAGTGTAACGGTTTCAGATACCCCTGGTATCTTAGAGGCCTCTCCTTGATATACCCTTGATCAGAGAACTCTTGGTGTCGCTAAGAGTGTACTTAATGTCTCTATAGCTACTCATCATCGTCAGCATTTTTAACATCGTGGTGCAAGTGACACGGGCATTCCTTCTGTCCACAGCTAAATTCTGTGTTTAGTATCATAACCAATTATTCGCAAAGGGACATTACATAAGGAAGGAAGCCACATTGGTGGCTTTGGCATTCGGTTGCTGATTTCAAGGTCAAAGGATGGCGGAATAGAATACCGGCCGTGGCGGTCACTTTCTGATGGAGTCGAAATGAAAATTCAGGGGGCACTTTGACTGTCTAAAGTGCGTAGAGGCGAAAGCGTTTTCCGCACCACTTTCACTGCTTCTGTGGCACTGCCGGCGTCACATGTAATTGAGTACTAATTGCTAAGTGATGACAAATCACTAATTAATGATTAATTACTGATTAATGCCTGAATACTAATTAACTGCTAATTAATGACGCTTAAGCTTCGCTTTTAGGAGTGGAACGCGACAGCGTGTAGTAGCGCTGCCAGGGTCCACGGAACGCCACCACTCGTTCGGCGCGATGCCTTGCCGTTTGAACGCCACAGTTTTTGAGGAAAGGAAATGGCGCAGTAATTCTCTGTCATCTCGGTGCACACCTGACCCGCACCGTAGAGGAAGGGAGGACGTGGGAGTGAAAGAAGAAAGACAAAGATGGCCCGTAATGAAGAAAATGAAAATTGTATTTGAGGAAAGAAAATCACACAGTAACTGTCTCACATATCTCGGTGGACACCAGTGAAAATTCAGGGGGGGGGGGGGGGGGGGGTGCACGTTTTTGACCTAAAGTGCGGTCACTGATGTGTGGTTAAGATGTAAAGCTTCGCCTCTAAGAGTGGAACGCGAGAGCGTCTTGCAACGCTGCCAGGGAGTCCATAGAACGCCATCGCCCATTCGGTTCTACGCTTCGCTCGTCGGTAAATTGGTGTTTGAGGAAAGGAAATGTATATCTCTCTCATATCTCGGTGGGCACCTAAACCTCACCGGAAGGGAAGGGAGGAGGATGGCAGTGAGCGAAGACACCGCATTCACTAGACGCGCCTTTGTTGATTCCAAACAATCGAGCTGGCATGGCGGAGCAGATAGCATGCTCGTCTCGGACTCCGAAGACCGGGGTTCGATTCCCGAGCTCGGCTGATTTCTTACTCGGTTTTATTTATTTATATGGCCTGACTAGAAAACTTAATTAGGCTAATTGGGCAATTAAGCAATTAACTAAGCTCAGTCCCACTTGCTTGGAGCATCACTATATGATCCCTTCAATTGGTTGCATGGTTACTAGCCAAAGTACAATTGGCCCCGTTTGAAATTGGCGCGCTGTGACGTCACGACCGTTTCGACCAACTGAAAAGCGCGACATTTCTGTCGACAACTGCTGCTTACAACGATGAGGCATTAAAGGCTTTCGCCTTAAAAATGCTCGCGTGCTGTGCGATGCCAATGCACGTTAAACCGCCCCAGGTGGTCTTAATTAATCCGGAAGCCTTTCAGTACTGCATTCCTCATAGCCTATTTTTTGCGTCGAAATGTCAAAAAACATATAACATAACATAACATAAAACACACCATATATTCACATAACATAACAAAGCATAAAAAACACGAGGAAAGAGGGAGGCAGGTATATTCAGTGGTTATACGTGTGTAATACAAAATCGGTGATAATTAATCGAACAAGATCAAATTTAAACCTGGTTAAGCAACTCGAAATAAGCAACGAAGAACATATCAGAGAAACATGTAGCAGGAGAGACTGAATCGTAATGAATGCACTTATGCATGCTAAAGAGATTGGTTCTATTACAGGGCAACTGAGGAAAGAGCGCGAGTGAAAACTCTTATCTTCGGAAGAAATGGTCTATTAGTAGCTCTCTGATGAACCTGGAAGCATTAGCTTCAGTAACACGGCGTCCAGAAAGACTATTTCAGTTTTCTCCGGAAACAGACAGAAAAATTGGCAAATTGGTTTTTGAGGAAAGGAAATGGCGCAGTATCTGTCTCACTTATCTCGGCGGACACTTGAACCGCGCCGTAAGGGAAGGAAGGAAGGTAGGAGGGAAAGAAGATAGAGAAAAATAGGTCCCGTAGTGGTGGTTTCTGGAATAATTTCGACTACCTGGGAATCTTTAACGTGCACTGACATCATGCAGCAAACGGGCACCACTTGCGTTTCGCCTCTATCGAAACGCGGCCGCCGCGGTCGGATTCGAACCCGCGTACTCTGGTTCGGTAGACGAGCGCCTTACCACTGAGCCACCGCGGCGGGTAAACAGACAGAGAAGATTTGGTTTCTCGGCATTCGTTGAGCAATACAAACATTATGTTCAAAGAGTGAAAAAATTGCTAGATGATCGTAAAGGAGAGTGTAGAAGAGGTCAGAAAGTGTTTTAAAGATTAAGAATAATTTTTAAGGCGGAAGCCTTTAATGCCTCATCGTTGTAAGCAGGAGCTG
Source organism: Amblyomma mixtum (assembly GCF_055824585.1). Classification (NCBI taxonomy): domain Eukaryota; kingdom Metazoa; phylum Arthropoda; class Arachnida; order Ixodida; family Ixodidae; genus Amblyomma; species Amblyomma mixtum. The sequence continues at coordinate 18,248,205 of NC_143016.1, forward strand.
TCGACAGAAATGTCACGCTTTTCAATTGGGAGAAACGGTCGTGACGTCACAGTGCGCGAATTTCAAACGGGGCCAATTGTACTTAGAATACTAACCATGCAACCAATTAAAGGGATCGTTCAGTGATGGTCCAAGTAAGTTTCACTGAGTTTAGTTAATTGCTTACTTAACCAATTACTCTAATTAACCTTTCTAGTCAGACCGGATAAATAAAACCGAGTAAGAAATTGGCCGAGCTTGGGAATCGAACCCCGGTCTCCGGAGTGCGAGTCGAGCATGCTACCACTCCGCCATGCCAGCTCGATGGCTTGGAATGAACAAAGGTGCGTCTAGTGAATACGGTGTCTTCGTTCACTCCCATCTTCCTCTCTTCCTGTTACGGCGTGGTTTAGGCAGCACCACCTAGACGTCTAGGTGGTGTTGGTTTAGGTGTCCACCGAGATATGAGAGACAGATACATTTCGTTTCCTCAAAAACCAATTTACAGACGAGCAAGGCGTATTTTTCCGCATTTCAGATTGGTCCAAATTGTCGTGACGTCACCGCGCGCGAATTTTGACGCGTGTCCACCGAAATATGTGAGAAAGTTACTGCGCAACTTCCTTTCCTCAAATACAATTTTCGACTAGTGTCTACTGACATATGTGAGACAGTTAATGCGTAATTTCCTTTCCTCAAATACAATTTTCATTTTCTTCATTACGGCCCCTCTTTCTTCTTTCACTCACACTTCCTCCCTTCCTGTACGGTGCGGCTCCGGTGTCGACCGGAGCCATTTCCAGCGCCAGCGCCATTACAGCGCCATTTCCTTTCCTCAAAAAGCGTTGCGTTCAAAGGGCAACGCATCGCGCCGAACGGGTGGTGGCGTTCCTTGAACTCCGTGGCAGCGCTACAACACGCTGTCGCGTTCCACTCCTAAAGGCGAAGCTTAAGCGTCTTTAATTGGCAGTTAATTAATGCACCAACAAAATGTGCAGTGAACAATCGCGTAGCAGAATGCAGCACTCAGGCTTTCGCCTTTCGCCACTTTAGCCGCTAAAGTTCCTCGTAATTTTTAACATAGAAATTATAAAAACTGTGAAGTTATGAAGCATGCTGCTGGTTCTGGATGTCTTCGAGTGAGTAAATTAATAATGGAAATGAGTGGGCGAGTTGATTTTCATTCTGACAATGAAAGCACTCATAAAGACAAGGACGACAGAATGTCTCTTTTTCTGTCCACCTTGTCTTTTTAGCGCTTTAAATGTCAGAATGAGTGAAAGAGTTAGGCGACGTTAGTGTTCCATATTGCTGATGTGATTTATGGTATAGCGCGAAGGTAAGTTTCATAAATTCATGAAAGGGGGGAAATAGCAAATGATCTGATAAGGCCAATTGACCCGAGTGTGCTTACACGAAGTTTAGTTTAGGGGCGTGCGTATATGCGAATTTTCAAACAGCGAATCTGATGTGTTCCTATTCGATTCGTCAAACGAGTCGAATAGTACATTTTCAAAATGAATGGAAACGTATCAAATACATTCCCAAGTTCCGAAATAGTTTTCAAATAATTGGCACTGAGTTCAAATAAGGCAAGTAGTATTTTTCTTCGTTTCTAAGGCAGGACCCACTCAGATGCCGCACATTACGTTGCCGCAGTCGGTCTGTGCAGCATGCAGGGTTCTGCGCCGCGACGTGGTGCATTTCGCAGTTTCCATTATGCTCGTATACATCACTTTCTAAAATGGACGACACAACAGGGATCAGGCAGATTCAGAATGCCCTACTTTGATGCGCTATCCCGAAAGGCCACGGCTTCTATGCCGTTTTATCCGTTCTGATCTACAGATATGTGGCACTAAATAATTCGTTATCGTCATCAGTATCAAAAGGATTAATTTTTTTCCTGTATGGATAGCATGGCGGTCACAGAAATTATATACTGAGAAAAAAAAAATGACTTACGTTCCCCGTAGTAGAGATCACGAGTTCCATAGTTTGGCAACTATAGCTATAACTTCACATGTTCTGGTATCATAGCAGTGAGCGGTCTCTAGCGCTTCACTGTTTCGCAGGATTGCTCGTCGTGTGCGCACATAGGGGCCTGTAGCCAATAAGTTGCAAAGATTGCCAAGGCATATTTGATTCTTATTTTCAGCAATGCTTTTCGCAATTGATTGGGAAGCAAAGCTCCAAAATTCGTTTTAGGTTCGGTTTCGAAAATCTACTATTCCTACACCCCTTGTTTCGTTACATTAGTTGTCCACGTTCACTTGTTCGTTATTTCGACGTCAAAGTAGCGTATGAGTTAATTTCAGACAGCGCAATGGACCTGAGGAGCAAGGAAAGTGAAGGCAGGAACGTTCGCGTGAGATGTACGTAAGCTTTTGAAATAATAAGCTGCTTGCGCCAGTTCCAAAATCATTTCTTTATTCGGCTTCGTCCTGTAATAATCTCTCATCAGTATTATTCAAGATGCGAGAATAAATGACACAATCGTTTGCAAAAAGGCAATAGAATGATTAAATACCAGAACACAGGTCGTCGATAATCATTAAGAACAATAATGAAGCAAGAACAGGTCTCTGCAGTTACGGTTGCATGACTGGCAATGCCGGTGAACTGAAAGCTGTGAGCATAAACAGCATATCCAGGATTAGATGTTTGGGTCGAGCTATAAACATAACATTTTTTGAAATTAGGCTTTGGTGAGAAACACAGTGAAACACTTTTCAAGACTAAAAGCTGTGTTTCTGCTAGTTAGTCATACCTGAATAGTAGGAGGACAACACAGAAAAAAACTATTAGCACGGAACACAGCAGAAGCACAGAAGGCAGGACAGCAGCCGTACTGTCTACTGTGTTTTTGCTGTGTTTCGTGCCGTTTTCTTTATTGTTTTGTGCTGCCATCTTATGATTCGACTTTTCAAGAGTCCATGTATATAATATCTGTTAGGAATAAAGGGTTCAGATTTAGGTGGAGATAGGTAAACTGAAAAAGTGTTTCGGCATTGTCGAAATTATCCGGAGCCCTACACTTCGGTGTTACTCACAGCCTAAATCCATTCGGGACCTTAAACCCGAAAACAAGGTCTCGGTTCTACGGCACACGCGGCCTTCAGAGCTCAGGAAGTGTTGCAATGGTTCCGCTGCGCCCTATAAACTGCTGCCTTCAGCCGTATGGGCCGCTACCAGCGTGAGACCCTATTCTGGACCATTAGATTCGCACGTTTGGCTGATAACATTCCTTGCCGGGCTTCTCTCGACGTAGCCCAATTAGCTGACGTACTTGACGTGTGGCTTCGACAGAGTGCGGACGCTAAAGCTCATAAGCGCAGGAAGGTGGAGGGGAAAAGCCCCTCGAGTGCGCCGAAAGCGGCTTGCTCCTCTCGCTAAGCTGCATGTAACGGCGCTGTTACCGACGCGGCGAACTTCAGCGCGGATTGCGTATAGGTATTTCTTTCTTTCACGTTTTTTTGCTTAATGCATTTGAGTAACGTAGTTACGTTTGAAGGTTAGGGTATAGCCAGTGTAACGCAGTAACCGATAGAAGTAAAAACATGCAAATATAAGCGGTTACTTAGTACTGCTGTTAACCCTTCATCACTCTAGCAAGGAAACAGCAGTTCGTAATTGGTAGCGAGGTGCTGAAAGTAGTAAGAGAATATGTCTGCTTAGGGCATGTAGTGACCGGTGATGCGGATCATGGGTGCGAAATAACTAGAAGAAGAAGAATCGGGTGGAGCGCATATGGCAGGTTCTCTCAGACCATGAATGGCAGTTTGCCAATATCCCTAAAGAGAAAGCTCTACAAGAGCTGTATCTTACCGGTACTCACCTATGGGGCAGAAATGTGGAGGTGAACGAAGAGGGTTCAGCTTAAGTTACGGACAACGCAGCGAGCTATGGAAAGAAAAACGATAGCTGTAATGTTAGGAGACAAGAAAAGAGCAGAGTGGGTGAGGGAACACAAGCGGGTTAATGACATCCTAGTCGATATCAAGAGGATGAAGTGGGCTTGGGCAAGGCGTATATTGCGAAGGCAGGATAACCGCAGGTCCTTAAGGGTAAAGGAGTGGATTCCAAGAGAAGGTAACGTAGCAGGGGGCGGCAGAAAGTTAGATGGGTGGATGAGATTAAGAAGTTTGCGGAGATAGGTGGCCGCAACTGGCACAGGATAGGGTCAATTGGAGAGACATGGGAGAGGCCTTTGCCCTGCAGTGGGCGTAGTCAGGCTGATGATGATGATTATAGTAGGTGTAAGAGATCGGTAGTGTTCGCCGGGGTCATTGGAACGCGGCTGGGGGCACTCAAAGCAGAGCGTCTCCTTTCTTGGAACGCGGCCGCTCGCGAACGCGCCGGAAAGTACGGGTGTCCACCCGCCCCGCGGAACCGATTCGCGCACGTTCTGGCACGAATGTGTATTTGGTTTGTTTTTATTTTATTTTGTGGCGGAGAGATTGTTCTGACTCCGCACGTGCTGGCACGACCGTGCGTTTGTGTTTGTGGAAAGGGCGTTGTGCCCTACGGAAGCTGGAGGGCTGGCCATGCTCTCGGTAAACCAATCATGTGAGCAGTGCAACATGATTGGAAGCGACGAAATGTGGGCCGGGTCTTGAGGGCTTTAAAACCAGGCCCCGGAGCTGGAAGCGAGGTTCTGCGCTAAGGTCAGGTGCTACGCATCTTCGGCTACGCCGAGTAGGGGCCTCCCCTAGTGTTAGCCAGTTCCAACTTTTTGTTCTTGTTTGTCTTTTTGCCGTTGTATCTAACTTGTATATGCAATGTAAATATCTGTATATAAATCTTGAGTTATTCCCTTTTTATCCCTGCGTGTCAACACATCTTGAGACCGTCTCTGACGGGGCACCCCTGGTGCGAAGAAATAAGCTTAAGTCTTCGAGTTACCAACCGTCTCTGGCGGGGCACCTCTGGTGCGAGGAAGGCACGTAAAGAACCTGTGAAAATTTACTGGCGCAGTCGACAGGATCCTGCGGCCATCGGAAGACGGCGCAGGAAGAAGATTGAACGCAGGAAGAAAGGCGACGATCAGGCAACAGCAGCGTTCGAGAAAGGACCTGCGGAGAGACGGCGGCAAGGACGCAAGGACCACGGCAGGTGTCCAGCGACGCGGGACTGCATCCGGTGAAGGAAAGCAGCGCGTCGAGAACTCGACGGTCACCGGCGGGTCGCAGCAAGTGACGACAGCGGGCACAGGACCAGCGGCGTGCGGCAGCTCATCGCAGCGTGCGGTGAAAGTGGTGGTGGACTCCGACACCAGGAAACTGGCAATGCGGATCGACGCATCGAAACCGTGAGTTTCCTTGGTCGCATTGCTCACGCCCCTGTGCGTGTGTTCGAGCCGGTAGGACAGTTGAGGGGTACATACGGCGGTATGGAGGGTTATCCATGCCGGCCCTCACTCGATGTGAGGTATCGAGTGGAATTGGCGAAGGCACGCTTAGCTTACTATCAGTCTGAGCTTGCAAAAGTGAATGGAGGAAAGGCGCCGCTATGCGAGGAAAAACCTCCGGATTTGCAGGCGTTAGAAGCAAGGCGCCAGCAGCTAGAGCTCGAGTTGGCTGAGCTCAAAGAGTCTAGGAGAGCTAGCCAACTAGCCAGGGAGAACTGCTCCGAGTCCCGAGCAGAGAGGTCGTCTGTGCTGGAAGACAAAGGGTTATGCTTGTCAAGCACAGGTCAAGAAAACAGCCAGGCCGAAGTAAAAAGTGAGCCAGATTTCTGCGAAGCTGGAATCGCAGTTGAACAAAGTATCGTGACGGAACGCAGCGTCGCGGTATTAGAGGCGGTGAACGCGCACTCCGACGATCATGCCGCACAGGTTAGCTCTGCCCCAAATGACACCAGGGACGCGGACGCGAGTTCAGGATTGTTGGAAGTGAGTCTCAGAATTCCAAAAACTCGGTCTCAGACAAGCTGCGAAAAAGAGCAGTCGGTTCAGCGTGAAACGACCAGCGACAACAGACGTCAGACTGGCGAGCTAGGGATAGGAGGAGGCCAAACGTTGCCGCAACGGCACACTGTGCCAGGCATGTGGCATGAAGTGCCACGTAGCACTATTGATGGCAAAGTCCTTTCATTTGAGGACAGGGAAATTTGTGGCGACTTGCCACAAGGCAGATTAGGATTAAGTGGCTGCGAAAGAGCGCAGGTAGCCTCGGAGTTATATGATGCCACGAAATCGGCAAGCGCCTATAATGCAGGGAGCGGAAATTTCATTGCATGCCCGTGCAGGAACGGAGCAAATGGCTTCAAGCGAGGCGAAGTAACCGGAGGCAGGGGCGTGGCTTTCAAATTGAAAGTCGGCGCGAGGAACAGTACGTTCCGGGCTGCGGTACGTCAAATTAGATGTAGCAAAGCCGGCCGCACTGTTATAGTTGGACTGGACAAGGCTAATGTTCCTCACGCAGTACGCGTTTCGAACCGGCGCGCCGGAGAAAGCTTTCCCTCAAGTGCGTCGCGTGCTGAAGTATTTGGACTTATCGAGGATCAGGACGTTATTTTCGATCCTGGAGGGCAGCAATTTTTGAATTCTTGCCCCGCTGTGGCACCAGCCTAATGAGCCGAGTGGCAGTTAGGCGTTAATTGTGTTGAGACGCGCAGTGGCTCGAACGCACACCAGGACTGTCGGTGCGACTAAGGAGGCTCACGTGGACACTTACGGACGTCGTGCGAGTGCTACTGAACGCTCAAGTTGCGAGTGTCTGTGTGTGTGTGTGTGTGTGTGTGCTCGTTCGCGAGCAGGACGAGGGTGTCTACTTGGAGGTGGTGAACTGGGTGCAACCCACCAATTTGGACGCCGTGTTACGGCGCACGGCAGGCATGCCACCGTGTGTATTTGTGGAATTTGCTTATGTTGTGTGTGCATTTTGCATTTTGCTTTTTGGTTTTGTTGGTGCCAGCGCTGGTGTAGCTGCGGCATGTCACCCACAGGGTGGTTTTGTGACCCGTACCGATCCCTTTGTTATAATTCTAAAAGTGGCATTTGAGCCCTTTGTAGAATCTTGGGAAGGGCGTGTAAGGGATCGGTAGTGTTCGCGGGGGTCATTGGAACGCGGCTGGGGGCACTCAAAGCAGAGCGTCTCCTTTCTTGGAACGCGGCCGCTCGCGAACGCACCGGGAAGTACGGGTGTCCATCCGCCCCGCGGAACCGATTCGCGCACGTTCTGGCACGAATGTGTATTTGGTTTGTTTTTATTTTATTTTGTGGCGGAGAGAATGTTCCGACTCCGCACGTGCTGGCACGACCGTGCGTTTGTGTTTGTGGAAAGGGCGTTGTGCCCTACGGAAGCTGGAGGGCTGGCCATGCTCTCGGTAAACCAATCATGTGAGCAGTGCAACATGATTGGAAGCGACGAAATGTGGGCCGGGCCTTGAGGGCTTTAAAACCGGGCCCCGGAGCTGGAAGCGAGGTTCTGCGCTAAGGTCAGGTGCTACGCATCTTCGGCTACGCCGAGTAGGGGCCTCCCCTAGTGTTAGCCAGTTCCAACTTTTTGTTCTTGTTTGTCTTTTTGCCGTTGTATCTAACTTGTATATGCAATGTAAATATCTGTATATAAATCTTGAGTTATTCCCTTTTTATCCCTGCGTGTCAACACATCTTGAGACCGTCTCTGACGGGGCACCCCTGGTGCGAAGAAATAAGCTTAAGTCTTCGAGTTACCAACCGTCTCTGGCGGGGCACCTCTGGTGCGAGGAAGGCACGTAAAGAACCTGTGAAAATTTACTGTAGGTGAGACTAATATCTGGTACCGGCCATTTTGATCCATCAAAATGCTTTGCTCAGAATGCGTCGCTTCCTTTTGTGACGTGGTTTCTAGGTAACCAGAGGGTTTAGGTCAAATCAAATCAAATCAAATCAAATTAGGTATATAGCTAATAAGAAATAAAAAAAGAATTGAAATGTTACGAAGCTGCATTTTGTAATTCAAAGAATGTGTTTGAGTTACAGTACTTCATTGCAAAATACTTCAATACATGGCTGCAAATACACCACAGAAATTGTTCCACAGCTTACGTAAAGCCAAGATGAATAGTGTCAAAAGAACATATCTTTATTTTTCCAGATCTACTGTTAGAGAAGCGTGCTTTCTACAATTTAAAGACACTGAGGGACTCGCGCACGTAAGATACAGTTGCGTGAGCACGACAGCGCGCACTGCACGCAAGAAAGCAGGGACACGCCCCCTAGAAAACAGCGTTCTTTGAACGAGTGGCTCCGCTAGAAATGGGTACCTAGTAATCGTAGTAATATTTATGCATTTGCGCTATAATGACATGCAGCACACAGGACGATTAAAAAGCACGTGCGCAAAGCCGCTCGCAGCAAAAAGGCACCCATGCAAGGACCGTGCTGTGTTTACCACCGAAAACAGAGTACATGAACAGAAGTGTGCATCCTCTATGGTAATTTGTATTCAAGCTCCGCGTGCGGCTAAGATTTCTGCCGTGCCTCTGCACCCAAATTTGACGGAGAACAAACGTATCGGACTGCATGCGTTTTGGGAAGAGAAGCCTGAAAACTTTTAACTAGCCCAGCCGTAGAAACGAACAGCGCCTGAGAATGATTACCCAGAGAGGAAGACCATACTTATTGCACGTAAAGTGCCAGAATGTTGAAATATGCGTGTTAGCGGTGTAAGTGTTTCACAAAGATACAGCAAAGTTTCATAGATATGCAAAAACGCTGTCCCAGTCTGCGATCGAAACACTCAAAGACGTAGTGCTACGGATGGTTGCCTTGGAGTCGGTGCACTGCTGCACTCTAAGCTCGAATACGCCTCTATGGGAGTAAAATGGGAGTAAGCTGTTTTCTTGCGAAATACATTTAAAATAAGGGAGTGCATACTCTCTTTTTACTCCTCCCTGTTTAGAGTGTACTTGCCTTAATGGCGCATTTCTGTCGGAATATAGTGGTACTGCGCACACAACGTGCTATTCCGCCCAAGCCGTATCCGCTTGGTGATTTCGACGGCAGTAAAGGACCAGATAACTATGAAGTTATAGTAATGCATGACCAACATGATTAGCGACACTTTTCACAAAAGTTCATGTTCACACAACATTTAAAGTCTTCGGAAGCTCACCTTGCGGTTCGTAAAATTTCTATTTCATTTTATTGTGGTGACTCTGCGACGTGAATTTAGCTGCATATATTTTCAGCCAACGCCTCACTGCATGTGTAGATCAGAAGCCAAATAAGATAGGATGGCAAGAAATATTTATTTGATTTCGTTATACAATTTGATTTGATTTTATGCGGTGCCGTGCTCGAAGCCACCCTATTGAGCTCCGCCAAGGATCACATTCAGAAGGCCATGTTCGAAAAGCGAGGGCTTGAGTTCAGAGCATTCAGCGCCCTCTAAACGATGGTCGACGAAAAGGGCATGGGCCATGGGCGTGGTATGGTCATTTTCTCCCTCAGGCGCAACCATTTATCACAAGGCTTGGGCGCCTGACTGCATGCCAGACTATTGTAAGGCGGTGGTTCCCTGTGCTATGTTGGACCACTGATTTTCGCAATTGTATGCATTTATTTGCGTAATGGTTGTCTGGTTATGTTAGAAAAACACCGAAGACAAGTCGATCGAATCATTTTTGTTAGTAGAAATATATTCTGCAGTTATTTCTGGCTATGTTTACGTTTGTACCGCAGCAAAAGGCGCAATTATTGGCGAGAAAATTGTATTTAAAAATCTTCTCACCTGCCGATTCAAACTTGTGACGTCCTTAACAAAAAAGCGTTGGTACCATTTTGAAGTCAATGGCGATGTAGGGTACCTTCTGGGAACGGCGTCCAAATCCGTGTCGACAGATCCATTTTACCTAAGAACAAGTTTAAGAAGTTAAGAAGTGTGCGGGTAAAGGGTGGCCGCAACTGGCAAAGGACAGGGTTAACTGGAGAGACATGGGAGAGTCCTTTGCCCTGCAGTGGGCGTAGTCAGGCTGATGATTCAAATTCAAATTCAAATTCTTTATTATATTCAAAAGTACACAAAGATGTGTCCAACACTGTCTGGACCCGTAGCCGTAGGCTAGTCATGGGTCCAAAAAATGAAATACAGTCATACAGACACTCCAGTACAAAGCAATTAGAAATTGTAACAGCGGGGTAGATACATGTGTATGAATACAAGCGCAGAAATGGGAGAAAGAAAAAAATAAAAACATTAGACGGAACAACTATATAATATGAAAAACATCGCCTATGTCCAAAAAAGAAATAATAATAATAATAAAAACGAATTCGCGCAGCAGGTTGAGTAAGAGTTAGTTCTTAGTATGTATGTGCTGAAAGAATTTTTTTGCTGTAGGAGTGAAATTTTGAGCGTATTTTACTTCGTGGGGAAGGGTATTCCATATTTTTGCACCAATAAAAGCGAGCTGTCGTTCTCCATATACGTTGTGAGTGGGTGGCAGATTAAAGTTTCCAAGCGTTACATTCCTGGTGGGACGTGATGACGTGTTAAATAGGGATATATAGAAAGGATGGTTGTATCTTACGATGCTGTTTACGGTAGTAGCTGTTTTCAGTAGCCGTAGTGAATCGAAAGGTAGTATCTTGACGGTGGCTCTATAAAAGTTTCGTTTTCAGTGAAAGGGGTCTGGTTGTGATTACAACGCGGTACCCCATCGATTCAGATTTACTTTTATTTGTCCTCATGTTCTCTTTAATTTAAGTTGCATTGCCGCTACTTGCTTAGTTACGTGATTTGTTTAGCAAAGTGCATTCAACGGCTAGTTGGTGAAGGAGTTAAAAAATAAAAATGCGCTAGTGTAACTGTGCATATCTTTTCACGTGTCCTGCTTTCTCCGTGACTTCTTCCTGGCGCAGTTTTCTTCATGAAAAGCGTTATTAGTTTCTACCTTCGCTTACTCGCCCACCTAGACATTGCCACTCACTTGCTTATACACTCACTCACCCCCCTACCCACCCATCCCTCCACTCACTAACCTACTCTTTAACTCACGCACCCGCTTACCTCACAAACCCACTCTTTAACTCACGCACCCGCTTACCTCACAAACCCACTCTTTAACTCACGCACCCGCTTACCTCACAAACCCACTCTTTAACTCACGCACCCGCTTACCTCACAAACCCACTCTTTAACTCACGCACCCGCTTACCTCACAAACCCACTCTTTCTCCCACGCATCCCCTCACCTCACAGACCCACTCTTTCACCCACGCATCCCCTCACCTCACAAACCCACTCTTTCACCCACACGTCCCCTCACCTCACCAACCCACTCTTTCACCCACGCATCCCCTCACCTCACCAACCCACTCTTTCACCCACGCATCCCCGCAACTCACCAACCCACTCTTTCACCCACGCATCCCCTCACCTCACCAACCCACTCTTTCACCCACGCATCCCCTCACCTCACCAACCCACTCTCACCCACGCATCCCCTCACCTCACCAACCCACTCTTTCACCCACGCATCCCCTCACCTCACCAACCCACTCTTTCACCCACGCATCCCCTCACCTCACCAACCCACTCTTTCACCCACGCATCCCCTCACCTCACCAACCCACTCTTTCACCCACGCATCCCCTCACCTCACCAATCCACTCTTTCACCCACGCATCCCCTCACCTCACCAACCCACTCTTTCACACACGCACCCCTTTACCCCACCCACTCACCCAAACCACTCACTCACCCAAACCACCCACTTCCCCACTCACTCACCCACCCACCCACTCACTCACTCACCCACCCACCCACCCACCCACCCACCCAAACCACCCACTCCCCCACTCACTCACTCACTCACCCACTCACTCACTCACTCACCCAGCCACCCACTCACTCACTCACCCACCCACTCACCCACTCACTCACCCACCCACACACTCACCCACTCACTCACTCGCCCACCCACTCACTCACTCACTCACTCGCTCACTAACCCACCCACCCACTAACCCAATCACTCACTCACCCACCCACCCACCCACGCACTTACTCGCTCAATCAATCAATCAATCAATCATGGAGCTGCTTATCTCGTAGCTCTCAGATCAGGCCCCGCGCGTACTAAAAGTCACTGCAAGGCTTTTGACTCACCTCACTTTAACCATCGTTACACAAAACAACTTGCGCGTACAAAATTCAAAGCTGTGCTCAATGGGATGAGGAGGGCTGGTATTAGCTGCCTGTTGCAGCGAAGTATGAAGCAGTGGTACTCGGTTATGAGGCGGGAGGAGCAATGACAATGATGAAAAATAAGCAATTTTTAGAGGAATCATTATAAAATACGGTCGCAGATAAGCCAAATAAGCCAAGGCATTTTAAGTTTTCACCAGCAACATACGTTGACGAATGGTTGTCGCCTGGTTGGCCTCTGTGTTTTATAAACGACCCGTGCATAAGCGCTGTCCAGTCACGGACCGATCGAGCGTACTTGGGCGTTTAGTTCCAAGGGCGCTTCACCATGTTCTGTCTATTTAAAACCGTATAGTCTACTGCAAACAATTCCTAGCATATAAGTAAAGACTGACCGGCTGGTCACAGGAATGAACACCTTTCGTAAGTAAAGTCACATTGTCATCGCTTGGCCGGCGTATCCGGGAATGTTATGGAGTTCTCACTAGAAATCACGCCTTGTGTGTGGTCGGGCCGTTCTCGAATGGAAAATATGGCAACCCTGGCTCTTGGTTGATTGGAGCAGGGTCTGGGTTTTGCAAGGGTCAGCAAGAGTTGTCCGCTGTGAGCGAAGGTGCATTAGGAGCATCCTGCACACAAGAAGAATGACAACACACAGTCACTTATGTCGTGTCATCTTTCTTTTTGCGTGCTGGTCTTCGTCGCATCTTGCATCGTAAATCATTTGCGATCCCTCAAGCTTTCAAGCTTGCTGCAGGGCTTGTTTATGAGGGCAAGCTTAAGCAGGAAAACTTATTGAAGAAGATGGGGAGGAGCACCAGGGAGCATTTCATTGTGGAAGTACTTAAAAGTACTGGTCGTTAAATTAAAAGTACTGGTGTCAAATGCTTCAAGCGCTCGGTCTGCACTGTGAATTGTTCGGTTAACTTCCGCTTAGCAACTACCCATATCGTGCACTTTGCGTGTGTCGACCTCCACTGCCCGCTTTAAGAAAACATAAAAAGCAAATTCTTTCTAACACGAGGCAGCCGCTTAGCGCACGTTGATAGTCCTGCGAGTTACGAAATTCGGACATGTTGTTGGATAGAAACAGACAGCTTGATGAAATACGATGGAGGCTAACTTCTGAGAGCACAGCTACACCGGATGTTTAGTTTGAGATGAGATTTGGCGTTCGGTAGACAGCACAGTTCTCGCAAGCCTGTCAGACACGCTTTTAATAACAGTCGTTTCGACGCGGAGAGTGGGTAGACAAGGTGTACATTGCTACGGGGTTTCGGACAGGTGAGAGGTAGATAATTTGTTATCGACGACTGCGAGTGACAAAGTTTTCAGGGGCGAACTTTCTGCCAAGCTTTCGAAGTTGGCGATCTCGGTCGTTTTAATTTCCTGCGTTCACAAAAGTCGGTCATTGGGCGGGAGCTGGTCGGTGCCTGGTGATAGAAAGTTTTAAAGTTACCACACTGTTGTCTGCTCGTGAGGCGTGTAGGCTGGGTTGCACTACTGGGCGAAACTTTCGGGTACACAGTGCAGTTATAATGACGCTCTCAGTGGAAAAAAATTCTTTTTTTTTTTGCAGTGTACGTTCAACTGCAGCCTTTAGCAAGACTAATCGGTATTCCGTAGTTTTTTACATCTTGCTCCGGACCGAAGGTACAATAAAATGATGAACGAAGAAAGTGCTGTGATACGCGTCTATTTTTTCCTCTACCAAAGATTAAAGAAATGAGAGAGAGACGGAGCCTGGATCAGGGGAGCTTTGCCGGGTTTAAATTCAACTCAAGATAAAAAAAACGAGTTTAAATGAGAAATCGATTTGTGAAAAACAAACTAATTAGAACGAGAGACGAGCCCTTAGCTGAAACAGCGAAGTCGTAGATTTAAGACACAAAGAAAAAAAATTAGTGGTGGTTTAGCATTGCTAAGCACAGAATATTGTGCGAAAGCAGGTTTCTTCAGGTGGACATAAGCGCCACGTGCACTAAACCGCAATTGAGGTGTCCACCGACCCAGTGAACGAGTGATACGCCTTTACATCCCTGAAAATCAACAGTTTACAACGTTTTTGTTTCGATTCAGCGCGCTTAGTAACACTGTCCCTTTTCGGTCGACGGCGGGATTCCGTGTCGATGAGCAAACTGATTCGTTCGCATTAGTAAAAGAAAAGGCGCAACGTGCCTCCAGTAGCAGGGGTCGGTGCCTACATTTAACCATATTTTAGGTGAAAGAGTGGTAGTCTCATGACCGCATCTTCACTTAGCGTGGTCGTTTGTGTGTGTGGATGTGCTCTTAGCCCTAAGGGAACAGTACGCGCTGCCGATGATTACCCTCTGGCGAATATGAAACGTTCACAACCAAAAGTACTAAGCAAGCTAATAATGCGAAGCAAGTGGTCGGTTCCTAGGGCCTCACAAAGCACTCCACCATCGTTGTGTGATTTTATTATTGTGTCTGATGCTCCTGCTTCTGTTTTCGTCTACACGCCCCCCTCTTTCTCTTCGATCACCATGTGTGAAGATTTGATGTATTACCGGACCAGGCTGCGTCCAATCAGCGTTTGTTTGTGAAGGTTGATTGTTTTTGGCCAGAGGGGCCGCAACGAAGCGAGATCTGCACCTACATGCTGGCTGCAGGTAGTATGTTATATGTCTGTTCGAGAACACGGTTCACCATTGTATATTGGTCGTTGAAGTTTTCGGTGACGCCCTATCTTCTTCACGTTGGCGATCCTCTCATTTTTTTTTGTCGTTCATACCATCCTCTTTGATCTCCATCTCCACCTGGTGACTTTCCATAAAACTAACGTGATTGTAATTTGTGCTAGATTTTGAGCCACTTGAGCCAAGTAACCTCCATTGGTGGTGCCGTAGGCTGACCGAGATCCTATCAGCATAAGACCGGCTTCATAGGGTGTCATAAAAAGCGTTTGAAATAAATTAGAACAGCGCCGAGGTTGGTCCGAGCCAAGCTGATATTGATAAAATGCTATGCTAAGAGTATCGAGAGTTGCTGAGTGTATATCAACATAACGAGCATCATTCCAAACTGAAAGCTTAACGCGTAATTATTTCTTAATGCTTTAGAGCATGCTTTTCTCCAAGAACATTTTTTATACTTGATAAGTGAGAAGCACACATTTTACGTTGCTGGTGCATATATTTTTTCCGCTTAAAAAAATTCTCACGAGGATGGTAGAGTGGCATTCAGGTAATAGTGTGTCCCTGTTAGTACTGCATTTTCAGTAGAATCGCGTTATTCCATTCCGCATGTTTAACGACGCTCGGTTGGATAGCGAGCGAGGCAGAGTGAAAAGACGAGGACAAACGCAAAAGGCAGACAGAACTGGCACTGAGCATTAAAAAAATTTTTACGTAAATTTTTGCGCAGAAGCTAAGTAGATGGCGCAAAAAAAAAAAAGCGCGATTGAAAATTCAGTGCCGTGGAGAAACGTTTGCATCAAGTGCTGTCCATAGAACTGTACAACCGTCTCAATTCAAGGTAGAATTCCAGTAGTTCAAGCAGGTTTTTGCTAGTGAGACCAAAGCTGCTCTGGAATCGTACCTCACTGCAGAGTGATGAATTGTTTCATGTGCGGCTGTGAACAGACTGCTGCGAAGCATGGAGTTAATCAGATCTACGTGTTGTGACTGTGAACCTTTTACGAGGGAAGGTTCGCCTACGACCAGGTCGTTCAAGTCGCGTTACATGAATGACCCGACTTCACTATGTCGAGTGCTTTTCTCAGAGTGAATAGTCCTCAAACGGCATTTAGGCTTGTGGGTCTTGCACGTAAAGAATACTGCCAAGAAAACGTTTCCACCTTCTTGGCTCGTTTAGTTATGATGTCAAGATGGAAGTCATTTAGCCACCGTATGGTCGTTGACCTCTTGTTTTTTTTTTTGTTATGAACTTGACTGTGTTGAAGCTTTTTTCTAGGGTTAGCGCGGCTTTGTTCTAGAAAAAGAGGCCAGGGAGGATAGTGGTGTGGAGATGCTCGGCTGGTGGCGAGAATGAGTGAAGCGTCACAGTGGCTTGCTTACATCACGTTATTTTTTCGCTAAATCTTTCTTGCGACCTAGCCTCCAAAAAACTGCGCTGAATAGGCAGTCTACGTTCAGAAAGCGAAAACTGACGAAAGACGCAGTGTGTGAAGAGGTGGCACTGTGTGCTACCTGTTCCTTATTTCTATTCCCCTCAATACACTCTGTGCCGAAGCGAAAACAAATAGCGTATTCATCCTGGTCCATAAATCAACTCAGCAGTCGTGCGAACAAAAGAACCTGCTTGCGTTTTTTAATGACGCGTACGTTCAGCCAAGCTTGAAGAAAAGCACCCTTGGGTTTCAAGGTGGTATACGCTCTGACAGTTTCCGTTTGTAATTTTTTTTTACGGAGACGCAGACTATTTGTTGACAGAGGATTCTTGGCAGAAAGCCGAGATAGTTTTAGAGTTTGAATATTTTTCACTGCAGGTACCAAGGCTCCGATGTGGATGAGGCAACTATTTTCCCTTTTATGAAATGTCAGGCTAAAATAGACCGCGCTGGCAATTTACTGTGTATTTCTCCAAGAAATGTCCTGTACACGGAGGTCTCGCAAGTCCATTACTTTTCCTAGTCCCACTGCTTAGCTTGTGAAAAAAGCTTTGAAAGATATGAAAAAAAAAAACTCTTCGGGAAGGGGCATTGACAAATGGGTGTTTCAAACAACGAATAACGAAAATAAGCACAAATGCAGTGAGTGGCGTCACATCATCTTTGCAGAAACAAGTCACAAAGCAGGAGTCAGCCTCCTGTGCTGCAGTTCTGAAGGCCTAGTAGCGCCGCCTAAAGGCGGCAATAAATGTTGGCTGGTTAGTGCAACTCCGGTTATGCTGATGCTACATCGCGTATCTCGCTGGCTTTCTGCTCCGACTCGCTCTTCTTTAGGTCCCTAAGTGAATGTGATAATACTCGACATGTATCACGGACTTATCCGTCAGCTTTCTGCAGCCTAAAATTTCAAAAAAAAGGTACTGCGCGCGCCTTGTAACGAAATATTGGAAGCGTTTTCTTTCAAACTCCCGCGAAACGGGGATACAGTGCTACGGACACATGTAGCCCTGTTCACTGATTGAGAGAAACATCGTTGGCGCTATGCTGGCTGCTGCGCTGGCTCAAAGGGAAAATATGTGGCGAACAATCATCTCCCTACGCCTGTTCGTTTGTAACTTCGGGGGAAATTGACGATTAAGTTTCTCTACTGAGCAGTAAAAACTGCGCGTCAAGTGAGAGGCACACCGTATATCAAAGTTCATTAAAGCTTTCGGTATCTCAATGAAATAAAAAAAATCTAAAGACGAAACAACAAGAGATGAAATTTGAAGCATAATCATGAGTCCTAGACAGCTTCCAATGTGGCATTTCGAGCAGTACGAAATGCTGAAGCTGTAGTTACGCGTCTGAAGGATCAGCGAAGTTGAAATAACGCCGAACTCAGTCTAAATAACATCTCCATTTTTGTTTAACTAGGAAGTCTTTTTTGAAGCTGTATAGCTTCCCTTTCTAGCCGTATGACTGCGCTTAGGTGGATGCCATTGAATAATTACATCTTTATTACAAATCAAATCCACCTTGAAATATTCCCCTAAAAACATTTGAACAACACTGTTTTCATTTAGAGTTGATGATTTCGCCATCTCCCAACCATATACTAGCCGTCCAAGTTCGCTCAGTTGGTAGTGTGACTGCTTCGGTGAAGCGGTGGTCTCGAGTTGGAACCCCGCACCAGGACGAATTTTTATTTAACTACGAAGTCTCTGTGAAAGCTGTGTAGTTTTCCTTTGTAGCCGCATGGCTGAGCTTGGGTAGATACCAGTGAATGATTACTCCCATATGACAAATTAACACTACCTTGGGGGATTCACTTAAAAACATTGGACCAGACGCAGCAAATTTTCGTGACCCAGCAGACGCGCAGAGGGCGCTGTTTAGCCCGAATTTCACTGCGAACCTTGGGCAGCGCAGGAAGTCTACCCCGGCGCACCAAGCAGGCGCTGGTATAGGCCTCCACCGCATGGTAAAGGCCTTCATCGTACGGGGGGCCGTTTGGCGAGCGGAATTTTAGAAAGGTTATTATAGACCCATTCGCAGAGAGCTAGCAGCATTTCTTTCCAGATTAAGAAGCTTACAAAACGGCTTTTCATTCGAAGTTTATTTTCCTTACGGTAAACGTCATCAGCGGAAAAAAAATGTGCTGTCAACGTTCAAGATATGTGGACACGTCACCCACAGCGCTTTTCTCCCGATGGGCGTGTTGTTCGTGGTCTGTGTAGAAACAAAAATAGAATACGCTGTTGAAATGAGCCCTGAATGGAAGCTTTATGGCGCCAACGATCGTTTTTATTTTATGTGGTGAGCTTGTTGTTGTTTTTTTCTCACAGTTCTTGGCACGAAAGGTGGAGCTGACCTGAGTCTGACGTCGTTTATTTGACATTATCTCCTTGTCACTGGCAGTTGCGCGCGCATTAGCGAAACTAGACCTACTTGAGGGATTCAGTTCTTCAAAGGTGTTGCAATGTTCGCTCGTTGTTTCAAACGATACAGCTAAAAACAAGCCGTATATATAGAGTTAATAGCCTTCTTTACCGAAAGCACCAAAATGAATATGCGGTCTAATGCAAAATATATTGCCGAGCTAAATGATCTGAATCGTTAAACAAAAACCTTGAAAGGATGCATCAAGATTATACCAAGCACACATACCACTTGAACATATCTCTGGTGTGATTTGGTTTGGTTCCATAGCATGTAGCGTCCCAAACCTGCTCAGGCTGTAAGGGATGCCGCAGTTGAGGGCTCCGTATAATTTCAACCACGTGGTGTTGTTTAACATGCACTGACATCGCACAGTACACGGGTCTCCAGCATTCAACCCACACTGAAATGTGAACACTGCAGCCGGTATCGAACCCGCATGTTTCGGGTCAGTAGTCGCGAGCACAATGACCACTGAACCACCGTGGTGGCTTTACCGCATCTCTCGTCCGCGCTCTCGTTGCCCCTAGAAATTATCGCTTTCTTTGAAGCTACATTGAAAATTTTGCAAACACGAGTAGTGAAGAGACAGAGAGTGACTTTATTTCCACCTCACTACTGCAAATAAAGCAGCGGACCATTGCGACATTTCTTGAGCTGCCGTACCTTCACTTCTCGCTGCAGTCCCTTTCCCTCTGTCACATTTTATTGCCTTCTCTTCCTCTTACTACCACCGCGGAATAACGCCCAGCCAGACCGTTATGCTTCTTGCGTGAACCGTACCTTTGTTCGCTTAAAGGAAATATAGCACAGATGGTAGATCAAAAGCAGAGAAGATGAAAGGAACCAACCTAAGAAGATGTTTGTCTTCCTGTCTAGCTGACACACTTGGGAGAAATTTGCGGAGTTGGAAGCAAGAGACCAAAAGCATAGGACACTGAGGACGTAGCACACGCATCGATCAAACATTCTGGGCTGTTCGTGCTTCTCTTGATGTAGGATCGTTTCAGGCTATGCGTGCCAGACATAGAAGCCGGCGTAAATAGGGGCACGTATACGTGGGAAATCTATTACCGCACTTTCACTAGTCGCTGCCGATCCCTGTGACGCAAGCTTTCAAAGACTATCTAGTGGCCTTGGGAAAAGAAGAAACACGTCCTTTTTTTAGAGAAAAACGCATTTCAGTTATTTATTTATGAGCAAAGCCGGGGATTTCTTTTGACTAATCGTGTGTGCTTTTTAACAAAAATAGTTGCGCTCGTGTCTGAGAAAAGGCCCATTTACTTCTGATGAGGTGCTTCTGGTGAGGGTATAATTTGCGTGCTTTAGTTGTACAGAGTATATGCATTTGCCGAACAGTATGTTGCTCTTATCTTTTTCCTTTCATATGCTTATAAGACTCACTGAATTTTCCTTACTCTAAATCAGTACAGCGGTGCTCATTACCGCGGCATGGTACACAAACAGGTTCAACTTTTAGGGCGTATGTTGGTTCCGTTTCTTAAGTGCGTCGTGAATAACACCTATCATTTCACGGATTGAGCAAGTGTCCTCTTCGTCGTTCTTAATGATAGCAACTGGTCATCCCAGACACTTGTGAAACTGCGAGCAGGAGGGAGAAATCAGCAGACTGATTAAAAGAGGTGATGGCAAGCGAGGGAGGGGGGAGGAGGAAGCCTCGCGCAGCAATGTCAGTACTCACTAGCCGGAATGAAAGTCAGCGAGAGGCGGAACGGGAAATGAAGCCTTTAAGAATAGCACGCTGCATTTGCTTTCTGGGTTTATTCCTGAATCGAAGCGTCAAAGACGGGTAGAAAGGAATGAAAAAGGGTGAAAAAGAAGGGGGTGTTCGTACAGAGAGGACTGCGGATGGTTACGGGATACGAATACTCAGGAAAAAAAATAATTATAGCGCTGCCTCGCAACCCAGCGGTGTTGTTCCAGGCGATCCATCAAGGAGAGTTGCAGCGTTGTCCGCCTATTAAAGCCAGGCGCCGTCCTAACCGGCGCCGCGCAAGCTCTCATCACTGGCTTTCGAGCGTCGCTAACCAGTACGGGCATGCCCGGGGCGGGCGCGCACCTCCGCGATGAAGTCTGATGCAACGCAGCATCATATTTGAGCCACCGTCCATATTTGAGCCACCGGTGGTGATGAAATAATTTATTTCATTAGAATGAATGGCGTTTGGGTACCGTTCCTTATGCTCGGGGCCCTCAGTGCAGTACAGCGATTGCTTCTTCTAACCAGCGGGCCGGCGCCATCAGCTGTTCCTAATCGCACAGGCTAGGGCCAGACAGAGCAGCTTCCGGCATGAGCAGGTATTTGGTTGGGGTATGGCGGTTGCCGCGATGGGAAGATGGGGCGCGAGGGGCTGGGGCATTCGCACATGAAGTTCTCTAGAGCGAGCTGGGCGCTGTTACATGACGGGCAGAACGAGATATTTGGAGCTGAACAAGATGGTCTTGTGGTAATGTACGAGAGGAGTTCTTCCAGGAATGTGGAGCCCCGCCATCCCATCCGCTCTGAGAAGGGATGTGTGCGGCCGCGGGAAATACCTTTAATTGTGATTTGTAGCATTCGAGCATGGTCCAGCATGCGAGAGGCTCTGTCGATAGTGCGTTACTGAGGCGTGACCACCTGCCGCCTGGTACCAGGTCTCGATTTTCTCGGGCAACGCGTGTGGGCGATCGTTGCCAGGAAGGGACGCGTGGCTTGGGGAACAGCAGATGCGTACCATGTGGAGTGTGCTGGGATTGAGGGGGTTATGTTAGTACGTGTTACGCATGGAGAGTTAGTAGTCCGGATGCGTACGCCCTTAAGGCTGCTTGGGAGTCGAGGACGACGTGTATCGTAGTCGCGTCATTATAAAGGCGAGCTACGGCTTGTAGTAGAGGCGAGGGCAATGGCTCCATCTCTCGCTCAGCGGCTCGAAGTCCAGGCGATCGATGCGGCAGCTTGGGCGTGTTCGTCCTCGTTCGTGATCGCCATGCACATGTCCGGCTTGTCGATGTAGCTGGTGGTGTTCGTATTGAGTGTAAACGGGCCTTTTCTGGGGAAGTGCGTATGCGCCTGCACACTGGCCCGTCTTCTTCCTTTGTGATGCCCAGGATGCATGTTTCTTGCAATTGGTGCCATTGCTTGCGCAGTCCTGGAGCACCATCGTGTCTGCATATCCAACTGGAGCCCGGAACCTTCAGGGCAATTCCCACGGCTATAAAAGCGAGCGAGGATACCAGAACAGCAGCGGAGAGAGAGGAGCAGTGACCAGGTCTTCACCGTTTGTCACCAAGCGAGCCCCGTCTGGAGAAGCCGTAATGCTGTGTTCCCTCTTGGCAAACCTTTTGGACTGTTATACTGTAGATACTTCCCTCGCTTCGACTGGCCTACCCCCTACGTGGAAGCCACACCGACTATTTCGAAACTGGGCCGCATTACCATAACGACCCTGATCGCACAACAGCGGATGGAGCATACTCGTGCCCTCATTCATTCATATATTTCAGGCCATAGGCCTGCGTGACTGCACTTAACAATTTTTTTGCTGAATTGCATCCCGTAATCGTTTGCTGTGGATACTACGTAAGAGCTGCAGAGTACGCGTAATAGAGAAGCAAGGATCACAAGCGCTGAACAAGCTAAAGTTCGGCGAGAGGCCCGTACGTAGAGGTGACTTCGATGTGAAAGGGAGCACGTTATTCGCGTTTAACCATTGATTACTCCGCAACTATTATAAAAGACCACACTTTTTCCTCGCCTGCGGACCTATACTGCCTATGATACAGCTTTAGTGCGGTATCACTACTAGTAACATTTTTCGATTTCTGGTCTACGTATGTTTCTAAAGTCTGCTTTGTGGCAGGCGGCATACCTGCCATCGGGTTGTGTGCAACCTTCCAGGTGCAGCCTGCCAGGTGTAAACACCTGGCAGGCTTTGACCTGGGTGAAGGCTTTTAAGGTAAATGCCTTCAGTATAAAGGCCTTTGTGGTAAAGGCCTTTCAGTCTAATTGCCTTTAGGTCATAGGTGTATATGGTGAAGGCCTTAAGCTCAAATGCCTTTCTCACGTAAGAACATTAAATGCCCACCGTAACTGGCGCTACTGCACAATATTCGGCGCTTAGCCGTGCTAAACCATCCGCTATTGCTTTTTTCACTTCTGGGTAGAAGTAATAACCGAACTTTTTTCTTGTGTGCAAATTTAATGTCACTTTCCGTGTTGGTGAACCAGAACGCGATGCTCACAAAATTTCAAGAGCTGTGAAGCACCCGCGATTATAAAGCGCTTGCGATTATTAAACGGCTACATGTGCACAGGAAAATGAAACGTGTAAATTCAGCAGGTACGTTCAAATACAGTCTGCCGCAACTCACGTTACAAATGTCAGTCGATGCGGACCTCACTCACTACCTTGCTACAGTCCACTCTCCTAGGCCGTTCTCCATGTCCGGCCTACCTGAAAGCCTGTACCTCTTCATGCCAGCCTCCGTTAGCGACTGCGCCTAATCTTGGTGGAACATAGGCAGTTGTTTTCTTTTCCGGCACTGAGGCCCCTACAATTAGCCCGTGACATTGTTTCGTTGCCCTGAAAACCTGTCACTGAGTGTCAAAGCGTGCAGTAGTGCGGCGCGCTACAGCGCCCACCGCCCCATCGCCTCGCCAAAACTGAGGACTGTGATAGGTGGCGCAGTGCACGTGAGCAAACCATGTAGCATGACCACACTACGGGGATGGCATCTCCGTCGCTTTGAAGTATAATCCATTTGGCCACATGAAAATATTTGAAAGAAAATCAGCATTTTCGAGTTTTTGGAGAATTTTTATATTCACTGAAGGTCTGCAATACCTAAATCATGTATACCCAGTTAAAAAAAAAAAAACCGGATCTGCAACGTTATAGAAAGCTTGGCCTTGCCATAAGCAGAATGAAGGGTATTTTAAATGAATGGTCTGTTTTTTTTTTGGAAGTTTAACATAAATATAAAACTAATGAGGTCGTCGCAAGCTTTTTAAAGTGATTTCTTGGCACATATTTTGAGTAACCAAAGCAGAATTAGGCAAAAGAACCGTAAACCGAAATTCCGCCGGAAGAATATCTTTTGTGAAACATCGACAAGGCGCAGGATTATGACTTTAGGGACGACACCACACTCAAAAGTGGCACAAATAACTCGCGTTAAGACTACCATGCCTCAAGCTGTCTCGTTGCTTTTTTGCAAGGAAACACTAAAAGGCAGAGAGTGTTAGTCTTCAATTTTTGCATTCGTAGAATCCTTTTAAGAAAGATTTCTGTTTTTTGTTTCTTGGTTGCTTTCGTATTTCATCTGCAGCGAGATT
The DNA here is from genome assembly GCF_055824585.1 of Amblyomma mixtum. Lineage (NCBI taxonomy): Eukaryota > Metazoa > Arthropoda > Arachnida > Ixodida > Ixodidae > Amblyomma > Amblyomma mixtum. The sequence continues at coordinate 18,272,170 of NC_143016.1, forward strand.
GCTGAAGAGAGGTTGCAATGTCATCGTTAGAAACGAAAATCTGATGCTAGATTTTCCTGTACCCTTGTTTCTTCCATGAGAACGTCACATCCCATTATGACAGTGAACTAGGCACGTGGGCAAAATCTGAGAGAAAACAGACTTTTCGCCAACAGCAGAAAAAAAAACCAAAAGTACGTACAGCTTTTGTCCTGAGGAAGTAAGAGGGATTCTTGTAAGGACGCGGCGCTCTTGCCATTCCGAAAAATGCATGCAAGGACAGTTAACGCGCGAGCAGCCATAATGACTCAAAATGAGAGCAGAACAGCGCAGAAAGGAAGGCGAAGAAATATAATAAAAGCATGTCTCTATCAAGCAGAAAAAAGTAATGTCGAAATTATTCTGCCACTAGTCTCGAGAAAATGAAAGAGAAAAAATTAAGAGTAACCCTAAGCTACGCGCTCAGTATGGCTTTCATGCCTTTGTCACCTCCGCTGCCTCGCCTCGGCGTTCAGCATTTCGCTGACAAAGGCACGCTGGCTGCAAAAGCCCCAGCGCGAGTGCGATGATAAGCCCTGCAATATCGCACATTCATGAGGGAGCGTCATTTCTCCTTGACGTAATTTAAGCCGCATGCATTCGCAGCGAAAGCAAGGCTCACGTCTTGCGGCTGCGCGACATGCCACGCTCGCTCATTACGATATAATTAGTAAGCCCATTGCTCTTAACGCGGGTGACCGCAAGAAACCGCTTCATATTCACACGTGTGGCTCGTCGGTGATACAGCCTCTCGTCTTCGGCTTGTCGCTGTTGTGATGCTCAGCCGTCGTGCAGCGTTTGCTCAAACAACGCTGCCGGAAATCTGTCCGCACGATGGAAGTGCCTGTCGGCAGCTGGCGGCTCGTTCAAGCGTCGCAGAAAAGGGAGGCCTTTGCGTTTAGTTCTTTATACTTTTATTTCTTTTTTTGTTGTTGTTGATGTGGAAAGAGTAAAGCATTTCTGCGTTGCGAAATGCGTCGAAGTTTGCAAGCTGAAGCAAATGCGCCTACTGCTTTGAAAGCGCCGTTGTCAGGCAAGGAAGAGCGACTTTTCAGAGCTATTTTCTGTGCTACATAAAGGCGACACGGTTTATGCAGAGATATCTCCGCATAAACCATGCCATATTTTAAGTGATCCGTGGATGGTAGAGAAGATTGAAGTGAGATTTAAGTGATGCTTCGCAGTCCGTATAGTATTGTTGCATGATTGGGCTTCAACTACGAATGCTATGAAGTAAGCATTAAACAATTACTTCGCTAATGAATGAAGCTCAATATGGCGACGGAATGTTGATTGACGCTTCCGGTGTCTGAGCTGGCAGTCATACCTGCAGGGGAGCTTCGTGTGAGCAGAGAGACACAGAGTGACATTGTGCTGATACAAAAAAATGCGAAAGCTTGGCAGTTTTCTTTAAATTTTCAACTGTAATCGTAAGTTATGGAACGGAATGTTTTTTTTTTCTTTCGTAGCCGTTATTTAATCATTAGACATATCAGGTCAGGCAAAGCACCATCCAGTATGTAGTTATTCAAGCGTGAAACTAAGAGTGCTAAAAAACACGAATGGTGCAGCAAAACAAAAGCGCCTCAAATCGATCGATTTATACAAAGGATTTGAAAATATCTGCGCATCCAAGGACAGCGCAGACGACCAAAACAAGGAAAAAGAATTGGCTAGAAAGGAAACATTAATAAAGCTTAGACACTTTCGTTGGTTTCTGAATGAACTCCTGCCTGTAAAAGGCCGCTTCCACCGCACCAGTCCACTCGACGTTCCGAAAAGGAATCGATGTGTGTGGTATTAGAGCACAAACACAGGCACATACGCTCACAAGTGTATGCATGGACACACACACACGTGCGCACAACCACACAACCACGCACGCACGCATGAATGCACGCGCACACATACACACACAGACCTTTCATTGCATTCAGTCATTAGGCAAGAAATGTTTCGTGCCTCAAATGCACCACCATTACAATTGTGTAGACTGAGGAGCGTGACCATCAGTTACAAGTCACGAATATCGGGGAAGTGCTTGAGATGACAAATAAGAACGAGCGACGACCGCAACAGCGTTTTCTTACAAAAGGGCAGAACCCTTTGACATCAATACGAACGCTGCGCCTTTGTTGAAACTTTCGTAAGCTTCTGAAAGGCTAGTTCCAGGAGCAGCACCGTAGCACGTCAAGAGCGGACCAAAATATCGCTTGAAGAGTGTTTAAAAAAAAAATGAATGAGTAGAGGTGGACAGCCAAATCTTCAAGCGCTGGTACAGTAAAAAGATGCACATGCGATGAAGAAAATGACCACAAAACTTGCTACATACCGCCGAGGCTGGAACTGAGATAAGAACATGGCCACGAACATCAAAAAGAAAAACGCGCAAAATAGAGACTGCTAAATGGGAAGACAAAAATGTAACAGAAGAATCATATCGTGAATATAGAGACGGAACGAGCTGAATCCAGAAGAAAACGCTATTCCATAGGTCAAGACGCAGTGTATTTTTTTTTTTCACGCTGAATCAAGTTGCCTCAAAAACACGCAATATACAGGCTGTCGCATGTAATTTGAACCAAGGCTTCAGAAATAAAAGGCGCCTGAGTTCTGAATTCAACCGATCGAGTGATGTTGGTACCAGGCTTGAGTAGCTGCTGCTATATTTTATTACATTTAATCATGTTTACCTGGGTACTTTTTAAATTACGGGCTGCAGACAGCAAGTGTCATACTCAGATTTGTCGAGCGGGCTCAGAAATCGCCGGCTAACTTGTTTTGTACGCAATACGTCTCAAGTATTGCTTTTTTTTTATGTTTCAAAGAAAGCCCGCGAAACATGAAAACATCCACATGATGAGATGTTTAAGCAATGCTATTGTGCTGCTCTCAAGCGTGCAATGGGTGAACAAGGTCGGCTGCAGCATGTCTGCGGCCCTCGGGAAGTGACAGGTCGCTAGGTGGTTGAAGGTGTCTGGGCCTCCGGCTCTTGTAGCTTGCTGGAGCAAATGCATGCTGCTGACCGACCATTGCCGAAACGACAACACGTCTAAACCTGCGAAGGAGAAAAAGAATTCTTTATTTTTTAAAGCTTCAAATGCGTGACTGGGGTGACGGCGACGAGGGAGCAGGGCGGAAAAAGTCGACAGGAGCAGAGGTATTTATTTTTTCAGCGACTGTCACTTCAAAAAGCGACCCTTAAATACAGTGCGTGTTCGAACAGGCAGCCCTTTGCCGCCATGCTACTGCGACATCTTATTGGCACATTTTCCGCGGCACTCTTGATCATGGTCTCGAGAATGGTGTTTGATACTTGTCTTATTTTTGCTTTTAGGTTGTCTGACGTGCTCAGTGTCCAGTATACGCACCCCATAGGAAAAAGTCCAGGGGGGTTAAATCTGCCGACCTTGCTACCCAAGCAAACTGCTGTGGCAAAACTTCATCCAGCCACTTGGAAACTTTGGTGCTGCCATCCGCAGAGACACCGTCATGCTGATGATTCTAGATATCCCTGATCCTAGCCAATGGAACTTTCCAAGGAAGATCCTCAAATGGCCCATCGTGGTTACTGCTGACGTATCGTGTACTTGTGCGCTAAGTAAAAAATATGGGCCTAATTGCATTCTACAGTGGTGTGAACTGTATTGCGTTTTAATGCTCTCTTGTATTGTATGCTCAAAGAAGCTTGTTCATTCATGGTTATATGTGCATTTCTTTGTCTCTTCACTTTCCCTCCCTGTAATGACCCTCAAATGAGGGTTGACAGTATTCATAAATAAATAAATAAATAAATAAAAGACCACTGATATTGGAGGTGTGTCTGCAAAATCAAGTGGTGGTTTTGTCACTCAAATAGTGAACGTTGTGGATGTTCACCGGTGCTTTGCACGAGAAGTTAGCTGCGCTGGTCAGCAGCATATTGATGGCAAAACCTTAGCCCTCTTCTGTCTTGACTAGAAACCGGTTTGCGAGTTTTTTTTTTCGATTTTTGAAGTATCGTGCCTCCAGCATTTGATGCAGCTTCAAGTGGCAGGGATGAGGTTGTCTCCTGTTCAGTATTCTTCACACTGAAGACTTTCAATCTCCAACTGCATGCAGCACACACACACTGTATGAGCACTTTTCTTGGGCTGTGAAGAAAACTGACAATATCTGTCTCCACGTCCTCGTCCACGAATGCAGATTTATGTCGTTTATTTTTAAAGACCCCATTCTGTCTCAGCGTCTCATATGTACGCACAATCGGCATTAAGCTTGCACGTACATGTATATCAGCGTTGAAGATAAACCTAGAGCCAGGCTCACATTCTCTCTTTCCTCATTGGAGTAAGACATGTGGGCTGTTGTAAGTAGATTAAGTCCAAGTAACGCTGCTGTCGAGAACACCTAGGGATACGTGGATGCAGCAACTTTAATTTTCTGCAACTTCAATTTACCAGCCACTGCCCAGATTCGAAGGAAACGCCTATAGGATCTATTTATTTATCGAACGACTTAAGACAGATCTAAAAAAAAGTGAGTGCAAAAGAAATAAAACACAAATTACCAGCACAACTGCTTGCTGCATAAACTAAATACACGTCACAATTACTTTACAGCTTAATGATTTGCCGCTAAACAGCTCCCAACGAGTGCAACGTTCGAGGATTTTACATGAAATAGGGGCGTTAACCAAAGCAAAATTCTTGGTCTGGCCGCGGCTCGGTCATCGAAAATTGTAGTATGCTCATAATAAATAGTCATTAGCATAGAGGTAATATTTTTAAAAACTTCAATCGTAATTCTGATTAGTCGATATCAGAATTGTAAAAAATATTTGTGCAATAAATGCGACCTCTAAAGATTTTAATTGTCGAAATTAATTTTTCATCCTTTACGCGGAATGGCGTAAGCTGAACGAGTCGATGATAAAGAATTGGCCCCCAATTTACCTGGTTAAGCTAAATGAGACTTAGACTCGTATCCCATTGATAGACCGCGGCGAATTCTCACAGCATAATCGGGGCACTGGTGTAGCGGTTAAGCGATGCGCCACTGCGCCCACAGGGTGGATATTTAAAACAGCCACCACAGGGCCTCCGAGATCCAGGTGGCTCTTCCCGAGGAATGAGGAGAAGGAACAGATTCCTAGATCATAATCTTTGCACAGAGCTCTTCTGGAGGCGATCTTGCACACATGCCTTTTGTGGTCTGACTCCTTCTCTTCTTAGTGATTGTTATCAATTCGTTAGTATTTGAAGGTTGGTTTGCAAGGCATGTAATGCGAAGGCAAGGTAACTGATGGTCGTTAAACTGTAGAGAAGGCGAGCGTAGCAGAGGTTGGCAGAAAGTTAGGTGGGTGGATGAGATTAAAACGGCCGTAGCTGGTATAGGACCGGGTAACAGGATAGATACGGGAGAGGCCTTTGTTCTGGAAAGACCGTGATTAGGATGAAAATGACAAATAATGATTAGAAGGGTCCGTGCAGGAGGAAATGGCGACCGTTGTGGCGCCTGGCGCGTTCCGCACCTTGTGACGCAGTCACAACCTGCCCAGCTCGGCAGGCGGCAGTTAAATTAACGATTTGTTCACGAGAACTCACTCGGGAAGACCAACCTGGGTCTCACAAACCGTCGCGTTGGCTCAGTGGTTACGGTGCTCGGCTGCAGAGAAGAGAAACGCGGGTTCGATCCCGGCCGCGGTTGTCGAATTTCGATGGAGGCGAAATTCTAGAGGGCCGTGCACTGTGCGATGTCAGTGCACGTTAAAGAACCCCAGGTGGTCGAAATTTCTGGAGCCCTCCACTATGACGTCTCTTATAGCCTGAGCTGCTTTGGGACGTTAAATCCCCATAACATAACCAAACCAAACAAGCTGTACCTTTTAGATAGTGACTCATCTAGTGCTAGCGTAGTAAAAAATGCCCAGTGGTACCAAGTAATGTTCTACTTGATGAGCTCGAAGAAAAATGCCTACAGCCTATTTCTGTTGGTTGGTTATTCACTGAGCATGATTCACTGCAGATTTAATACCTAGCACTGGCTCAAAGGCGCTGCAATTTCATTCCTTGCTGCCTATAAAACAACCAAGATTTCTAGTTTTAGAACTGCGGGAGGGCACCACCCATGGCAACGTCTACGGACCTAATGCTGGAAAACAGCTCAGCGCAAACACACAGGACAAGGAGAGAGAAACACGCCGTAGGCGAAACATTAAACCTCAGGCTTGGTTTTCTGTTTCCCGTTGTTGTCTTCACTCCTTGAACAAATTTTATTTTCTTTGTTTGGAAATGCGATGTGGTTTCTCTGCAAACTTTGCTCAGTTTTTAGTTCGTGCCGGCCCTGATTTCTCGCCAGTTTTGCGGTTTTCTTTGTGATCGCAGTGAGACGAACGCGTCTAGAGTTTCGATTTAGCAGGGATTCGTAAGCGGCTCCAGGAAAGTAAATAGAAGGAAGCAGAGTCCTATTGTCTTGCATCAACGTCACACCTACCACGGCTGCTAGCAGCCTTTACATAGGCGAGATAGATGGGAGAGTACAAGAATGTGAAGCTTAAGGAGAAGAAGAGATTACATGAATGTCGCAGCACAACAAGACCTACGACCGAGTTGCGCTCGCTTAGACGCTCGAAACTTGAAAGCCGCAGGGAAGAGAAAATAGCGAGCATACGTAACGTAGGTTTAAAAACTTTCTTGACACATTTGGAATTCCATCGTTTTTATTTCTGCGTCTTTTAAAGCGCCCAATTTTCTAATTTTAGTGAGGAATTAAAGATGAAGCAAAGGTTATTGGAGGCTCTTTGGAAAGCCATTGCGCTTTTATTCTCAAAGGAGTCTGGTTCCAACATTTTATGCTGTTGTCTGCTCTCACGAGCTTTCTTCACAAAAGTCCGCCAATTTACACGAGGAAAAGTAATCAAAGTTGGAGGACTACAAGCTCACCAGAGAAAACAAGTTATTCTATATGACCTTGGTTAGTGAATATCAAGCCACTGACTGGGTACAGAGTTCGAACTACTGTAAACAGAAATGGAATGAAAAGCATATTTTTCTTACTTTGCGCTGAGAAGAAGACACAGTGAGCAAAAAGCTCCTAAAGACAGCCTGAAGTAGCACCAAGTGCCCAAGGTATAAAAAAAAGTAACAGATTCCCATAGCTCACATTTACGAAAGAACGCACTTCGGCAAACATTTAACTCTACATATGAGTCGAAATTTCCGGAGCCCTTCACTACAGCGTCTCTCATAGCCTGAGTTGTTTCGGGACGTTAACCCCCATAAAAGAGAAAAGGAAAGAAAGAAAGAATTAAAGAAATAAGAAAAGGAAAGAATTAAAGAAAGAAAGAAAGAAAGAAGAAAAGGTAGAAAGAAAGGAAGAAAGAGAGAGAGAAAGAAAGAAAGAAAGAAGGAAAGAAAGAAAGAAAGAAAGAAAGAAAGAAAGAAACAAAGAAACAAAGAAAGAAAGAAAGAAAGAAAGAAAGAAAGAAAGAAAGGAAGAAAGAAAGAAAGAAAGAAAAAAGAAAGAAAGAAAGAAACTGGATACAAATTGGTAATAAACATAGAGAACATTACAGTAGCGAATCCTTGGGAACAACTAATCTGCAGTCACTCCGAAAATGTAAAAGATGGTTGGTTTATGGGGTTGAACGTCCCAAAGCAACTGAGGCTATGAGAGACGCCGTAGTGGAGGGCTCCGGAAATTTCGACCACCTGGGGTTCTTTAACGTGCACTGACATCGCACAGTACATGGTCCTCGAATTTCTCCTCCAAAGAAATTCAACCGCCGCGGCCGGGATCGAACCAGCGTCTTTCGGGCCAACAGCCGAGCACCATAGCCACTGAGCCACCGCGGCGGCTGTAAAAGATGGATAATAACTGATTTGTAGGTATATCTTGTAAACGTATTTCATTTTCTGAAAGTATGTTACGGTATTGAACTACGTTATAACATAAGGACTGTTTGTGGCATGACGTGCGGCTAAAAGGTAGACGCTGGAGCAGGTGATAGGGTACATCGTACGCTTCATGTGTAGTCGCGAAGATTTAAAGCTGTAAGTAGAGTACATTATTTCTTTGAAATATATATTATTTTTAAATACACTATAATGGAAACGGATGCACGTCCTCAATCTTGAGAACACCAAACTTTTTCACATCAGCATGACTACGGCCACTGCAGGGCAAAGGCCTCTCCCATGCCTCTCCAATGAACCCTGCCCTTCGCCAGTTGCGGCCACCGTATCCCCGCAAATTTCTTAATCTCATCTGTCCACCTAACTTTCTGCCGCCCCCTGCTACGCTTGCCTTCTCTTGGAATCCACTCCGTTACCCTTAAGGACCAGCGGTTATTTTGCCTTCGCACTACAAGCCCTGACCAAGCCCATTTCTCTCTCTTTATTTCAGCTAGCATGTCATTAACCCTCGTTTGTTCCCTCACCCACTCCGCCCGCTTCTGATCTCTTAACGTTACACCTATCACATTTCTTTCGACAGGCTGCGTTTTCCTTAAATAGTAAAGATTCTAGAAAGCTATTCCTTGAGGCTCCAGACAAAAAAATAAATGCTGTAAAGTGGCTGGTGTGGGTTCCATACTGTGAACCACTCGTTGCCCACTGACTAGCATTTCTATACGCTGTATCTGATAGGATTCTGTCAAAAGGAAGGTTTATTTCTTTTTCTCCGTAATGGCATAGTTTTGTGTAGCAACAGGCGATGGTTGACTACATGAAATTCTTTTTAGAAGTCTATATAAATTCCAAGATAAAAATCATTTATCTTCAAAAGCATTTATAATTAGTCTTTTCTGCCTAATCAGAGCAATTTCTGTCAACCTCCCTTGCCTGAAGTAATGGTAGTAATCGGACTGCACTGAGTATTTTGTGACAAATTTGTTTAGCGTTGTAAATAAAATGATTCAGAAACCCTTGGCAGTATAACACGAATTCAAATCAGTGTATAATTCGATAGACCATAGCACCGCCCTTAAGAAAAGCAACAACCTTGTCAATTAGCATTTAGTTGGAGAAAATTTCGGTGGCAAGAACGAGGTTACAGATGCTTGCCAATACGAACCCTAGAATATTAATGACGAACGTGAAAGGATTAATGTTTAAATGGTCTTTGTCCCCTGCTTAACTAGACTCTAGGGTCTAGTTAAGTAGTCGGAAGAGAAAAATGGTATCTGAGGCTAAAATCAAATATTTTGGGGGGTCGTCTTTAGGGAACCTCTAACAACGAGAAACTGATCGGCGTTGGGTGGTTGAGTAGGGTCGACCGCATTATATAGATTCGCTACCTAAGAGGTCACAGAATAAAAGTGGGCTGCGAAAATGGTAGACCCTGTGCTCCGGCCACGAACTTATTAGAGCTGAAAAGAACGGCAGGTTCCTTTGTCGAAGGAAGGAAGTCATAGCTTCGATTGCAATGCTACTTCATTGTAGTTGTGTTCGTAAAAAAAATGAAGAAAGGCGATTCAATAATGGACGACTGGTACATCTACTGCGTTCTCTGAGAATTTCGTTCACTCAAAACCGCCACTAGAGACTTGCTCCAAATTTTATAGTTCTGTTGTTGTACATGTATTTCGTCCAGCACAAATACATCGCAAGAGTATAATTTCGGTTTGTAATAACGTAGGTTCATGAGATGAGACGTGGCGAAAATGAAGAGGCCTGGCTGATCTGAAAAGTATTTTGGCCACGACTAACAGGTGTGAAAATTGAGAGCCAGACTTGAATATTAATAATAAAGACTTATGGGCACGTAAACGACTCACTATTATTCATTTGCTTGCTTTGCAATGTGTTGCGTTTTGATTGGTTTTATGGAGTCTTTCGCCCAAAGTGATCATGTTATGAAGGACGCCCTACAGTGGAAGGCTTCGAGTAATTTCGATCACCTGTGGTTCTTTGAGCGCTGCAATCGCACAGTATACACGGGCCACTAGAATTGCCCCTCCGTCGAAGTGGGGCCATCACGGCGGTGATCGACCTGCATCTTTCGGGTCAGCAGCCGAGCACCATGACCGCTGAGGCACCGCGGCGGATCTGTGTTACGTCTTGTATCGGCAGCGCTTCGAAAGCGTGTCTGTCGCAGTAGTCGCTGGAAGTATTTCTATATTGAGTTAGAAAACTGAGACCAGCAATCCATAAGTGCATAGTCATATATGGAATGCCAGGCATTAACTGGCACAATTTTATGATCAGCGCTCATATTACGAAAGCTCC